>NC_137611.1:30198385-30373385 GCF_963280865.1 Gymnoscopelus braueri
AGTTCATTCTGAAAATAGCCGATCTACAATCTCAAAACTTTTCAGATAGCAACGTGTTTCTGAGCTTGTAGATCGGCTGCTTTCACTGGTTCACTTTTATCTTCAACAGACAACCTCAGCCTGTACAAAGCTATAGCACTATAGGTAGTGTTGCAGCTTGTCAATCCGAAGGTTCAGGGTTCGATTCCTGTTAATGGCAATAGGTTGAGATGTCAATTCCGCTTCCATCTCTCTTCAATCTATTATGTTTCCAAGTCTCTCTCTCTTCAATCTATTCCGTTTCCATGTCTCTCTCGCTCTCTCCCTCTCTCCCTTCAATCTATTCCGTTTCCATGTCTCTCTCTCTCTTCAATCTATTCCGTTTCCATGTCTCTCTCTCTCTTCAATCTATTCCATTTCCATGTCTGTCTCTCTCTCTCTCTCTCTCTCTCTCTCTCTCTCTCTCTCTCAATCTATTCCGTTTCCATGTCTCTTTCTCTCTCTCTCTCTTCAATCTATTCCGTTTCCATGTCTCTCTCTCTCTTCAATCTATTCCGTTTCCATGTCTCTCTCTCTCTCTCTCTCTCTCTCTTTCTCTTCAATCTATTCCGTTTCTCTCTCTCTCTCTTCTCTTCAATCTATTCCGTTTCTCTCTCTCTCTCTCTTCAATCTATTCCGTCTCTCTCTCTCTCTCTCTTCAATCTATTCCGTCTCTCTCTCTCTTCAATCTAATCCGTCTCTCTCTCTCTCTCTCTCTCTCTCTCTCTCTCTCTCTCTCTCTCTCTCTCTCTCTCTCTCTCTCTCTCTCTCTCTCTCTCTCTCTCTCTCTCTCTCTCTCTCTCTCTCTCTCTCTCTCTCTATTCACTGGCCCCGTATTATCGCTGCTTGCAGCTATATTTGAACTTGTACTTCCATCATAGAAACAAGTGGGCTTATAACCAAAACAATCCATGTTCCGTGAGGAAATGGTGTTAGTGTTCCGAGGAGAAATGTTGTTAGTGGGAATGAAAACATAGGCGCACCACCGGAAGTGAAGGGCTGAGGGCAGACCAAAACGCCGGTTTCCAGTCGGCAGCGTTCCATTTATTCCTTCCCCCAGAGTCAAATCAAAAGTAAGAAAACAGCAGAGGGCGCTGTTTTTCCTTCTTTTTTTTTACGATGGGTTCCCAGATTGGTGACCAGCTAATCTCCGGCACCATTGGCTTGGTCGCAGCGAAACTGTGCACACACATTCCCTGGATGACAGAGCAAAAACTGTGACCCAAACTTTTCACATGGCCTGTTATAGCGCCACCAGGAGGCAGATTTATGCAAAACACATTTTTGACAGTAGTTCTACATATTTTGTCCAAACATCACACAAATCGGTACACAGTATCTCTATAGTCATTAAACGATACGGGTCAAATTTTTCATATTCCATCCTGACTAGCTAAGATTGGCTTCCAAGTGCTTTGGGAGTGCTTTGTTTTGAACGAAATGCCTCAAATCATGAACTGATTGCGGGAAACTTTGCACGCACATTTGCACTACATTGAGGCACAAATGCCACCCTTTTGACATTGCCCTATTATAGCGCCACCAGGGCGCAAATTTTTGCAAAACTTTTTTTTTTCATATAAAGCTCCTTACACACCGGGGGCAATTTTTCATGCAAATAATACGTTTTTTTTTAAAACCCTTATAAAGTCAATGCAAGCTTCCACGGAGCGAAAAAGCGAAGCGAAAAATAGTCTTTTAATTATTCGGAACGAGTCTGAATTTTGCGTATATTCGCATAATCGCCGGTGTGTAATGACCTTTAGTCCTACAGATTTTGTCCAAACATCACACAAATCGGTACACATTATCTCTATAGTCAAGTGATCAAGATGGATCTGTCCGATTCTTCATATTCCATCAACATTGCTGGCCCACAATAACCTACCTGATCTGACCTGACACCTGTGCTCTGAGGTGCACTTTTTTCTAGTTCTGTTCTACTTCCCCCTCTCTCACCTGCAGGAGACATCTCAGGGACGCTGGCAGTGTAGGGGCCTTCTTGGAACCTTGGCTCGTTGTCATTGATGTCCTGCACCTTGATGATGAACTCGGACTCCGGCTCCAGAGGCTGACCGGTGCTGATGTCGACGGCCTGGGCCCTCAGCGTGAAGTACGATTTTACCTCTCTGCAAAGGGAACATGAATATAATTGAAATTGTTCAATCGCATACACATTTTTATGAAATTACTTAATTTCTATCAATTACACACCCCATGAAGCCTTGAATTCCTGGAGATTTTTTTGTTTTTGTCGCATTCCTAAGCCAATAATTTGATGACTGGGTCATCGGTCAGTAGGACACTCAGTAGGAGACCTACTCAATGAGTCATCAAATGATTGGCTTAGGAATGCGACAAAAACTCCATGAGTTCAAGGCTTCATGGGGTGTGTAATTGATAGAAAATAAGTAATTGTTTGAGGGGAACCACTCCTTTAATTGTTGAAAAAGCACATTAACGGCAGAGCAATAGATTCAAGGTGCAGATGAGCTCAGTGAACAGAACAGAAATACCACTAGTAGCTATACTGAGGATCAACCTCACGGGGTATTGCAACTTTCCCAGTGCATGTGCATTGACGTAACGTAAAGTCAAATCCATTCAGTATAGGAGTAAAAGGCAGGAGAAAATAGGAAACACTGCTATCTAGCTCCCTGGTCACAAGAGTTGGTAATCAATAAAGCCATCAATAAAGCACAGCTCTCCGAGCCCTGTGGGAGTCATCAGAATGGATGGAATTTGGAGATTGCTTGGATGAAATGACTTATTACCGTGTAGAAAAGGAATTAAGTATGAATGGATGCCTATTTGCATTATGGTAAAAAAATTAAAAAATGTCACGTGATGTTTTTGGGGCTCTTAGTGGCTGTGTCTACCGGGGCATCGATTCTGCACTTCACGTTCACGTCTGTCGTTTTTACCCGGACGCTGAGAGCTGAAATACTTACAAGTCTGGGCATTTGGAAGCGTTTTTAGGGAGAGCTCTTTGTATTTTCAGCAGGGAAAAAATGCTTTGGTGGACACACATACTTACTGTAGGTATTAGAGTATTAGAGTATGAGTGTTTACAGTATACTGAGTAACTGTAAAAACTAAAAAGTCAAGTGCAGTTTGTACATCATATAAGGGGCTATGCAACACCTCCTGTGTTACATGTCATATTTAGGCTCAAGACAACCTATATTAATTCGGACACCCTGAGCCCTCTATGTACCATATGGCTGGATTTACGCAGGGACAGAAAATCTGACTTTAAGCCATATGTGGTACAGCTCTGTAACACCAAACAATAAAACCAACAACAAAACAGACTAAAAGTGGGTCAAATGGATACAAAAAAAGGATTGACATATTATGTCAAGGTTTGTGAGTAAAGCTACACTTCAGCTCCAAGGGTTCCCAAACTTTTCAGACAGCGACCCCCAAAAACAATTATATTTGAACCGGGGACCCTGATAAGCACTTGGAATGTAGGAGTTGAGGCATTATATTTAGTTTGACTCGGTTCCACAGATAAATATTGTGAAAATAGCTGATCTACTAGTTTTTCTAGAATAGTTTATAGATCTTTCTTATTTGAGGTATTAAAAAGGTCTTAAAAGGCCTCAAATTGTCACTTCACTGTCATCTGGGGACCGCCCCACAGGTTGAGAACCACTACTCTAGTCCACTCTGAGTGATCAGATTAACGCAATTATTAGACTTCAGCGAAACAGCATGTAACTCTCTAACTCACTCCCTCTCCCTCCCTCTCTTTCTCTCTCTGTCTGTCTCACACTCATTGTACATACACAAGCACACAAATGCACATAATGTAGGCCTACGTACGCCAAAGCTGTGAAGATCACTGGGTCACAGACAGATCGGGGTTAAGGTAATCTAAGGTTTAGTCCTTGCTTTGCTGAAGTGCAAATAAGTAGGACACCAGTGGCTGCATGGAAAATAGCCTATTGTGGGTGCTAATCTTTGTACACATTGGCCTCTAGCATCAATCAAACTTTATACTAACCTCACCATAGAGGTCCATCAGAGAAAATAAATCAAATAGATGGACCTTTGTTGACCGAGACGGAATTTTAGGTGTCATACAGTAGCAGTATATACTATAGTAGCCATGAAACACAGACACTGGTAAAAGTAAGTGTGTGCGTGCGTGCGTGCGTGCGTGCGTGCGTGCGTGCGTGCGTGCGTGCGTGCGTGCGTGAGTGCGTGTGTGTGTGTGTGTACATTCCAGTACATGAGCAAAAGTGCCTGAGTGAGTGGGCAGGAGTCATTTATCCAAGGACAGAGCAGAACGCCTGGTGGCTTGTTTATTTAGCTTAATGGCTAAACAGGCACACAGGACCGACTGATACTGACAAAGTATTAGAAGAATTTTTGAAATACAAAATCAAGGCTATACCTGCCATTCTCAAATAAACAGTGGATTGCAGCCACTGTACAGGCTGTGTTATCCTCCTATAATTCTAGTAACCCCTGAGAGCAAAAATGTGTGCCCGTTCTCCTCACTGCCTGGAGCAATTGATCTGATTTTGCACACAGCCATTGACCATTACCATCTGAACACAACTGCGAAGCCCTTTTTTCAATTTCAACAAATTTCATCCGGTCATCTGCTGCTGTGCCCCATTTAATAACACTATTAGAAGAATAATGTTCTGTGGACGGATCAAAACAGCTGAACATTTTGGCAGACAACATGCTATGTTTGTCAGAAACAACACTGCATGCCACTGCAACAGCCAAACCCTAATTCCTATTATGAAGCACAGTGGAGAAATAGAATGCAGGGCCTGCACAACTTGCAATCATCACTGACAGAACAAAACATTCCATAATATACTATATGTGTCCTGGGTAACTATGTGCTCTGCTGTGTACAAGTATGATCCTGCAGCAACAGAATAACTCAAACACAGCAAAATTCACATTATGAAGTGGATGGATATGGCTCCAGAACAATCTGCACAAGTACTGTATGATAGGGACACTGAGATCACAAACCCCATCACAACCCCCCCGAAGCGGAGCCTAAATATACACAGCTATTACATGGACATAATAGACATATGAACCCCTCATAGGGCAGAACATGAAGATTCATAGACATTAACCCATTAAGACCTGAGGCTGATTCTAAAAAAAAAAAATCTGAAAAACGTATGTTGCATAGTGGGGTTCAAAACTTTTTCATGTGAAGGACCCCCAAAATTAAATGTATTTGGCCACGGACCCCCATCTCAATTTCTTTTGTCCAGGGACCCAGAGAGCAAAGATTTGAGTTAAATTTTTCAAAAACATCAGATCTACAAGCTCATAGCGCAGCACGAAGTGACGCGCTATGAGCTTGTATATCTGCTATTTTTGAATAGCCAAAGTATAAGATATGGCTAAAATCTAAAATGACACAGATTCTTTCCCTGTTTTAATGTGTTAAAATAGCATGATACAATGCATATGAATCTGCATTGAGTGACATGCTGACATAGTGAAAACCAAGTGTTTTACATACTGTATAAGCATTTCATTCGGATTCCATTGCTGACACTCACTTGTGTATAACCTCTGTGATTTGGTCAAATAGTAAAAATGGATCATTTGAAAATACAAATTGTATAGTCTCATTCTTATTTGGGTCTTAAAGCCAGCCAGTACATACTGTAGAGAAAAAGTAGGTCAGCCTGCCATATTGAAAGGTCCTGGTGGCTCTCTGCAGGTGTAGTGTATGATTTACAACTCACTACTTATGGAATACTAATCCTTGAGTGGATGCTCACACATACATGCAGGAGGAAGGCTTTAAAAAAAAATCATGGAATGTGTGGTGAACTTAAAAATATAAAGGGGAACACGTTGTCTCTAAGTTCCATTGACTAGTACTCACACACTGTTTGAATGCATTAATGAAAAACAAAAAACTGAGAATGTAGATGCTTTTGGAAGCCTGTATGTATGAAGTGCCTCTTGTAAACGCTGAAACGCCTTGGCGGCACATGACACAGCAGCCTGCCAAGCTAGGTGTGTCAGTAGCTATGCGGACGACTGTTTGTTCCTGCCAGTGGAGAGTGCCAAGGGCCATTCTAAGTTTACACATTTATTTATTTATTCCCTCCTTATAATAAGGAGTGCCCTCCAGAGCTGTGAGTGTGACTTAATCTAGAGTGACACTTTTCTGTAAAGAGCTAGTGGGGATGGCCCCGTTTGGGAAAGGGCCCAAATCATCATATAACTAGAAAGGTGTGCTCAGTAGCACGCAAATCTCCACCGGGAGGAATGGCCTAATAATAGCGAAGTATGCGGTTACATTTCTACCGACGGCCATACAAGATAGCACAGCATGTGATTACCTGTTGTACATTGGCTCTAGATGTTCTTCTATCGGTCTCTCATACACATTCACTGTCTACCTCTCTATTTTTCTCTCTATATGGGGCATGTGATGACAATGTTTTGGGGTTGTGCGTGAGTATGAAAAGGTATGGGGCGAAGGGGGAAAGGGACATAATAATTCGGATTTTTATCATGATATCACTATCATGGTGCAAGCAGAGTAGACAGTATATATGGAGGCATGAAGTCTGAACACTTTTCCGCGCAAGGCACCACCGCACAGGGACGTATAAATCAGGCTCGACAATAAACACATACATTGAAAAGTAGTGGAGCATGTTGCCCTCACTAAGACGAACATAAGGTTACAATGTTATAGCCAAATTAATACATTTCAATATGTGTGCACGTCATTCAAATTGATCTGTAGTGTCTGCAGAATCTGATTTTTAATTCCTTGTGTTAATGTTTGTATCACCAGTCATTCACAGGTTACAATTTTAAATGTGTCAAATTTGTATTGCCCCACAGACAATTCACAGACAATACTGTACATAAAACTGCATTTAGGATGAGATGTACAGAGCTATATCTGAAAGGTGGCAGAACAAGCCAGCATAGTCTCAGGAAAGAGGTGGAGAGAGAGAGAAAAAAGGGAGAGATTGGTCTCTTAACCCATAACCAAATAATATTGCGGCGAGGGCACACTAGTAAAGACAGTTTGAGAATCACTGTCTTAACCCAACTTATAACATACAGTATCAAATAACCCGAAACATGTAATCTTTTCAAATCTATCATTCTCCTTCAGCAACTCTACATTTGTCTGTGATAATAGTTTTGGTGCACGTGTTGTTGTTGATCGGAAGCTCTCTAAACTCGGAGGTCAATGTGCGCAGACATTAAAACCGTTTGAGGTGTTACATGTATAAATGTATATTGATGTTCTACTGTCGACTTGCCCCAATAAATGTCCATGTCTGCAATTGGCTATGCATATTCACATAATCATTTCCTGGAAGATAAAATGATGAGCTAATATAGGTAACAGGCTATTGCTCTCTTGCATTCAAAAGGTGTAACTTGACTTTACTGTGTGACCAAGTAACGTAAAACTGCTGGCAGCCACACACACAGACACACACAAACAGACAGACATACAGAGCCAAACATACCCTTTTCTCCTGGAGATACAGTAACATTGATCTTGCCATATACTGTAAGAAATGCATACTCTTAAACAATGATTATTTCAGCATCATTCACTTTTCAAGATAGTCATATATCTTCTTTAGCCGGCCCAGGTATGTCTTATTTATCAATGCCAGAAACAGCTCTATTCTGTCATATACCTGATAATGTTTGCTTTGTATTTTCAAGTTATTAACTTACATAAGATATATATTATAAGACAGTAACCTGTCAAAGCACACCCTGTGCACTGAAAATCTTCCGGCTGCATCTGGTTGGAGTGTAATTGAAGTGCATTTTGTGACAGCAGTAATACCCGGGAGGGCTTTCTTTACTGTGATTATGGGCACGGTGACAATGCAATAGATAATACATGCAGACGAGCGCTGCAAGGCATCACAAGAATACCAGTAGCTATTCTGGAACAACCTCATGGGCATTACAGGTTTTACGCAATGGTTCGCAGTGCTTGTGCATTGACTTAACTGTTTTCTTCAAAGTCAAATGCCGTATAGAAGTAAAAGGCGAGAGGAAATAGGAAATACTGCAAACTAGCTCCCTGGTCACAGCGGTTGGTGATCAATAAAGCCATCGATAAAAGCACAGCCGAGCGGTATGGGAAGAATCAGAATGGTTGGAAGTTGGAATGCATCTTTGAGACAATGCTATGACGAAATTGCTTACGTTACAGTATGTTGGAGGCATTAAGAGGCATCATAAGATCAGTACTATAATAATCTGTGTGATCATAACATAATATAGTATATATAATCAAGTATAAAAAGTACTAACCCTAACCCTTCATCCAGTCACATGCTTCCTTAACCATGCACACTCAGCCTAATACAACCCCGATGGGACACATTGTAAGCTTGTAGATCTGCTATTTTCAAAAAAGCTTGAAAAGATTTTAAGATTTTATAAACATTTTTACAACACAAAAGTGGAGGTCCCTGAACACAGAATATCTTCAGATGGGAGTCTGTGGTCAAATAAATATTAATTTGGGGGTCCTGCTGCTTTAGATCTTTACAAAACCTCACAATGCACAGGCACTGAGTATAAAGTGTTGCCTGAGAGTGCTTGAGAGTGCTTGAAATGCTTGAGAGTGCTCACCTGTCAAGTCCAACCAGAGCGTGTATGTCCCCTGTGATCGGGTCAATAGTGAAGATGGAGCCGGCTCCCTCCCCAGACAGCGTGTACTTGACTTCACTTTCTCCATGGTCCCTATCTGTGTGGAGCTGAAGGGGGATAACACAGCACGTTCCCTCAATTAGAGAAAATCAATGGGTCAGGTGGCTGTTCTTAGTTAGAAAAAAAGACTATAATACCTTATCGTGTCAGATATCGATTGCATCTACAAGCCAAAACATGTGGGGCTTCCCACATTGGCAAGTTGGAGCAATATAAGAGTTTTTCATAAGCCAAAAAGACCATGTAAGCCGTGCCAAAGTATACATATGCAGATCTATGCAGAATGCATAGGGTTAGGGTTAGTATATAATGAGATACTTCACAAATGTCAAATATGCCAACAGTACACCCAACTACAAAATGTAGTGGACAAAAAATATAATTTAAAAAAAAAATACATAGAACATCTCTACTTCACATGCATGGTGTAATTTAATGTTATTTCCTCCAAAGCTAATTAGCGGGCTGAAAAATAAGCCATAATACCTTATCGTGTCAGATATCAAGTCAGAGCAATATATTGAGTTTGTCATAAGCCAAAAAGACCATGTAAGCCGTACCAAAGTATACAGATATGCAGATCAATGCAGAATGCATACGGTTAGGGTTAGTTTATAATGAGATAATGTACTTGACAAATGTCAAATATGCCAACACTTCACCCAACAACAAAAATATAATTAAAAAAAGAAATACATATAGAACATGCCTACTTCACATGAATGGTGTAATTTTATGTTGTGATTTCCTCCCAAGCTACTGTAATTGGCGGTCCGTTTGAGCTGCTGTAGAGTTGGTTTGACAACTCCACACCACCCACACAACACATCAGTTTGCTCTGTGAAATTATGTTTCCAAGGCTTTACTTCAATCACACTCTGGACTTTAACCCATTAAGACCTGAGGCCGATTCTAAAAACGTTTTCTAAATCCTAACATAAAAAATAAAAAAAATGTTTTAGCTCATAGCGTGGCACTCGGTGCCGTGCTATGAGCTTGTATATCTGCTATTTTTTAATGGCTAAAGAAATCTATAATGACACCGATGCGTTCCCGGTCTTAATGGGTTAACATTTATTGAATCTACCTGGCTCCTACAGCGTTATTTTTTGTATTGGAATCCCCATAGGCAAATCTTAGATTGCGTCATATAAGAACTGATTTGATAACGTCTGTGTTTGGAGAAAAACATAAAATAATTGTACTCTTTGATTAAATTCCCCTAGATAAATTTCAATACAAAAAATAACGCTGTGACCCACCGGGATAGCGCCCTCTAGTCCAGCGGCAGTGATGTCAGACTTCAGCGCTCTATTCTCCTGTCCGGAAAATACTAAAAGTCTCTTTCCCAAAATAGGGCCTTTTATTATTATTGTTTTATTTCTTTTTTTACGCAGACTGTAGAAATGCTGAGAGGGAGAGAGGGAAGGGGAGAGACAGAAGAGATGCTCCTGGATGTATCTGACTCCAAACCAACAGGAGTAGACTACCTACAGTTCAGTATGGTAGAGTACCAGTACATAAGACACCTCACCACTACACCATCACTAGACAAAAAAGAATCAAACTGTTCATCTGACATCTCAAAAATAACACAAAGATACAGGAGCTATTTCACCAAAAGCATGGTTCCGCTCTAGCTATAGTGTTATATAACAGCGAAGGGTTCTAACATTAGCTCATAGCTTGGACGTGATTTATTTATAATTAAACGCATGTATGACATTGGGAACAGCTCGTACTCGGTACATTTAGCACGCGTAGCCAGAGGTTGAGTACAAAGCTTACGGTTCGTCACACACAATAAGTTTGATGGCTGACTGGCTGTTTAACAGTCAACAAAATAAAGAAAGGCATAAAAAGGAAGAAAGGGAGCAAACAAAGGACAGAATGGGAGGAAACAGCCATTGAACGGCAAAGGAAAAGTAGAGAGCACGTGAGCGAGGAAGAAAGAAGGAGGAAAATAAAGACAGAAGAAACAAAAGGAGAAGATGATGAAGATGGGAAGGAGGCAAGGGAGAGAGGGACAAAGTAATTGAACTAAAGAGCTCCAGAGTTCCCAGGGAATGGCCCAATGAAAAGAAGTTGAGGAATGGAGCCACTGGGTAAAGAGGCTCACAGTTCATATGCCTTATCATAAGTCAAAACAATCTGCAAAATTGGAATCAAGGGAGAAGAAAAACTCTTTTCTTTTCTGTGAATGATAATATGCTCACAATGAATGTGCGGAAACCAAAAAAAACAACCATTTTGTACATACGGTAACTATTCTTCACTCCACTCCAGATATAACATGAATGTACAGCATTCATTAAGCGGGTTGTGTATATAATGACTAGGGAAATTAATCTGATGTTCCGGCTAATTGGCTCTTTTGTGTTGAAATAAAGCCATCCCCTCTTCTGCACATTTATCACAGATAAATTAAAGGTAAGCGTCTGTAGCCTGCGTGTTGATGGATGCATCCTGTCTGAAAGGGCCTGCTTTTGTTTCTTGAATCCTATGTGCCCGGTGTATTAACCCATTAAGACCTGAGGCCGATTCTACTAATGTCTTCTAAATCCTAACAGTTTTCTGAAAAAAACTTCTGTTGCTTTATCGCTGGTTCTCAACCTTTTCATGTCAAGGACCCCAAAAATTATATATATTTGGCCGCGGACCCCCATCTCACACTATTTTGTTCCAGGCAAATATTTGAGTTAAAAATCTTTGCTTTAAAATATATATATTCAAAGATTTGCATACATTTTAAGGATTTTTCAAAAATAGCAGATATACAAGCTCATAGCGCAGCCGCTATGAGCTTGTATCTGCCCAAAAAAATATTGTGACACACGCTCGTATATGTAGCTAAAATCTAAAATGACACAGATGCTTTCCCGGATCGAATGGGTTAAACAGTGGAAGGATAGCTTATCAGGGCACCTTGCCGTATGCTGAATACCAATGTTGACATTTTTAAAATGGAAATCACGCGTAATATGCTTCGAAATGGCTATTCCTCGTGACACATGTGATAGATGTTGGTATTTAAGTGTGGAGCCCGCACGAGTTGCCCATCTTAGCGCTTATTTCCACACAATCAGAGTTGCGAGTGCTCATGATGAATGCCAATGGCCACACATTATACTCTGGAGTGGTCATTTCACATAAAAGTCATGTCTTGTCCAAGACGGATTGATGCACCATTCAAAAGGTCAAGGAGACATGTGTAAAGGGGACAACGACGTGATATATCTTCTCCTCTCCTCCTCTGAAAGGCCACACAAGCAGCATGCTCAGCGGGCCGGGAGTCAAACATGAGTTCACAGCAGTATTTAGGGTGATGCATTGATGGCTGCAGCCAAACTGACACAATGGATTTGGGGGTTATCTTAAACCAGTGATTCTCAACCATCCCAAGGACCTCCAGTTTGATATGCATTAATCCATGGACCGCCATTTGATACAATTTGTATTTCTGGGACCCCAATCTATGCTGTAATAAATAAAATGAAATGAGATGAGTTGAAATAATAATACTATTACTACTACTAATAATACTAATAGTAATAATAATAATTATTTTTATTATTGTTATTGTTATTATTATTATTGATAGTGTGCCAGGTCCATTTGGTTCCTAACTAACAATCATTAACTGGGGACTTCCTGGAACCCCCTCAGGGACCCCTGGGGGTCCCCAGACCCCATGTCAAGAACCAGTATCTTATGCAAAATAATTTATGACTAGATGTTGAATAGTGAGCTATGTATGTTTCCATCTACTGTATGTGGTTTTAAATAACATGTGATTCTTTCTGTTAAACAATGCATAACGTTCTATCTACTCTCCTATCTACATAAAAATACAAATAAAATAAAATAAAACAGGGGGAAAAACTGCCTAATAAATAAATAATAGGATAGACATGAATATTTCTTCCTTGCTTTTTGCTGGACTAAGGTGTATAACTTGCTCTATGGTCCAGCTGGGGCAGCTAAAACAGCTGCAAGCCTCTTTTTCATGTCCTTTCTCTCCACCAGTGCATTGGGATATTAATACACTTCTTAAAATATAGTCTTATAGCTGTCTGCCCTGCGGTACAGCACCTCCTGACTTCAGCAGTTCCCGGCAAGGTAAAATGTAAATCATTGTGCATGTGTTTTGTTTTTTTTTTGTCTTTTGTTGCAGTGATGCAGATATAACCTGCTCTATTTCATCTGTGTGGGTGGCAATGAGTAGTTTGTTATAGCATTGACAAATGTGTGTTTTGTGCCCCATGGAGGTTAAGACGCTCACCTCCAGAACCACACATGCCTGCTGCTTACCTAGGCTGAAATCTGCCCATGGCCTGCTTTCCTTTTCCTATACCCTATGCTGTCTCCTGCTGCACTTTGCTTTTCATCTGTCTCAATAAAGAAAAAAATCACCAAGGGTTGTGGACTGCCCACTCCTTTCAAAATAACAAATGATCTTTTGCCTGCAATTTGAAGTACCTTGGCGTCCTTTTGATATTCAGCTGTAAACCTGATAACCCTGATATGCATATACGCGATGCAACACATTGTGCTTGTAGATCTATTTTTGCCGTGCGACATTGTCATACGATGAACTATGTGACGCCCACAGAAGCACTCGTTGGACATTTATCCACAGCACCTGCAGTGCTTCTATGTTGATTTGAACAGTTTCTTATGCAACTGTGGACATTATACTTCTGACTCAGTGCTGTTGTTGCAGTGAAAACCCAGGCTGAAAACGCTGTGTCGTCCATCATTTCAACATCGTAAACATTTTCAAGAGAAAAAAAATAAATTTTAGAGTTCAACTATCGTAGAGTAAAACACAATGCAAAGCCCAGAAAATGTGAACCGAACAGAGAGGAGAGTGTACAGTACCTGTGGACAACGGACATAAATCAAAAAGTTTTGAAAACTTATAATTCCTCTTTAGACTTTGTGGAATGCTCCAAAGGCCACAAACGTCAAGCTCATTTTCCACCGGAATTGAAATAAATGATGGCTGTGATGCTGTCAGTAAGAGATGTGAGATATTTCTTGTGATATATTTGACTTTAGAGTCTGGGGACTGTTGCCCGACTGAATGTCAAATTTCTACTGTAGGGCCTACGTCTAGGGCAGTGGTTTTCAACCTTTTTCCTGTCAAGGACCCCCAAAATGACATGTATTTGGCCGCAGACCCCAATCTCAAAAAAAATTGTTCCAGGGACCACCAGAAGCAAAGATTTAAGTTACAAATGTTCGCTTTAAAAAATATATGTATTCAAAGATTTGCACAAGTTTTCATGATTTTTCAACAAGCTCATAGTGCGGCACTCGGTGCCGCACAATGAGCTTGTATATCTGCTTTTTTTGACTATACTATAAAATATGGTTAAAATGTGGTTAAAATTATTGTGACATTATATCAACTAATTTTGCTGGGGACCCCTTGGTACCCCTCCAAGGACCCCTGGGGGTCCTCGGACACCACTTTGAGAACCAATGGTCTAGACTAGAGTATACAGAGAAGAGAAGAGTCCTCTATCACACAGTCACACACCTGGAAGCAGTACAGACCACTGAGCAGCTCCACTGGAGGAGTTGGGTGTTCAGTGCCTTGCTCAAGGATTGTTCAAGAGTGAACGTTGAGGAAGGAATGAAAGTTGGTCATTCACTCTGTTTTGCTCGCTCTGTTTTTCTCTCTCCCTCTCTTTCTCGCGCAGATTGTTCCTGCTGGTCTGAGGGATCGAACCGGGAACCTTTTGGCCGCAAGTGCACTCCCCTAACCTTTATTTCCAACGCATTCTCACTCCCAAGACGGCAAACGGGTGACTTTGTGGGACGGATTGGACCAAACGTCAAACGTTTGACTGGAAGGGGGTACCCGCGACGGCACATGTTGACTATAGGGGGGATATGAGTTACGATTCTCTCCCTATCGGAGACATAACTCGAACGACGCTGAGTTGGCTGAAGCAGACTTCTCAACGCTCAGCCACAGTGACTTGCTCGGCGCCGGCGGCGGTGCCTCTAGTGGCCCAAGTCCGCTTTAGAAGGTGCACCTCTGTTGTTTTAACATTTTTTTTAGCAGAGCCATCACCCTTTTACGTCTTTGTTTGAGAATGGCACTTCCGTATGCCTGGAACGTGGAAGTGCCCGGGACCACACCAGATGACTAGAAGGGGAGTCGCCTTCCAGTCAAATGTTTGATGTTGGGTCACATTTGACCCAAGAAGTCACGATAGGCGCTTGGAGAGTGAGAGTGTGTTGCAACGTTATAGGGGGGCAGGGGGAAATATATCCATCCACCTTAGACATAAGGTGCATGAACATATAGCAGCAGGTACAGTATGATGCACTGTATATGATATTAGACATTGAAGGTACAAAAACAATATCAGCATGTTGTATATGAGATTAAGGTGCAAAGAGTACCTGTGCACAATCGAGTATAATCATACGCCCTCACTTTCTTTCTCTTGTTCGCTCGCTGTCTTTTTTTTTCGTTCTCTCTCTCATAGGCATGTAGGTGCGGTAAAAAAGACAGACCCACGCATCACCAAACTGAGTGTGCAATTGTGTGTATATTTGCCTAGACAGAGAGAGGAAGTGGAGAGGAAGAGATGAAAACGAGAGTGAAGGGCTACAATCTTTCTTTAGTATAATTGTTAAATCACATCATGCACGCACACTGCGAGAGTGTGTGCACGTGTGTGTGTGTGTGTGTGTGTGTGTGTGTGTGTGTGTGTGTGTGTGTGCGCGTGCGTGTGTGTGTGTGTGTGTGTGTGTGAGAGAGAGAAAGGGAAAGAGAGAGAGAGAGCGAGTAACGTTACAATGGCAGATTTGTGTGAGCAATACGTTTGTGTCATCAGAAATGCATTGCAACTTGTTGCTTGTGATGCAACAAGTTGAATCTCTTGTGATTCAGCCAACGGTGTGATTCAGAGTTCAGATCGCTGAAAAATGTTCTCTGCAATGCTTTAAAAACGGTTTCATCATGTCATAAAGCTTTGGTTTGAACTAGGCTTTATGCCACCGCTGCCCACAAAGCCTCAAAGTCCTTCACTGTTACAGTCTCTCTCAAGGACATTACAGGCCTTCATTAAACAAAGGAAACAAACAAGCCCTTTCCTTAGACCGGGCGAGTACAAATTCCCAAGAAAGAACCTTTGATTGAGAGGTAGATTGATCGATAGATTGCAGGGATGTGATCTTGCATTTATGATGTTACATGACCAGACCCTAGTGCGTGTGTGCACTCACACATGCACGCACGCCTATGCACACACACTCAGGAGATACGGAATTCTGCTTATGAATTATACAAGTAGTCACAGATGACCAGCTAAAGGAGAAATGCTGGTGCCGTCCTCTACCGAGCAATACTGGATATATTCTCAGCATACTGTGTGTGTGTGTGTGTGTGTGTGTGTGTGTGTGTGTGTGTGTGTGTGTGTGTGTGTGTGTGTGTGTGTGTGTGTGTGTGTGTGTGTGTGTGTACTGTAGTCTGTCATGGTACAGTGCATCTGTCCTCCTCAATGTAAAGAAAAGATTCCCTTACAGGTGCGCATGAGACGGAAGAATAGCTTTCAAGGCTTTGGATTTTCATATTTTATTCAACACACAACCATCTTCAATGACGTTTTCCGCTGCCAAGCTGCATATCAGAGATGGAATGCAGATAGGTTAAGATGTTGTCTTAACCTAGCTTTAGGAACATTACTCAAGTTTTTTCTTTCTTTCTTTCTTATATACTATACAGTATATACAGTATATTATCGCTGTCAGGCAGAACCCATGTGTCACCCTATTTCGCCCTATTTTACACTGTCTACGCCTATATGGCATGCCCAAAATAGGGACAAAATGGGGAGTGTGTGAATTTTATAAATATTTAATCAACTACTACATTGGATCCATTGGAACACAGGCGCTTTGTTCCATCTCCATACACGTTTTCCGCATGAGAACGACAATGCCTACCAAACCCTACATGATTTGGATAGGGTACAGACTGAACAAGTTGTACATGTGCAGACATTATCCCAGCATATATGTGTGGTTGCAGCACAACTTGTAATTCAGCCCAGCCATCATCTGTATGGTCAAGGCATACACTATAGGCTATTCAGCCCAGAGTCAGAAGACACTGCCATACTGGTGTTTGGGAACACTATGGTTTCACAGTGACCTTCGGTAAAAGTGAAGTGAGTGATTAATCAAATAAAAATGGTGTGTCAGCATTGTCCAACAGAGGTCACGTATGTTGCTGCTACTGCTTACATTTTTCAAATTAAATGTAAAGCAATTATTTGCAACCCTGACGAAGGCTTCCTGGAGTCGAATCACGCGTTGTTCAGTGCAGCGTTATTTTAATCTTGCCAAGCCATAAAGTAATATGTGCTGTTTTTTATTTATTTATTTATTTCAAATTTCCTATCGATCTAACACAGTGGTTCCTAACCTTTTTTCCTTGGAGCCGCCCTTCTTACATCTGACCAAAGCTGAGACATATGCACGCACGCACACAAGCCGTATATACTTCTCGTATGATGAATAGCGAAAGTAGCCGTGCAACACAAATGTGGACTGCTTCCAAAGAGACAACATTGGAGCAATAGGTGCATAGAGCAATAGGTTTTGCATTTAAATATATATGAGTTATGAGTTATATATGAATATATGAGTATATAATTATATTTTATTCTGCTTTAGGCTACCAAACTGCGATCCACACACAGAGGTACTTGACATGATGCAGCAGCTTGTACACGACCCAAAGACTGTCTGGTCTCATGTGGTAAGTACAGTATGAGACTGTAATCCATTTTCTGGAGGACAGTAGGTTAGGGGAGGGGCATAAAAAATAAATAAATAAAAAAACCTGAACAACTGAAAAACTGAAAATCCTAAATGACACAAGATTGGCTTTGTGCTAGCGATCCCACCTCTTAAAACGACGATGCTGCAGAAACACTGACAAAAAGAAATATCCAGCTAGTTTTATGTCATACAGCAGGTACACTTAATCAAAACGTTGTCTACTTATGTATTCATAAAAGAAGGCTGTTGGTGTGAGTGTTACAGTATACAGTATGTGTCTGACACTATGTCTCACACCCACGGTCGATGTGTGTATAACTCTCTGCTAAAGTAGTCTTCCACAGTACATTATTCTACACAGTAGCAGGTAAAGCACACCAGCGGTTTGGTGAGGTTCAGACCGTCGCGAACAAACTTAAAATTAAGGAAAACGTCGCACACTTTGCTTCCATATGCAGTGATTTATTTGATTTACATTTTGGTCTGTTGGCCAAATCTTTTGCCGAAGACATTTAGTGTAGACTGGTACAATACGGGTAAAAAAAAGAAGAGTGCTTAGAATAGAGCCCTGGTGGACTCATGGCCTCCTGATTCTCTCTGCCCTCACATGCCACACAGGGCACCAAGGAGGACGAAGAGTTTGGGCGGCATTCGCTCCCAGGTGGCGTCCACGTGTCCTCACTGTTCCATTTCCACATCTCTCTCTTTCTTTCTCTCACTGCTTCTCCCAAAAAGGTAGAGTTTAGCTACTGGAAGCAGAAAAAATAACTCCCAGTTCAGTCAGATAACTCACGAATAGATTGAGACCAATAATAGCTTGAGAACATTTTATTTATAAAATGTAATAACAGTACGTGTGAATACACGAACTTTTGAATGCTCAGCACATTAGCAGACAACCATTTAAGAGCAGGGAGATATACATCAATAACAAACCCCCCAGGGGAAAACAGAACCCTTAGGGAAAGCAGAGCGTATACTGGTGGTGCTGGGGTGGTGGTGGGAGCAGACAAGCACATACAACATCAGTGGCAGCGCTGACAGCTGGAGGAAGTGCAATGAATCAGGTGAAGCTTAAGTAGACCGCCAATTTGGTCAGCTGCTCGACACGTCACATACAGTACATCGCCCTAGTGCTGCACATGTATAAACCTCTCGAGTGTGTCTGCCTGAACTAGCTCGCAGGCTACGCATCATTCCATGTGTGAAATGAGCTGATTATAACAGGACCAGAATAACAAGGTCCACAAAGCCATGAACAATTATTTTAAAGGTTTCATGACGTTCAGTTTTACCACACATTAAAAGTCTTTGTCATGGTCCTTCAAACGTGTATAGAAAGTTTTAACAAAAAATTCCACTCCATTGATCCATGGCAGGTGTTTTTCTCTCATATTTCTAAAGCCTTTTCAACTGCAATGAAAAAAGAAATCTTTGCCTGCGGGTGTCGCTGGTGAGGGATTTTGCCTGTCAATCATCGCCTCTGCTCCGCCCCCCCCCCCCCCCCTAAAACAGGTCAGGATTAATGTTTATCGGCCGTGCAATTTATGGGTCTGTAAGTTTGACACACAGCAGCGGAACCGATACAGCTGGCGTTGACAGACTAAAACATTGGGTGTAATTACACTGTGTCAATACATAGACACGTATACTACAGTATGAACTGAACATGGGATTTGAAGGACTCTGTTTTCAAGGTCAACTGTTCAGTGTGGCTTGAATGAGTGTTCATGTTAAAGGACAGAGTACAGCAGAGAATGTTGTCGAATAAACATGCTGTGTGGTTTCAGCATAAACGTCGAAACAGTTGCATCCGCATCTACATTACTCAAATAAAGATCTCTCTGTCCAATCTTCACCATTTCACTCTCCTTTACCTGATACAATCCAGATGCCTAAACAATACCACTTTCACAAATCTCTCAATTGTTAACAGAAAGTTTAAAATAGGCAGTCATAAGGTGCTGTATATATATACTGACAGTGCATAAACAAACCAGTTAACCGATTAAAACCGGCATCCCGGTTTTTATACAAGCTCATAGTGCGTCACTTCGTGCCGCGCTATATGAACTTGTAGATCTGCTATTTTTGAAAAATTTGGGAAACTTGTGCAAATCTTTGAATAATACATAAATGTTTTAAAGCAAACATTTTTAATTCAAATATTTGCTTCTGGGGGTCACTGGAACAAAAATATTTTGAGACGGGGGTCCACGGCCAAACGTTTTGGGGGTCCTTGACATGAAAAAGTTTGAGAACCACTGATATAGAAAACATACAGTATGTTTTTCAGAAAACTGTTAGGATTTAGAAGACATTTGTAGCATCGGCCTCAGACCTTAATGGGTTAACATCAACCGATGATACTTCACACCGTCTCTTCTCTCTTTCATGCATTCACTCTTTCTCCTCACTCTCTTTCTGTCCATAGGAGGTATGAGGCCCACCACTGAGAAAAAAAAGAAGCTTTTTAGCAGTCTGCCTCGGCAGCAGGTTTGGTGGACCTGAATCCCTCAATGTCCTGCTGGCAAGTAAATCTATAATGTTTGGTCCGTCCACACACCACAGCTGGCAAGCATCGGCTTTCAGAAAAGCTCTTAATACTTTTTGGAATGAAATTTGGAAGTGGCTTTGGACTGGTCCACTCAAAGCTAAGGCCGACTCTGTGGTTTGATGATTAGAAAAAAAACTGAAACAAAAAAAACCCTCTATCATGACAGACAGAACTGAATAGCACAGTGAGATATGGCACGCTATTAAACGCTGACGAACCATTTAAAAATGAGAGGTTTGCTACAGCCAAAACTTCAGCTCTACACAAAGATTTTCCAGCATATATTATATTCAAGTTGAAATATAGATAGATTGACAGAACATTAAAAAAAAAAAAAAAAAACTCTATTTACAGTCATTCCTGCTAACGACTGTTACATCATGAGAACAATTATCAGGAAAAACTTCATTTGATCAGTCAAGGCAGATAGCCTCCGATCCTATAGAGCCTGGTTCTTCCAAAAACTTCATTTGATCAGTCAAGGCCTCCCATCCTATAGAGCCTGGTTCTGCTCAAGGTTTCTTCCGGGATTAAAACCGGGAAAGCATCTGTGTCATTTTAGACTTTAGCTATAAAGCATATTGGTTGGCTATTAAAAAATTGCAGATATACAAGCTCATAACGCGGCACGAAGTAACACGCTATGAGCTTGTAGATCTGCTATTTTTGAAAAATCGTGAACATTTCTGCAAATCTTTGAATATATATATTTTTAAAAGCGATTTTTTAAAACTCAAATCTTTGCTTCTGGGGGTCCATGGAACAAAATCATTTGAGATGGGGGGTCGGCGGCCAAATACAGGTCCTTGCGGTCCTTGACATGAAACCTTTTGAGCACCACTGACATAGCAACGTACGTTTTTCAGAAAACTGATTTAGAAGACATTTAGAATCGGCCTCAGGTCTTAATGGGTTAAAAGGGGAGATTTTCCTTGCCACTGTCACCAAATGCTTGCTCAGAGGTGGAGTGTCTCTGCTAAAGTGTCATGATTTGGCACCATAAAAAGATTGAATTTAACTGTCATCATATTACGCACTGACTAATGTAGAACAATGCCAAGTTGAATACAATATTGATAAATAATATCACTTCTCTCTCTTTTTTGAACACCATACACAGACTGTTCACTACAGAGAAGCTGAATTGGTACTGATATTACAGTTAGTGTAGATGAACCTCTAGTTTGAAAAGTATTTTTCTAATGACCCATGCATAATGACTGCTATTTACAATCCTCAGGTCTCGGTCCATCTGCTACTGTATGAGATTTTATATGGGCTTCCCTCACAAACTAATGGAATGCAATTTGGACTAGAACAAAACGCTTTCCCGGCCCTCCCCTCTGTATCGAAAATGGATAATTAGGAGGTGCTGTGAAAATTGCACAGTCAAAGCCAAGAAATATCAACACAGTGCCTGAACAGAATGCTGTTGATGGAGCTAAGGCTTGAAGATTTAGGTAATATACGATCCCTTCTCTCCTCCTAGGTATGGTGCTTTAGACCCTAGACCCTAAGTGCACACACAATAATACTGTATTAAGACCAGTGGTGGCCAAAGTACTCAACCCCAGTACTTGAGTCAAATATTGGGGTAAGTATTCAAAAGTTCAAATTAGAAAGTACATTTTATTTTTAACACATCGGGTGCCAAAAACGGTCCGGACCGTTTTTGAGAATCCAAACGAGGAGTGCCGAAAAGGGTCCGGACCGTTTTTGACCCAATTTTTTTTTTATACATTGGGCCCACGTGGGGCGCTCTAACGAAACTTTGGGATCATCCAAGGAGTAGCCTCGATCTCCAGGCTTTTATTGCTTAGTTTTGCTAAAAAATAAAAGCCTGGCCCAACCATAGCCTGTACTGGGCATGAGGAAGTGTTTCATTTCCCAACCAACCAGAGTGCAGTGGGCGTCGCTCGTAATGTTGTGTTAACGGGGCGGGGGTTGACGGACAGATCGGTGAACCAATGGGATCAGGCGCAGTCTCTCTCCGGCTCTATACACCCGCCCCTTTATACACGAAATCAGGAGGGTTGCGGCAGGCTATCCAAGGAGTTTCTGAGAAGGAGAGGCCGGATGTGGATCCATGTCAAAAATCCTTCCGGTCGGCCTTTCCAATGTTATCTCCTTGACTAAAAGCTTAATATCTATTTCTTTTTAACGTGGTGGAAGCGAGCCGTTTTCGATCGGCGATCACTCTGCAATGGAGGATCGCGTTAGAAATACTTTTGTTCCAGGCGACCCTCCGCCGTCTCGCACGCACGCTTTGTTTACATGCACTTCCGCGTCGGGGCTTCTACAGCACGAAACGTATCAACGTAAGTGGATGGAAGAATAGCCGGCACTGAACGTATAATATTTGAATAAACCTCTGGCACCCAATGTGTTAATATCAAAAATTGCTGTATTGAAATTTTTATATTATCCCCCACAATTTCCCCCAAAACTGTTACTAAATAATTAAAACTGTAAAGCAATAAAAAACAATTTTTTTACATTATACACATTTGTGAGCATTATCTAAGCAGTTAATGGAGAGTGCATGTGCAACGAGGAGCATAAGAGGTCACTGTCATCAGGTGCAGCTGGGGACGGCGGTGTGACATTGGCAGTTTGAAACACGGAGACATCCCCACTGTGAGACGCCACACCAGTTGGCTCCCATTCACACCGGTCAATTCATAACCTCTGTGCACCAGCTCCCCGTGACAATAATATTGTCCTCTTCTGCTCTTCCTCCTGGGCAAATAACAGTTTCACTTTAGAGGTTATTGGAATGCCTCACTACTTTGCGCTCGGCACCCTCAAAGCTGTCTGGGACAATCATGAAGCCATTTTGAAAATTCTATTTTCTGCTCAAGGCGAGTGTGAGTAGTATCCCTCCCCCCTACCCCCTGTTTCTCTGATGTGTACTTTCTCTGCACACAAAACGCCTTTCCTTTATGCCCTTGGATGTTGTTTTCAATTACTGAGTCGCACTCCTATCGATCCTGGAGGCGAGCCCTTCAAAGAGGAGTCTGAGACAACAAAGAAGTGAAGAGGGATTCAGTACTCCTCCTCAGTTTGAACTTTGACCCATGAACACCGTCATCGCAAGGAGAGGTTAGGTTGGGAGTGAGACGAGAGAGAGAGAGAGAGAGGGAGAGGTAGAGGGAGAGGGAGAGGGAGAGGGAGAGGGAGAAGGAGGGAGAGAGAGAGAGACACAGACAGACAGACACACAGACAGACAGACAGACAGACAGACAGACAGACAGACAGACAGACAGACAGACAGAGAGACAGACAGAGACAGAGTCAGAAAGGGAGAAAGCGAGCGACCGAGTGAAAGATACACACAAAATCCTCAGCGTAGCCATATAACCCAGAGAATGTAACATTTGTACACTCTCGGATTTAAATTACGCTAAGGATTTTACTGTGTGGATAAAAAGGGTGATGTGACATGGATCAATTACTCACTGACAAAAAGAAGCTCCAAGCTACAGGCCTCCTCCCAGCTTGGCCTAATGTAATCTATCACGTTTTGAAAGATGAGCACACGTCATATAAAGAGTCGCTTGATGGCCCATTAAGCCCTTGAAATTGGCCCTCCACTGCCCTGCATTGCCCATTCCATGTTCAGCCCTTTCTTTTGTACTGTAAAGAAGAGGCTGAGAGTGGAGTGGACCAAATGGAGCCCTTTTCCCGCACCCGTTCTACATCAATAACATGAGACTAAGCTCCTTCTCTCTATCAAAAAAGACAGGATTGGGTCATAATCCAATCCAACGTAATATGAGACATACTTCCTATGTATATTCTTTCCAGTCATAGGAAAGCTACTTTGTTTTGATTTCTCCATTTTTTTAATAGCTTAACCTTTATGGATTTAAATGTAGTTTATTAACTTCAATGTCTTCATGTAACTTTAAGAACTTAACATAACTGAACATTAACCAAAATGGACAAAAGTACTGCTTTTGACTCATTGTGACCCACCTTGGCTTTGTAAAATTATGTTTTGTAACTTCCACATTGGTCACACCTGTTCACACACACACACCCACACACACACACACACACACACACACACACACACACACACACACACACACACACACACACACACACACACACACACACACACACACACACACACACACAGCAGTTTATGTATTACGGCAGAACCTTACAGTACAGAAACAATGGCAGAACAAACGGGAGCAGACATTACCCCCAACCACTGCTGCAAGAAGAAGAGAAGTAAAACAACAAGATAGCAAAAAATGCTGTCGTCTTACCTTCCCGACGTACTGTGGCTCGGATCCCATGTACTCTTCCAAGACGAAGAATTGGTTCCACACCCATCCTCTCTTAACTCGCTGACCCCGCCATCGCCCGTGCCTTCTTGGTCTCGTCCTGCTCCTTGCCGGTGCCCTCTCCAGTTGCCACATCACGCCCTTTGCTCCAACCCTACCTCGAGCCAAGGTCAGATCTCCTAGTGCCACGCTCCTAATTCTTGTCCCATCTTTGAGCGATGGCTCTCCCCCCTTAGTTCTACCCTTATCATTCTCATAGGTCCTGCTCGTCCTATGCGGGAGCCGCAGGGAGTTCTGGGAACTGTAGTCCAGCAGGAAACAGGAGGCTGCCAGTAAAAGCAAGAGAGATTCCTGTGTGATCATCGGGGTGCGTCAGTGGCAGAGGCAGCAGTTGTTGGCAGGAACAGATTGACAAATCTATCCTAATTCCAGGTAGACAATGGACATGTGTTGAAAGCAGGACCCGGTCTGTAGGAAAGCATCGGGGCAAGTGTTTTAGTTCCAGTATGGTTCCGTTAGATGGTTAGACACGTATCTGCTAGTTGACCGCTCCCCCCGAGGTGTTTAAGTTCTTGGTAAGCATTGTAGCGGGTAACAGAGGTAGTATATAGACACTGAGAACGCTATGTCATGGATATTTGGACAATAGATCCAGTGGACAGTGAGGAGAAATTAGCTTGAATCCAGAGAAAGATGAGGTTTACATCCAAGGGGTTTGGTTGTGCATGCATACAGTATGAATCGCTAGATGAGGGGATAACCCAGTGAACATTTGGAAACTGGATTGCCGGAGGCCCGGGATTATTGCCCTCTTCCGTCTTCGTCTCGCCACAGCTTTCTCACCTGAAGGGGACAAAAAACGTACATATTAAGCAACCAGATACCAATGCATTATAACAACTTGCCTATTCAGAATTAAGTACGGCTTACAGCATGTGGAATGAACATTATTTCTGACTACTCTCATTGTATAGTATACTTAAATATTCCCTTTCCACAAAATACAGGTGAAATCTATTGTATGCTCCCTTTTGGATTTCAAGTTAATGCATTTTCATTGTGGATGGGGAGGAGTTGGAGTTAAGTTTTTAAAGTAAAGATGACTGAGAACTTTTCGTCAAGTCTGCACTCTGCACCATTTGTCAGTCAAACTAGGTTGAGCAATCTAGTCTAGTTTAGTTTAGTTTAGTTTAGTTTATTTCAGTCAGTCAATTTGTGGTAACATTACAGTAGGTAATAAAATAAAAAATGTTATCAAGAAAAGATACCCACATTTCTGACCAAAAAGGTATAGGCTGAAGCATTGCTTATTACGCCTACCCTTTTACAAAACAAAGAAAAATGGAGAGAGAAAAAGAAACAAAAAACAAAAAAAACAACCCAAAGAAAAAAGGAAACAAGGTACAAGGACAAGATACTTTTCTGTACATGTACGTGTTTGCTGTACTGTACAAGTACATGTATATATGCTTTGATAAATAAAGTCATAGAGAAGGCACATGCCATTTATGTTTTTTTATAATTATCTATCATCTTATGTTTAAGTAATCTTTTGAATATTTTTAATGAGCTACACAATTTCAGATCTTTATCAAGGCTGTTCCACAGAGTTACTCCTTTGAATGTTGTAGATCTTTGTTTTGCAATGCCTGCTTCAGAGCCACATCACCTCTATGAATGGACAAAGAACTCTCATATCCTATTTACCTACAGAAAGATTTACTTGTGAATCTCACTGCTCTAAATGGGTCATGGGCTGGTTCTTGCTGGGTCTTCACATGAATAATAGCACATAGGGCCGGTGGGCCAGAACACGCTTCAAAAACTCTTCTCCCCACAAGCACCACAGTCATCGATTATACACTAACCTCCAAACTCTGGCAAAAGGCTTGAGAAACACTTGACTTTGAATACATAAGAGTCTAGTTGCATTTAGATCTGTAACATGGAGCAAATAAATGATTCCTCCATTCCTTCTGTTGCGTGTGAATGAAGCCAAGTCAAGCATCAGTAAAGAAAATCAGTTTCATCATTGGAGTACAGCCATGAGGAAATAATGCTATTTTATCCCATAACGGCTCTAAATGTCCTATCCCAGTTTAGATGATAAAAGACCTTCATGTGTTCCAAACCCTTGCACTACCCTACACCCGGAGTGTCATGGATCACCGCACCGCAAGAGGAGAGAGATGAACAAATTGGCTCTCAGGAGAGCCATCAGTGTGCACTGCATACGCATGTGTGTGTGCACATGTGTAAGTGTTTGTATGTTCTCCAGGGAGCCTTTAGCCCAGCCAACCATATAACCTGAAATGTCGTGGAGCATTGCAATGTTTCAATGAAATTTTAAGTGGAGAGGGGCACTTCAGGATGAGCGGTTGTCGGTGTTATCGCTGTTGCATCAAATTGCAAGATCCTAATTGAGTAAACCAGACTGCTTTCTCCTCAACACATTTTACAAACTGCTAAGGAATATTTCAAGTGCACATACAGTACTGTACCGTAGGCAGCAACTGCCAACAATAAAACTCATCGGTAAATGAGGCGTATATATAAATGCATCCTTACACAGTAAAATAGTGAGTGTAAAGTTTACTCTGAGAGAGTAAAAATGTACCAAAATGGACCCGTAACGGCCACATACATTAATTTATAAGCACTTTTCACGTCACCCCAGGACACTTTACAAAGTTACAGTAGACGACATTCAATACAGTACATAATAGAAGTTATAAAATATATATATATACACATTAACCACTTAAAACCCGGAATCAGTATTGTATTTTCGCAGGAAAATAGCAGATCTACAAGCTTGATCCACCTTTTGATCAGAGTCTAGCATAGGCGCAAATACTTGTGATATTATATCTGCTAATTCACACAAATAAGTCAATGTATTGCTTATTGTTTGATATTGTATCCCCATGGGGGTTTTACTTAACATTCCCTGATTTTGCTTAGCATGCTGCTTGGACAAAATTCAGGGGAATATCTCCAAGAGCGGAGCCTTTAACGCCAAGCTTAACTTCCATTTGTTGCAATAAATGGTTAAATCTACTTTGACGTGAGTGTTCCTGACTGAATTAATGTAGAGTGAAAACAGAAAAGGTACTAGTATGGAGCCCTGAGGGACTCCGGTCAACCAAGTAAAGGGTTTAACCCCTTAAAGCCCAGCATCGGTATTGTGGGGAAAGCTTTCGCTGAAAATAGCACTTTTTGAAAATCTATTTTCAGCTAAATCTTTCCCCACAGAAAATACACTAGTATTGAGCCCTGAGGGCCCCCGGTTACCCATAATGGGGTTTAAGTGGTTAAGTGGTTAAGAAGCTTAGCGAAAAGCTAGTGTGTTTTCAATTGTGATGTAAAAAGAAACAACACGTAGACTGGTTAAGACCCTGAGGGAGAGCATTCTAGAGAGCTTAGAACCAGCAGCACTGATAGCCATGTGTGCCCTGTCGCCCATGGTGCCTAATCTGGAAGGGGGGAGCGGAGAGCAGATGGGCATCAGAAGAGCATATAGCGGTAGTGCGAGAGAGGGTATTTACAGACCCCCTGGGGAGTGGGGTATTATACCTCTAAATAGCTGCATAGGATTGAGCCTCAGTAGGGGAACCTTTTTTTAAAGATTTCTGAACAGGTGGTCACGCGCGCACACACACACACACACACGCGCGCGCGTGCACGCACACACACGCGCACAAACTATAAGACAGTTAAATTGGACCAGAGTCCACCGGAGCTGAGCTTCACCTCGTAAAATCCAAATCACACCCCCACCAGAGGCTCTGGCTCCTTCAATATCACACATACATTTTAGAACATTAGTGAATCTCATAATCTCATATATATTATTGCTTTCTGCATGAAGGTGCTGCTGAGAACATTTTATTCTAATGATCATCTGAAACCATCTGACTAGATACAATATCATCCAATACGTGGTGTCTGTTGATGCATCCCACTTTAATGGGGGGGTGGCATAACATTTTCAAAGCACATTTGCAGCACATTTTGTGAACCTGTTTCAGGCTTTGAGGTTCAGATGAAGTAGGTTCTGCTGTTTGTATTGTATCATAGAGAGTGATACAATATAGAGAGTGATACAATACAATCCCCCCCCCCCCCACAAACACACACACACACACACACACACTAAGTAACCAAACAAAAGGGGCGGCCTTTATCTACAAACACACATCTGAATGCCTGCCAATGACTACAGTACATCCTCTAGAGAGTGGAGAAAGTACCAAGGAAGGAGGAAGAACAGCATGGACCCCCCTCCCCCTCCCACCCTCCCAGGGGGGTCCCCACATGATTTGTGGAGATGACAGTGAAGTGACGATTTAATGACTTTTTTAATACCTCAACAAAAAAAAGAAAGAAAAGAAAAAGACCATTGCTGCATCAAAAGTAATCAACAAACTATATAGTTAGGGAATTTTAGCAAAATATCTGGACCATCTGTGAAAAAATTTACTACCAATAGCTTTCCTCACCAATGTGTTCTTATAGGTGTCTAGAATCACCTCTCAAAAAGTGCAACCCCAAATCCTCGAGGAAAATCCTGGAGAGCCAATCAAAGTTAAGGAGCCCAGAGGGCTTGGGTGAAAAATATGAAAAGAAATAAAAGTCTTGTGAGGTGTCTAACTAGGGGTTTTCAGGGGTGCTGAATCCATTCCAACCATTATTTTTGAGTAAAAATGTCTCCCTGGCCATCTAATATTGGTATATTGGTTATTGTTAGTGTATAATCAGTGTATAATCAATGGTAGGGGATTGGGGTGTTGTTGAATTGATTCTATTTTGAAAAATAAAATAAGAAAATATTGCTAAACACTTGATAAGAGTGTACACCTACTGTGCACATGCTCAGTGGGATACACTGTCTGCATGTGGGGAAGGAGCGGGAGTGTTGCATCCTGGCAAATATGTCTGGACGATTTTAAGGTACGGTAGTTTATCTACTTTTTGGCATTTATTTTCCTCTGCTGGCAAAACTTTTGATTACTGTGAACACTTGTCTTTTAGTAGACAACATTAGGCCATGTTGTCTAGGTCCTTTTCGTTCAGTTTCGTTCCCATCAAGTGGACCTAAATAATCTCTGCTTCTTAAAAAAGATCTATTGGTAGTAAGTTTGAAAAAAAATTACCGACATCTGATCCGGCGCAGTATTTTTATAATTAGTGTTTAAAAGTCGGTACTATTTTCTTAGCAGCGTCGTAATACTTTCAAAGGGGTGGTGCGGTTTTTGGCACGTGATTCCCGTTACAACCAATGGGGTCGCCTCTTCCGCCTCACCATTTCCTGCAACAACTGCCATGGCAACCGTAACGTCGAGCAGCGAGGAGTCCGAGGAAAAGCAACCAAAACAAAGAAAATATCATTCAAAATCACGTAAAAAGGACTCTAAACGATGCTATATGCATTCTATGTCTGTCCAGAGGGAAGATGTCGTCCGGGATTTTACACAGATAAGGTGGGATACCTACAGAAACAGCATCAAGCGGTGGCTTCCTCTGCAGGGTGAGAGTAAAGAAGTTGCAGAAACTTATAAGCATTGTGTCGATGTGCCTTTTGACCGCATCATCCCGAGGACGCTGGGTTTCACCTATCGTGCTACAATCGATTTATTGACAAAAAGCATTTTGTAGCGGCTGAAAAATGCGCCACACAGACTTTGGAAGTTCCAGATGCAGACGCGGGTCAGTCAGGCAGCATCAGCGCCGACGGAGCCACATCTGAAACCCCCCGAAAGAAACTGAGGTCCAGGACAGGTTTGCCCGTAGCTTCTGCTGGCCCTGTCCTTCCAGCGCTATGCATTATTTGTGAAAAAGTGGACAAGTACATCACTGTGGCAGGCAAACGCACGAAGGATCAACTCTCAAAAGCAGAAACGTTGTCTGCAGGTAAGAGACACACACACACACACACACACACACACACACACGCAGAACTGTTGTTTAATGTTTATAACGTGGATAACAATGATTTCGCGGGACTCTCCGGACCCCTTGGTGGTCCTTGGACCCCCGCGATGTAATCACGGGGTCCCGTTGCCCCCCCCCCACACACTTATGATTATATGGGTACATTATATATTTTGGGACTATATGTAGGCCTATCATTATTACATCTGAGGTCTTCTTTTATTTGATGGGCTGTGTTTGAGTCCAAGGCTGGGGGGAGTAATTCACACCTTTTGTTAAAGAAAAAATGTGTTGGTTCTTTTGTTCAGATCAAAGATGTTGACATTTATGTGTGAATTCCTGACTGGGCAGGAACTGTTGACTATGTAACATGTAGTGGTATTTTTTGGGAAGGATATGTGCAGATAGAGAGACAAAAGCAGTGGTGGAAAAAGTACTCACATTTGTTACTAAGTAAAAGTATCAATAATGCAATATGAGTATTGCTATGAAAATGTACTTAACGTACCAAAAGTAGAAAGTACTCAATAAGCAAAATGTCCCATTTCACAGGTTTCAAAGGTATAAAATGTATACAAATATTTAGAAAATAGCAGATCGACAAGCTCACAACGTTGTGAGCTTGTAGATCGGCTATTTTCAAATGGCCAAAGTTTGAATAGTGCTAAAGTGGTTAATGTATGTTTTGTAATTTTTTTAATACGTGTAGTGAAGCAAAAAGGACAATAATTGACTCTGAGATGTTGTGGAGTAGAAGTAAAAGTACTGAAAATTGGAAATACTCCAGTAAAGTAAAAGTACCTTAAAAGTGTACTGAATTACAGTACTTAAGTAAATGTAATTAGTTACTTTACACCTCTGCAAAAAAGGCTGAGGTCTTGTGATGAAGCAAATTTATATTATGATATTACAGTGGTTCTCAACCAGTGGTCCGGGGACCACCAGTGGTCCTTGAAGGGATTCCAGGTGGTCCCCAGCTAAATGATGGAGAGTTGGTAACCAAATGCATCCTTATAGATCTTTAACCCGTGAGAGTGTAAAATGTTATAGGTTTTTCAAGAGTTAATTTACTGTTAAAAATCTGCATTACTTAATGTACAAGAAGTATAGAAAATTAGAGAATGTTGAAGGATTGTTATTTTGATCGTCTGCCTGTTATCTCTCCTATCGGTACCAACATCAATACAGCATATAATTGTGGACAAAATTTCATCCAACAATAACAAAATATTCTAATTCTTGTGGGTCTGACAGTCTAAATCTCATCAAATGGTGGTCCGTGGCTCAAATGCTGAATAAATAATGGACCTTGATATGTAAGGGGATGAAAACCACTGTTATATTATACTGCTTAGCATTGATTAGTCTGTTGCTATAGCTTGTGAGAGCTAAGAGCAGGACCTACTAAAACAATAGCTGCTGATAAGGCTGGAATGCAAGGGGTTCAGGTCGGCAGGTCACAGCTGCCAGCAGTCAGTGGCCCTTTAGTTTTATGGCTCTGCAGGGGAGAGGTTTTAGCAGTACTAACATGTATTTACCTTCCCATGGAAAAAAATATAATACATACATACATTAACACCACACATAGTCTTTTGTAATGATGGCAATACAAATCTGTAAAAGACACATTTACATTTATTTCCTCACTGTGTTATTTACAGCCCCCCCCCCATCAACAAACACACACACACACACACACACACACACACACACACACACACACACAGATCATTAACGTGTACTTTTTTGTTTAAAGGCCGGTTGATGAAAGCTGCTGAGATGAAGGAAGACTTTACCATCCTTCGGCAGTGACATGGATGACTACAAATCCTGCCCCTGATAGCATGTTGCAGGTAGTCCACTGTAGTTGCAAGACTAGCAAATGTGAGACTGAAAGATGTTCCTGTAAGTCTGCAAGACTACCTTGTACGGATTTGTGTCGGTGCCAGAACTGTGAGAATGTTTCAAAGGAAACAGAAGAAAGAGCTGTATCCGATGATGACTCTGATGACAGTGATAGGGATGATTAAGATACGCACAATGTGCTCCTTATTTTTTATTATTATTATCAACAACATGTTCAAGAATTGCTACACTGCCATTTTAACCCATTTAAATGCAATGCATACATGTTCAAAAAAATACTTTAAAATGGCTGTATTTTATTTTTTTCACAGCATAGCCTTAAATGTACTTGCACTGCCAAAAGAATTACTTGCACTGCCAAAAAAATAACTTTTTGTTGCACCGAAGTGAAATTGTTTTATTGTGATGCATTTGTATGCATTTGTTTTGGTATTCTCATATTTTGTGTGTTTTTGGAGGGGGGGGGGGGGGGGGCGGAGTTGATGTACATATGACAGATGCTGTGACACACTGTGCTACTTTAATAAATGTTTTATACCATTATGTTGTAATAATTCTGACCTTTAGTGCATTTATTTTAGTCTTGTCCATTTATGGTATTCTTCCAATTTAGGGGGTCATGGTAGCATTTTGATTGATTTTCAGCCATTTTGGGCCAAGGTGTGCTGCTTATTTTTCTACCTTTCATTACACAGTAGGTTGGGACATTTTTTTATGTATAAAACATAAGCTTTTAGCTAAATGTGTATGTTCCCTTGTGCTGGGTTCCAATCACTTCAGTAGAAGCGTTTTCTTTAACTTTGCTACATTTCGTGATCTAAATTCAAATATGAGTATACTAAGGCACCAATACTTGTTTCAGGTGTTAGGTATGTATTTAGTTAGTTAGTTCATGTATTTATGACATTTGAGAAAGATTTTTTGTTGCCAAAAACAATATAACACATTTTACAAGCAAAAACAGCAGCACAAGATTTTCGTTTTTTGGTTATTCACTTTTATATACATTTCTGGCTTGTGAAAAAATACTGCAGGATTTTGTGCGGAGGTATTTTAACCCAAAGTCCACAAGGGTATTGTCTATGCAAAAATGCATTGAAAAAGTAGATCCAAGTCGTGGGAACGAAATTCATTTTCTAGGCACTTTTTGGTGGGTCACAACACGGCCTACATGGAAGAGGATTCTGTAGCTTGTGGCTTAAGGTGCTTCATCTGTGGTGGTCCTGAGACTGAGATTCAAAAGCTCTCAAAAGTCACCCAAAAAGGCTATGCACAGATGTTGTCTTATTCTGAGAGTGTGGATGATGCAGCATTAATCAGAAGACTACATGAGGACTGGAAAAACTGAGAGCCGTTTCACACTCAGGTCCCGGGTGCGCACTCCAGACCGCTTGGCTAGTGTGAATGTAGCGAATCGACCCGCGAAACGGATCACCGTTCCGTTCCCGAAACCACCTCGGGAGGCAGTTTCGGATCCGGATCATGCGTTTTCGGGTACGGTAGCTGCAATGTGAAAGCAAGCGTACCGTTAGACGGAAGTGGCCCGCTATTTGGAATAGGTGACGGTATATAAACTCGACAAAAACAGCCAACAAAAACACGTCGCAGATCAATCCACAGGGGTTCAACCATGGCCGTAACATATCCACACCAAGCAGTAGCACAGCAGAGCAGTGCTCTCTGTAGGCTGGAATCCAACCGTTGCGGCATCCATCCGTTGGATGCCGTATGTGTTGGACGCCTGTATGTTGGATCATGCCGTCTGTCAGCGCAGCACCGGTTTGAAAAAAAGAAAAAAGACACACCGACATTCCATAGGCTAAATCAATGCATTTTGTGATCGCATCGCACAACTAATAGCCTACTAAAACTAACGGGGAATACCAGAAAATAATAATATTTTGACATACGGGAGAAACGGTTGGTGCGGATATTTAAATTGGATCTCTACTACATATCTTTGCTGTTAGGAAGAAACCCTGTATCCCATATTGCAACTTTTAATGCTTTTTCATCATAAATGAATGCCCTATTGTCATACAGTGTCACACAAAAGTAGCAAAAATAGCCAAGCTACAAGCTGAAAATGCGGTGCAATGCGACACATTGAGCTTGTTGATCCACTATTTTTGATATTACAATATAGAGCAGATAACCACACTGATCTTGCATTGGAAAATATAATTTTTATTTTAAATATGAACAAAGGCAGGAGATGCACGTCCCCACAGTTCTTTTTTACACACAGTGCTGGACCCACAAATCATAAATAAATAAAAATAAAAAGGTGAGTCTGCACATAAACTGCTCTAGTCTTTTTAAATTATAACCAAAGCTCTAAAGTTAACGTTTCTCCCATGTAGGGCTAATAAATTAATACATAAAATAAGGAGACTCTTTTTAAATAACCAAAAGTGAACTTTCTCTTATTATTATTATTACTTTAGAGACTATGGCAAGCGCGATCCTATCGCACACCTTCCTACATGACCAGCTATGGCTTTGCAGTCCAGAGGATGAGATTAAACAACAGACAGGCAGCGTTGCGGAATGCGTTTGTGTCAACTGTACTTGTACTTTTCTTCATAGAGAAAAAGAAGAGCACAGGGCGCATATATATATATATATATATATATATATATATATATATATATATATATATATATATATATATCATTCAGTCCGACTTCACTGTAGGCTACTATAGTTGCCTTTTCATTTTGTACTTAAGCTGTCGTGAAAGTTTATAATATTTAGAGAAATTTAAAGTTTCAAATGCAAAAGTAGTAGTAGTTGTGAAGGTTAGTAAACTGTACATTTAGACTGAATGTTTCCTGTATCCTCATCTTGCGCTAATGCACACAAGTGTTTCACCAGGTTTTGAAACCCTATATTAATGCGAGCCCAGCACAAACATTGTCGCATGGTTGATGACGTCTGTGTCCACAGAAGAAACACTATGTGCATGCCGCCACCTATAGGATCGGGGGTATATATGCATGTGTTCTCTGGCGCGATTGGATCTTGGCCAATGTGAATGCAGGCCACTGAGGCCACCATTCGAACTGGGAAACGTTTTCAATGAAAACGGATCCAGTGAGAAACCGCCCTGAGATGACCCCAAACTAAGATACCATTTGGAATGCAAAACCGAGCTATACAGTCGTGCAAGAGGTATATCCACTGGAAATCGTACGTTTTTTTCAATGTGATGAAAGTTGCCATTTGCAGATTTCAATCCTATTCTATGTTGTGAGTGACATCATAATTTAATAAAAACTTTAAACATAATCTATTCTTTAGAGCAAGATGAGCAAGACCAACGGCCAGACAGGAAGAAAAGACGCAGGGCATTGTCTGGGTCAAGTAGTTCAAGTGCTAGCTGGCACACTTGATCTACCATAATACTTGCATCCTTTGCAATGAAGGTATCAATGCTGGCACATTGAAAAGAAACCCTGGTAAGTCTTTTGTATGTAAGATTCAAATGAATTTTGATAATTGTTTTTCTTGCTCCTCATTGTAGGCTTCCACTCAAAGTAGAATAATTTAATCATGCACATACTGTATGTGGCTACCTTTTATCCAGACAGAGCTCGGCAGTTGTATCGTGCACCTGATAATGTCTACCAGGACCAACTGAAAGGAGTTTGATGCAGAGAGCAAAGCGACGAGGTGATGACTGGGGACTTGAAGTTGTTGGTCGCCTGGTGGCAGAAGAGGCAGTATATCATATTCGATGCAGAAGAGACTTTGAGAACCCTGTTACAAAGTCTGAGGTAACATTATATGGATACACAATACAGCTGTACAATACAACTCACATTTCTTATCCTGAGGGAAGAAATATAATTTCTAATAGTGAAACTTTTGATAAATAATAAGATTGATATGGGTCCAGGAATGAGGGGGACTAATAAAGGATAAGAAATGTGAGTTGTATTGTACAGCTGTATTGCGTATCCATATAATGTTACCTTAGACTTTGTAACAGGGTTCTCAAAGTCTCTTCTTCATCGAATATGATATACTGCCTCTTCTGCCACCAAATCTATAATACCAGACAGGCGACCAGCGACTTCACGTCCCCAGTCATCACCTCGTCGCTTTGCTTTCTGCATCAAACTCCTTTTCAGTTGGTCCTGGTAGACATTATCAGGTGCACGATACAACTGCCGAGCTCTGTCTGGATAAAAGGTAGCCACATACAGTATGTGCATGATTAAATTATTCTACTTTGAGTGGAAGCCTACAATGAGGAGCAAGAAAAACAATTATCAAAATTCATTTGAATCTTACATACAAAAGACTTACCAGGGTTTCTTTTCAATGTGCCAGCATTGATACCTTCATTGCAAAGGATGCAAGTATTATGGTAGATCAAGTGTGCCAGCTAGCACTTGAACTACTTGACCCAGACAATGCCCTGCGTCTTTTCTTCCTGTCTGGCCGTTGGTCTTGCTCATCTTGCTCTAAAGAATAGATTATGTTTAAAGTTTTTATTAAATTATGATGTCACTCACAACATAGAATAGGATTGAAATCTGCAAGTGGCAACTTTCATCACATTGAAAAAAACGTACGATTTCCAGTGGATATACCTCTTGCACGACTGTATAGCTCGGTTTTGCATTCCAAATGGTATCTTAGTTTGGGGTCATCTCAGTTTTTCCAGTCCTCATGTAGTCTTCTGATTAATGCTGCATCATCCACACTCTCAGAATAAGACAACATCTGTGCATAGCCTTTTTGGGTGACTTTTGAGAGCTTTTGAATCTCAGTCTCAGGACCACCACAGATGAAGCACCTTAAGCCACAAGCTACAGAATCCTCTTCCATGTTGTCTACTAAAAGACAAGTGTTCACAGTAATCAAAAGTTTTGCCAGCAGAGGAAAATAAATGCCAAAAAGTAGATAAACTACCGTACCTTAAAATCGTCCAGACATATTTGCCAGGATGCAACACTCCCGCTCCTTCCCCACATGCAGACAGTGTATCCCACTGAGCATGTGCACAGTAGGTGTACACTCTTATCAAGTGTTTAGCAATATTTTCTTATTTTATTTTTCAAAATAGAATCAATTCAACAACACCCCAATCCCCTACCATTGATTATACACTGATTATACACTAACAATAACCAATATACCAATATTAGATGGCCAGGGAGACATTTTTACTCAAAAATAATGGTTGGAATGGATTCAGCACCCCTGAAAACCCCTAGTTAGACACCTCACAAGACTTTTATTTCTTTTCATATTTTTCACCCAAGCCCTCTGGGCTCCTTAACTTTGATTGGCTCTCCAGGATTTTCCACGAGGATTTGGGGTTGCACTTTTTGAGAGGTGATTCTAGACACCTATAAGAACACATTGGTGAAGAAAGCTATTGGTAGTACATTTTTTCACAGATGGTCCAAATATTTTGCTAAAATTCCCTAACTAATAGTAAAAACTGGCCAAACATTGGCCAAATTGTCAAATAATATAAAAAAGAGGCAAATTCTTTGTAAATAGCCGATGAGCTTGATCAGCTATTTTCACTATATTTATCTGTGGAACCGAGTCAAACTAAATGTATGCCTCCTACTACATCCCAAGTGCTTGTCAGGGTGGGGGGGTCCCCAGTTCAAATATGATCATTTTGGGGGGTCGTGGCCTTAAAAGGTTGAGAACCACTGAGTTAGGACACCTACTGGTGGACAACGTCAATTCAGTTATTTGAAGCAGATGGTGCACCAGGTTGGACACTTAAAGGGTAAGACCACTTTAGTAGAGGTTTGGGTTGTGTAGTTACCTTGCCATGATGTAACTCCAAAGGTGGACAAGAAATCAAAAATAATTGCGCCATTGATTAGAAATTGATAATTCAAAATATGCTCCTCATTGACTTACATTGTATGGTAAAACAGCTCTCAAAGTCACTCTTTTAGCACATAAATGAACCCAAACATAGCTGATTCAGACAATATAGAACATCACCAAACCCAGTACTGTTTGTTTTTTTAATAAAAATGTCAACTTCCTGTTGATTTTACTATTTGAAGATCTGGATCCGGATCCGCCGATCCAGTCCAGGTTTTCTACTTATTAAAAATGGCAAAATCAACAGGAAGTTGACATTAAAAAAAAAAAAAAAAACAGTACTGGGTTTGGTGATGTTCTATATTGTCTGAATCAACTTTGTTTGCGTTCGTTTTTGTGCTAAAAGAGTGACTTTGAGAGCAGTTTTACCGTACAATGTAAGTCAATGAGGAGCATATTTTGAATTATCAATTTCTAATCAATGGAGCAATTATTTTTTATTTCTTGCCCACCTTTGGAGTTACATCATGGCAAGGTAACTACACAACCCAAACCTCTAACAAAGTGGTCTTGCCCTTTAAATGTAATTACCGCTCTCCACCAGGAGAAACAGACAATGGACACAAAGCATATGGATTGTGGCTTTTATAGAGTAAAATAAGACAACAGTCAGTCTATTCACCTTTAGTAGACTGACATTTTTCATGGACAGGCTTCTGGCTTCCCCGTGAAAGCAACGGTTGGGGTCCCAGTGTGAAACCAGATGAGAACCAGTACCCTTTACAGTGTGTATTCTACATTATTATGTCCCGCATGACTGTGAGTGATGAATGATTGTATGGGATCTGCCTGATGCCAAGCCCTGACCCATGTCTCTCTCTCTCATTGCTCATCCCCTCTCATTCTCATTCTCTCCACACCCAACCCCACACCCCAGCCACCAAACCCTGCTTCAGCCCACTGTTTATTTGTATACATACTACTACATGTATGCTCACAAAGGCATACTAGGGATGGCCGTATGCTATCAGAAGATATAATATATAATAAGATGCTATCACAATAAGGATATTCATGATAATATGGAGGGGGAAGAAAATCAAAAAATCTCTTTAAAAAGGACCATACTACTCACTGTACACACACACACACACACACACACACACACACACACACACACACACACACACACACACACACACACACACACACACACACACACACACACACACACACACACACACACACACACACACACACACACACACACACACACACACACACACAGCTCCAACATTGCCATCAAGCATATTAACGTCATGACAGTGATGGGCCTGATCGTCAATTAAGATGATTCGGCCTACAGGGACGAGGTCAGATCATCGATACAATGGTGTTCTGAGAACAACCTCGCTCTTCAAGTGTCAAAAAGACCAAAGAACTAATGGACAACAGGAGGCAGAGAGCGCGCCTCATCCACAGCAATGGCTTTGCAGTGGAGATTGTTAGTGACTTCAAGTTCCTCCTCAGCAAAAACATCGCTGAAGACCTCAAATGGGCCACACACCATGCATGTAGTGCAAAATGCTGTGTATAGAATATACTGTGAAGTTGTTTACACTGCTGTATATAGAATATACTGTGAAGTTGTTTACACAAAGTTAAGTGGCAGCAACTGGGAAAAATATGCTGTTGGTGTGTTTACCAAGTTTGTATGCACATGTACATTTGATGATGCTCTATTTTGTTCTCTCTCTTTTCTTTAAATCTTTTTTACGATTTCTATCATTATTCTGTTGTTGTTATTATCTATCTATGCTGCTGCATTGTCTGAAGGAAGCCAAACCAAAATAAGTTTTACTCTTATGTACCTCTACACAAGATGTAACAATAAAGTACAACCTTGAACTTTGAAAAGGCACAGCAATGCCTGTAATGTCTCAGTCAGCTGAAGAGATTCAGTGTGAGCCTGTGCATCGTCAGGACGTTTTACAGCAGCAGCACCACCGAGGGCGTCCTGACGAGCTGCCTCGCCGCCTTTTATGGGAGCTAGTTGCAGCTCCCTCGACTCCAAAACGAACCAAACAAAGGGAACCAAATGGACGCTTACAGATCCATTTGGTTCCATGTGTAGATTGGGGTCCCAGAGATAAAAAAGTGTATCAAATGGGGGCCTATGGCCCCATGCAATTAAAAACTTTGAGAACCACTATTGTAGATGGCTGACCCCTTCTTTGCCACCATGTCACGGAAACGATAAAGGTGTGCTCAGTCGAGCGCGAATCTCTGCCAGGAGGCATCCCCCAATTACACTGTTTGATGCAGTCAGACAAAATGTCTCTCCCCCCAATAAGTCAGTCTTTCAGTTCCTTCTTTCCCCAGTCTTTTCTTTCATTCACTTTTTCTTTTCATTTTGTTTTTTAACTGCAACTTTTCCATTACTTGGAAGTACTTTATCTTGTTAGATAGTTGATTAAGTAACTAAACAAGATGGGACAAGAGTGGCTGGAAAATGGTCGAGTCTAGATCCATGGAGATCGATAGCGAAATCAATTGGTTCAATTATGGTGTACAATATTAATGTGTACCACCCATTCCTGTGTATCACCCATCCTGACACAGTACAATATACATAAGGAGAAAAAGCAGGTGCGCTTCCTTTGGATGCCTTTTTTGTTTAGGCAGTGGGTGCTCGGCTATAAATATATCTTGAATCAAATACTGTACCACCGAAGTGGAAAAAGCGGCACTCCAAAATAAAGGATGCAAGACTGGCTCAGATACACATTCTCATTTTAAATTAAATCTGCTCTGAGGAAGGCTGAGGCCGAAACGCGTAAGCGTTCCCAATAAATGGGAATGTGTATCTGAGCCAGTCTTGCATCCTTTATTTTGGAGTGCCGCTTTTTCCACTTCGGTGGTATTTGATTCAAACAGTAAAATATATGTTAATTTATCCATTTGCAACTCAGAGACAGTAAAAATGTTACCACGGGCAATTTGGTTGCATTCAGTTAGGAACACTAATGTCATAGATAAGATTTAACCATTTTATTGCCATAAATGGAATACAGTTATGCTTGGTGTTGATGGCTACGCTCTGAAGATGTAGACTTCAGAGCTATGAAGACAAGACTACACGCCAAAAGCAAGACATTGAATTCAGTTTAACATGAGCCATGCAAGACATTGAATTCAGTTTAACATGAGCAATGCAAGACATTGAATTTCAGTTGAACTTCAGAGCCATGCAAACTTCCAATTTTAGTTTAGTCAAACATTGAATTTTAGTGTAAGTGCAAAACATATAATTTACGTTTAACTTAACACATTGACTGCCAGAATTATTTCAGATTTTTAGCTGTAGCCTGCCAGAGATTTTTCATTGAGAAAAAAAAAGGACTCAGGAGCTGAGATACAGCATTTTTAAGTTTTAAGTTAACAAGGAAGTGGATAGGAGTCTAAATCTTCGAACAATCATATCTCCTTGGTCTTTGGGTCAAATAAAAAAAAAAAAAACGAAAAAATAAATAATTTCTTTTTTAAATAGAACGCAGATCTGCGTTCTTGGCAGCCCACGTATTTATTAAAAATAGAACGCAGATCTGCGTTTTTGGCAGCCAATGTGTTAATTGTAACTTTTGAGCCATGCAAAACATACTGTAGAATTTCAGTTGAACTTTTGAGCCATGCAAAACTCTGAACTAGAAGGTGGAGCCTGGGGTGGTGGAGCCAAATTTTGGCCAGCAGCGAGAGCAGTGTGTGGCAGCAATGGAACCATATCCAACTAGATCCAGTGTAGAGGGGGGGGGCATACTTTTTTTTAAATGAACCACCTTGTTGTGGTTATGAGCAGTGACTGGTGAGTAGAAAAGTGTGGCTGATTAGAAACAACAACAATCAGCAGTACGACAGCTGATTACAGCTGGAGGCGTGTATTTCTCCTGTGTCCTGCATGAACTAATGAACTAACAAGCTTAATTTGTACACTTTGAGTTTTAACTCTGGATTTTTCAGTGCACACACACACACACACACACACACACACACACACACACACACACACACACACACACACACACACACACACACACACACACACACACACACACACACACATCTTTTGTGAAGGCACTGACTGTAATATCTTCAGAGATGCAATTATAGCCTCTTAGTGGATCATTGTGTATGTGTGGCTGCGCTCTCTCTGGTGAGCTAACAGTAAGTGACATTCTACAGACAGGACAGAAACGCTCTGTCCCCAGGACAGTGTCACAACACGTTTTCTACATAGCCTATCACATTGCCGTGGGAGTGGAAAGACGGAGCCACTCATGAGCAGTGAGTTAATGCACCGATACTCTCTCTCAAGTTTGAAACAAGACAGCGTACATTTGCCAACCCCCAGCACCTTCCACTGCAGGGTTTAGGGTGTGCTGACCCATGAAAAGAGTCAACCAACTTGAAATAGCAATATGACAGTTGTGGTAGTTGGATTGGTGTGATCTTCTTGTGCCTACCCCAAACATTTTAGGGAACCCATGCATATTTAATGTCCAAATGGAGAGGAAACATGAGAGGAAATTGAAGTGGTCCAAGTGGGGACAGAAATGGCTGTACGTGGTTTCCTGTACCGTGGTACAGCCATGTAATTTACAGCCGTGGGCACTTCAGAAACGTCTTAAACAGAGACTGTATCTACAGAAAGTGTTTTTTTGACTGGAGAATCCAGTCTAACACGCAGAAAACGGCGAAATGGCCAAAAGGGGGAGTTAACCTCTGAAGCTATTTAAAGAGAGGCGGGGCGTCGGTGAAAAAGGGGCGGGGTTGGGTAAGTCTGGTTGGTCTGTTGGAAAAAGGGGGCGGGTTTGCTAAAAAAGGGTTCTGACACGCGTCATAATTAAATGTCCGTCCACCGATTGGTTGTGATATTGCCCTGACAACCAACAACAACCAATCAAACACATGACTGTCCCTTCGGGCTATGGAATCTATCCTCCTGTTATTCTCCTGGATGAGGTTCCACACAGCGTTCCACAACATGCCGCCTCCCTCGTGGTGCGCGAGTGTATGTATGTATGTGTGTGTGTCTGTGTCTGTGTCTGTGTCTGTGTGTGTGTGTGTGTGTGTGTGTGTGTGTGTGTGTGTGTGTGTGTGTGTGTGTGTGTGTGTGTGTGTGTGTGTGTGTGTGTGCGCAGCGTGCGTTATTGTGTTTGCCAGAGATATTTTCGTATTTTGGTTTGTCTGACAATGGATATACTACTGATCTTAAGACAATCGTCTGTCACGACCGTCATTGATGAACTTCAACCTGGTGTTTGCACTTTCTCCATTTACGGCCCTACATCTACATAAACGTTCAGATTTCAAATATAAAGTACTTACCTTGTGGCCACGGACGTTATAATGATTTACGGTTCCTCAACAGTATCCGTTTATTCCGTGTTGTTCAATAAAAAGCATTTTAATCCGATCGAGGGCCATTTCCTCATACAGTTACAATGTATCAGAGTGCAATACACCTCCCAACCGCTAGGGTCGCTTAGTTGAAAGCATGGAGAAAATTCTGAGAAAGAGGCCATTGATCGAATTAGAATGCTTTTCATTGAACAACACGGAAGACACGGGTACTTCTGACGCCCCGTATATAATTGTAACATCCATGGCCATGGGGTACGCACTTTATATTTGAAACCTGAACCTTTATGTAGATGTACGGGTTGTAATGGAGAAAGTGCAAAAAACAGTTCGGCCATGACGCTGGTGGTGGACGATGCGATCGTGTTTCCACCCACAGTGATGTTGCTTTTTTCCTGTATAGTTGTTTTGACAAGGTGTCATCTGAACTACTACAGTCCTAGCCTAATGTTAACCTTGCTATTTATAGTGTTATGTGCACACTACAGTAGGCCTATGTTCATTATGTGAAGGCCTGTAGTGTTATGTGGCAGTAGGCCTACCTTTTTTTATTTGACAACTTCAGTACTACTTTGTAGATTTCGATTATTATTATTATTTCGATTAACCACTTCACCCCTATAAACATTTCGTCCATTCTAAAATAGCCGATGTACAAGCTCACAGATCTTGTAGATCTGCTATTTTCAAAAGATGTCACACATTTGACAACTTGTGCAATGGGATATTCTGCATAATGAGTAGCCTATTTTCTAGTTTTGGTACTTTAAGTACATTTAGATACCAATGTTTTTGTACTTTTACTCAAGCACATTTTTAATGCCGGACATTTACTTATAACATAGTCATTTTACATTTTCTACATTGCAGTATTGATACTTTTACTAAAGTAAAAAATTTGCATGCTTTTTCCACTGACTGTATGTCCAACCACGAGGTTAGTGCCAGGGACCACCATAACATTTGTGGTCTAAAAATGTTTGCAAAAACATTGCATGTTTTTCACATTTTGTCAAAAGTTTTTGAAAATAGCAGATCTACAAGCCCACAACACGTCACACACTCTCTCACTGGATATGTTATCCAATGTATTCATTCAGATCCAAACTATGGTAAGTACGTAGCTAAGCTACTGAAATGCTATATTTCACCATAGCAGATCCAAACTATGCCATCAAAATAAAGTATAAAACGTAAAAATGCAATATTTCACAATAGTAGATCCAAACTATGCTAAGTAGGTAGCTAAGCTACCGATCGTCCATACTGCCAGTAAGTACATGTTGACCATAAATAAATAAACTTCCCTCTATTGCCTACATGACGAAAATGTGCTAATATATATATATTTATGGCTAAATCACCTGTTGTCGTGGGTTCCTTTTGTGGACCTGTAATGTTCATATAACCATCATAACAATAACTTGATATAACATAGGCTACTTGTGGCCACAATTTTGTAAGAACAAATAAAACATTATCAACCTGTAGATTTGTGTTACTTGAATGCTGTGAAAGCTAGGAAGACATAGTCTACTATGTCTTCCTAGCTCTCCAGTCACAATGACATCTATTGTATGTCATACGTCCTTGTTTACAAAGTACTGTGAGAGTCTGATTTTCACTACAGAAACAGATAGGCTGCACACCAGTACCACAGGAAAATAATAGTTTTGCTAGTGAAGTGTTTCTAGCGACACATGACACGTCACGGTGTGATCACCCCCTTAAGACCCTTACACACCCGGAGCAGTCTAGCCATCTATAAGAGGGTCTGTGAGTCTGTCTGGGTTTCCGGAGCTAATCTCACAAACCGCTGGACCAATCAGCACCACATACATTTTTTATAAAGGGAAGACAATGGGGCTCTGATCGGGCTGAAACGTTCCTCAGATTCATACGTCATACTTCATAGACATGTCGAGAACAACCTCTCTCTTAACGTCGACAAGACCAAAGAACTGATCGTGGACTTCAGGAGGCCGCGGAGAGACCATGCGCCCATCCTCATCGACGGTGCTGCAGTGGAAAGGGTCAGCGAGTTCAAGTTCCTCGGAGTACACATCGAGGAGGACCTCAAATGGGAGACGCACTCCACACACGTGAGGAAAAAGGCTCAGCAGCGACTGTACTGGCTCCGCCGCCTGAAGAAGCTCGGAGTAGGACGTCGCATCCTCAGGCTGTACTACAACAGTTCTGTTGAAGGCATCCTAACAGGCTGTGTCACGGCCTGGTACGGGAACTGCACTGCCCGAGAAAAGGTCAGCCTACAACGAGTAGTGCGATCGGCAGAGCGGATAATGGGAATCGAGCTCCCAGCGCTCCAGGAACTGTACAAAAAGCGGTGCGTGGTCAAAGCCAAGCGCATCATCAAGGACAAGCACCACCCAAGTCACAGACTGTTCAACCCCCTACAACGACCGCGACCGGGCAAGGGGCTCTACCGCAGTATCAAGAGTTGCACCACCAGATTTTGGTGTAGTTTCAATCCAGCTGCTGTCAGAATGCTGAATGGGGCATAAGCCTGGATGAGTTCAGCAGCCTGACAGCAGGCGGCGCAGACTTTTCTGGCTCTTCCTGAACACACCTGTGGATTATACCAGGGACAATGACTTGGACTTTAGCCCCCCCTCGGACACACCTGTGGACCACACCAGGTACAAATGACTTTTTGTTGCACTCCCTCATGGAGCTACATGCGGATTATACTAGGGTCAGTCCACTCTAGGTGGACACGCACTGACCTTTTGCACCTTAATCCCTTGTATAACGCACTGACTTTTTTTGGGTCTTTTTTTATTGTGCTCCTTTTCCTCTAAGCACCTTAACGTCCATTGTCTATCATGCACAGTATAAGTATAACATGCACAGTATACAATACATTGCTGCTATGCTCAGGCACCTTAGTTTAGTTTTTTTAGTTTTTTTTATTATCTCAGGTAATTTGTAAATATGTAGATAACTTGTCTGGCCTTCTGTTGCTCTCTTGTTTTTGATCTCCTTCCCACCTGCCCCCCACCCTCTTCTTCTCCCCCCCCCCCCCCCTCTTCTTCTTTCTATGGAAACTAACGTTGCGATGGGAACGATGTACAAAAAAGAATTTCACCCACTTTTTTACCTTGTAAACCTGTGATGTGACAATAAAACTGATTCTGATTCTGATTCTGATGTCAAAGATGACTGACGTCATAGATAACTGATCGCATGAAGTCTGTTAATGCCGTTCCCATGTGGGTTCCCAAGATCCTATTGCATGCTATTGATATGCCCAAAAATATGTATCTTTGAGCTGTTGAGCTAGTGTCATGACTCATGAGTACATCCATACTGAATGCAAATATTGCGCTGCAATAAAGGGACATCATTTTTATCCAGTCGATTTCTTCACTCTGAACGAAGGCATCAACCTGTATGAATGAGGCATCAACTATATGGATAGCTTTGACGCAAATTACTCGCTGGCAGTCTTCGTATCAATTATTCATAACGCTCAAGGTGTGTAAAGAGTTTTAGGCTGCTAAACTTGGCTTGTTTATTCATTGTCATGCAGGTTTGCTTCATTAATGGCAGGCATTTCCAGTCAAACTTCAGTGGTTTTCACTTATAAAGACCTTAGCAGATCTTGGAATAATTAAGTGCCTGCCTTTTGTTCCTCACAGCAAAAATAAAATGCTCTAGTCTACTGTATGCCCCTCTATTTTAACCGATGCACATTTAAGTTCAACTGATCAAGAGGCCAACAGCATATAAGTGCTACCCGAGAAAATAATGTGAGAAAATAATGAGTGTGCCTCCATGCAGGAACACAAAGTCCTGAAAGTCCAGTGTTCATGTGAGCAGTAACTTATGCATACAGGAGAGTGAACGAGTATGTGTACGTGTGAGTATATGTGTGTGTGTGTGTGAGTGTGAGTGTGTGTGTGTGTGTGTGTGTGTGTGTGTGTGTGTGTGTGTGTGTGTGTGTGTGTGTGTGTGTGTGTGTGTGTGTGTGTGTGTGTGTGTGTGTGGGGCCATGGGGAGAAGCTTTCTGCATATACCGGTAACTATCTTTTGGTTAAAACAAAACACATACAGTAGAGAAGTTCTTTGTGTGTGTGCGTGCATACTCTACGTGCGTGTGTGTGTGTGTTTATTTGTTTGTAGCCAGACAATTGTGTGTATCGTACGTGCATGCATGCGAGGATGCGCATTTAGGCGTGATGCGCAAACCCACGCATTGGTATGTATCCATAGTGACAGGCGCGAAGATAGATAAATAAATAAATGAATCCATAGACACTCTCCCTACAAGTGACAGTTTTCGGAGTGAACACCCTGTTTGTTTTGTGCATATTGCATTCTGCTGTCACACAGAGTCCCATGGCATAATTAGATTCTGTCCATGCTTCAGCACACCTCACTTATATCACTTCACCGGTGCAATGTTGGAAAGCAAAGAAAAACAAAACAAAAAACAACAACCACAATTTCAGTGATGGTCAATGGTCACAGCCACCAGCACCGCAACTTATATCAATGGTTCTCAACTTTGATTTTAAAGACCCCCGTAACTCAGAGTTATAGACCTGTAACGGTCCATTTGAAACCCCCTCAAGGAAAAAAAGAGGGTCCCCGGACCCCACTTTGAGAACCAACGACTCCAGTATATGATATACATTATATCTTGAACAAGACCAACACATCACCAATGATGATGACGCTAACATGCTAATGTTGCTGAGCTGTGATTGCCGTAGTGTCATTTTACGACCGACCCACTTGTCACCACATTGTGAAAAAAAAGAATCACCATCTGTGAGTAATTAACAACATTCATTTAATCTCAATAACATAAGAGGATTGACACACAAAGTTGCACAACTTGCCACAATGGGCAGGGGCTTAATTGTCCTAATTGTCCCCCCATGAAAACCACAGGTGTCAACTGTGCAAACGTTTAATTAATTACAACGTTTAAATTGTGATAAAAGGCTACATACTGTATCTGGTTGAGCACCAGGTTCCACAGCCATGCATCAAGTTTGTCTTTATACCCTGGCTTTCAGGCAGTGTCCTGCGCAGGCATGATGCCACTATGCTGTGTGTACATACAGTACATACGCACACACACTGAATATTGATATGCACTCAGGCACCAAGGAGAGGACGTGTATGGCAGGAGAGAGAGAGTGGGAGGAAAGAGAGGTTGACAGAGAAAGATGCATACAGAAACATAGATGCATAGAGAGAGCATCTAGGAGAGCGACAGACAGACAGACAGACATACATACAGACAGACAGACAGACAGACAGACAGACAGACAGACAGACAGACAGACAGACAGACAGACAGACAGACAGACAGACAGACAGACAGACAGACAGACAGACAGACAGACAGACAGACAGACAGACAGACAGACAGACAGACAGACAGACAGACAGACAGAATGAAATAGTTGAGAGAGATATAGAAAAAGAGAGAGAAAGAGAGAGAGAGAGAGAGAGAGAGAGAGAGAGAGAGAGAGAGAGAGAGAGAGAGAGAGAGAGAGAGATCACACAAGATAGGTACACAGAGAGAGAGATGAGTGAGATGGAGAGAGACAGGAACTGGCATAAATCAAACTTTGACTAAGCAAATAGAACGTGATGGAGCAAACATTAGAGTGCACAAATAGATGAATGGGGGAAAAGGGTGCGGTAAGCAGTGTATAGAAACATTTAGGAACAGAACGGGAAAGTGAGACAAAAGCTAAGATAAAGGGTGAGTGGGAAGAGAGAGAGTTGAATGTAGGGAAACAGAGATCTGTCAGAGAGAAGTAGGTATGAGAAAGCAGGGATCAAAAATCATATGGGAAGAAAATTAGAAGGACTGATATGGTGGGGCTACTGAAGATGGTGGGGGGGAGAGAGAGAGAGAGAGGGAGAGAGAGAAAGAGAGAGAGCGAGAGAGAGAGAGCCCATGACACAAAGAGGAAAGCCAGAAGAAGACGGCCCGCAGAAGCAGGTGCAAATCCCCGAGAACCCAGAAGTCATCAATCTTCCAGTGAGGTGGAACAAGGCAAGCCGCCCCAGTTGGAGCAGGGCTGGAGCCACGGCGCTCCCCAGTACCGCCACTGAAATGTATTACGCACATTCATTTCCATCTATCAACCTCCACTCCCTTCCTGATAACACCCGCAATTCACCAGCAAATGTAGATTTAGAGAGAGAGAGAGAGAGAGAGAGAGAGAGAGAGAGAGAGAGAGAGAGAGAGAGGGATGTACTTATCGTATGCATGTGCTGGAAAACAGCTTAAAATTTTGGTGTCAGCGCTGCAGGGGTGCACCGCTAAATTCCGAGTGTTAATCTAACTCAGAGAGTGTCCAAATGGAAACAAATTGACCGTGTGCATGTGTGTTTACATAAGCCTGCACATCAAGGTGTTGGCAAGTGCACGAAAAAATGTATGTCAGCACTTTTGAAAGATGGCGTGTTGAATCACTGGCAACTACTGTACCACGACACCTGCACATGACGAAATACCACAGCTGAATGTTGTGTTCAAGAAGTACACCCTGCTGGTATCAACTTGTGCATCACATACTGTAGATGCAGAACTTGCACGTCTTAAGCCGATTTATACTTGTAGATATATTCGACACGGTTGTACTCAAACGACGGAGCATACATTAAGTATTACAAACCTCTGAGGATTTTGTGTGTATCTGTCTCTCTGTCTCTCTGTCTCTCTGGCTCTCTCTCTCTCTCTCTCTCTCATGTAGTAGCAATTCCTAAAAATAATTCTTAAAAGTACTACAAAGCACATTTTGCCACAAACCCGACAGATGTGTTGAGAATGAGCCTTCCTTTGGGATGACTCTTCTCTTCACCGCACTGTTACGGCGAAAGTATCTGATCAGCATAAAGCAAAGCTGAGTGAAGGCTCCACCATGTGCTGTGTGTGCGCACGTATATGCGTATGTACGTGCGTGTGTGTTTGTGTGTGTCTTTACTTCTTCCCTTGTGAGGGGTTTAAGGACATTATGCAATGTGAGGACATTTTGATATAATAATAATACACTTTTTGCGCAACAGTTTTTGGAGAGAGAAGGTGAGTGAAAATGGTTAAAGGACACTTGCACGTTTTGTAGCTTTGTAGCTTCTGGTGTGAAGTTGAAGCAGGCTGAACTTTATTTTCTAGCTTTGTAACGAGCATCAAAAGCTACAAGTGTCGAACATCAGCTTGTATATTCATGTCGCTGGCTTCCATTGAAAATGAATGGCGGAGTGCGAACACAGCATAACACCAGAATAGAAGACACTGAAATAGCCCAAGCATGGAAAGCATGTACGGTACAACACTCAGTAAATAACCATCAGACAATGCTTTGATGTATTTTTGAGTTGGAAATAGCCTGAATAGCACTATTTACTTTATCCTCAAAACAGAGGTCCTAATCAAAATACACACGCAGATGTCTAGTGGCCTGCTTAATGATAACTGGTGGTCTTCACTTCTCAAGGAGCATTATTAGGGTCACGTTTTTTTTAAGAGTTAGAATTTAAATTAACGTTAGAAATGTAGTAATTTCAGCACCACTGCCTTAAACATGTAGTGTTGTTGTTAGTAGGAATAAACACAGAAGCACCTGGGAGGAAGTGGACTAAGACAGGGGAGGAGCCAAACCAAGTGCATTTTTCTAATTACGGGGCCAGAGCTCAGCTCTGGACCTGTCTTAATGTTCCCCTCTTTTTTCTTCTGCCACTTTTCGCAGTTCTGGCTGAACCGTGCATAAGCTTTTTACGAAACTTGGCCATATGGTAGATGGTCATGAAAAACTATCAAGAAATAATTCTCACAATCTTTTGTCAAAAGGTGGCGCTATAGCAAAATGGTGGCGCTATCTCTTCAATCTATTCCGTTTCCATGTCTCTCTCTCTCCGATCTACAATCTCACAACTTTTCAGATAGCAACGTTTTGTGAGCTTGTAGATCGGCTACTTTCACTAGTTTTCGTTCCGAGGAGACACAAAAATGCCTTTATTGGTAAATGGTTTGTGAACCAGTGATCTAGAGTTGTTCGGGACACAGAGGCTTGGTTCATAATGGACGGAAATACTTATAATTATCAACAGACACTACCAGGGAGGCCATATATCTAGCTCAATGAGAAGAGAGGCAACCTCAGAGTCCGTAGATCGCTGGTCCGACCCCTGTCCGCGACAATCTATTGAGGTGATCATGATTTGACATTCTTGTGTTTACACATAGTGTTTCTTGAGGATAGGCTTAGGCGTTGTTTTACTGAGGTTAGGGTTAGTGAGGGTTTAAAATGCTCATTTGTTAATTGCATGGTCTTCATTCTCTCAAGTTCATTCTTCTATGTTTCTATGGCTTATTGTGCATATTACTTATCATTGCTTCTTTCTGTTTTCTTTCTGCATTCCCTGGCCCCGCTTATCGCTGTGTAAGTGTGTAGTGTAAGTTAACATGCTACAAGGACCACATCAAAACAAACCAAACAAAAACTGAAGCACCACACCTGGCGTTCCACCAGTCACCAGAGCATCACACAACTCGAGAGAGAAGAAAACATCCGTGCACAGAGAGTTCAGCTTGCTGCAGGGGCCCACCTCTCCTGTGCACATCTGCCCCTCAAGTGGCAAACCATGCAGGTCGTGCATTGCAGAAACACAACACCCCACAATAACCCATTTCAAGTAGAGCAACGTCATCATCGGAATCAATGGACTTATCTCACATAATTGTGATTAGGTGATTATGTAACATACGTACACATGCTATTTAAGCTTTGTATGTACTGTATGTGTATGCTTATTTGTGCATATTTATATGTCTCAGGAAGCTTCACACGGAATCCATGGTGCATATCTTGTCATGTCACCTTCTGTTTAAGTTGACGGAGTCCTATCATAGAGGATGTTACATTACACTAACTGTTACATATACTGTCTGTCTGTCTGTCAGTGTCTCTCGTTGCAGTAATGGGCTTTTCACTGCCCTACTTTAGCTATGCAATTGTACCCCAAAGAAATATTATTGAGCAAGATAATTGACATTACTCATTCTCTCAGCTTCTGTTTTCCAAGTCCAGTGAGCACGGTCTTTCAAACCAGAGGGGTCTACTGCCCCTGATTGCTCAGTTTCTGAAATGGGTCTGTCTGTCTGTCTGCCTGTTTGTCCGTCCAGGTTTAATCTCGCAAACCGCTGGACCGATCAGCATCAAATTTGTGCACGCTGCCAGTAGGTCAAGGAAGTACCTCCATGCATTTTCCCCCCAGTGTGGCCATTGCTGCTTCATTCATTAAGAAAGAACAAAACATAATGGACACTTTGACATATTTACAAACTATCTAACAATAGCTTGTATATATATATATATATATAATATACACGCACGCACGCACACACACACACACACACACACACACACACACACACACACACACACACACACACACACACACACACACACACACACACACACACACACACACACACACACACACACACACACACACACACACACACACACACACACACACACACATCCACCTGTGACATCAAAGACTTGAAAATATGGAACATTTTGGAGGCGGTGCGGAATACCTTTTCAAACATTTCCTAAGTCTGTGGGGGAAGGACGTGCACAGTACCAACATGCCTAGTCCTACTCTCTACCAGTGAGTACATACACAATTCAAACGGCAGAGGAGCTCAGGGAGGTGAAGACAACAAAGGCACAGTCATTGGTGTCAAGATAAGGGGAATTTCTACCCTGTGCTCCTTGCAAATTGTCTGGGTCTCTGGGTTCTGGGGGGGACAAAACCCTGCCCAATACATTATAAAACAACAGAGGGCTCTCAGGGAAAAAGATTACACAATGGGCTGCTGGCTATCTTCCCACAAATTGTGTGGCACTGCTCTGCAAAGACTTGAACTCGCTGACAGCGATGTAATGAAAAAGACGCAGGTGATTAATCATTTTAAAAATGCATGGATTCAACACATCAAAGAAAAACAGGATGGAGCTGAAATAATGTGCTGACAGTTTGGATAAAGTGTACAGGTTTGGGTCGCTGTATGGAAAAAATAAGCCTTCACCATATTGACACTAACATGTCTCTTGAGCTCCAAAAACAACACTGAAGTGTCAATGAGACCCTTTGAGCAATTTCAGAGCGTCTGTGTGTTTTCTATGCCAGCGAGCCAAACATTCTTCAAATGTGTTTTCTTACAGCTTGGCAACAAGCTGTCAATAAACAGACTCTGCAACTAATCGTCACTTTCTCGCTTTCTCACTTTCTACCTATTGGCCAGCCAATGAGGGGTCGCCAATGGCTTCCCATACTCTGAACCAAGCCCCCAGAATCACGGTAGAACAGTGAAGTTGCCGCCGCCTGGTGGTCAAATCTGGGATCGCAATAGTTCCGCATTCAAAACGCTAGTGTGTGTGCTTCTAACGTCTTAAACCCTAGAGCGCCTGCTCCGTAAATGACATTTCATGTCAGTCTTGTTTATTTAAATTCAGAGAGAGAGTTTTTTGGAAGTCTGGTAAAAAACCTGGTGAACCGCTTGCTGTCATAATGGAGGCCGAGACCGGATGGGTCTCAGCAAGCTCACCAAGGTTTTAACCCATTAAAACAGGGATAGCATCTGTGTCACTTTATATTTCTTTGGCTATTCAAAAATAGCAGATATTTTTGAAAAATCTAGTTTTTTTCTTAAAGCGAAAAAGTTTGACTCAAATCTTTGCTTCTGGGGGTCCCTGGAACAACATATTTTCAGATGGGGGTCCACGGCCAAATCAAAATTTTGGGGTCCTTCACATGAAAAAGTTTGAGAACCACTGATAAAGCAACATACGTTTTTCAGAGAACTGTTAGGATTTAGAAGGCATTTGCAGAATCGGCCTCACTACTGGTACTGAGATAGTGGACGTTGTATGGCGAAGAAGTGGACACTCTTTGCCAGGAATTTGGAATCGACAGCCCAAGGACAGCCAGTCGAGCCAGAGTGAGAGTACAGAGGCAATGGTGGTGAACAAATCCCACCGGACTGAAAGATCAAGTGCAGAGTGTGAGAGGGGTTTTTATCAACCTCAAAACATTTCCTTGCTTTTTTGTTCCTATTTTTGAATCACAGACTCAGTTCAACCCTGTTCTGTTCCTGTGAGGTCATGGATTTCACAAGGACATTACATTTACCGACTGCTCTCTACTGTATGAATGAAAGCATGACTGCAAAAATGAATGAATGAATGAATTCTTATTTTCATATTTTGTCTTAAGACCCATCCCTTATGGTATTAAGACCCCAAAACATATAATTATCCAATGTTACACTCGCTCAATAATTGAAAGCTGCATGATCGATGCAGTACAATTTACGCAAAGGTAGCATTGAAACTAGACGTGTCACAATTCTGGGAAATTGCAAAGTGTGGTTGCGCCGACGCCAGTCGCGGGTCGCGGCCGCCGGGACTCGAGGAATACGCCTGGAGGAATACCGTCGGAGGCCGTGCGACGTGCGATTCGAATTCGGTGCCGATCGGATCCCGCGTTCGTGACACGTGCCGTTTTGATTTGAGGAAATAGGCCCCTCCCACTAAAGAAACAGGCCCCTCCCACAAATGTAGCTGGCAAATGACATCGCCATGTCACTCCTGAGATCACTTGCTTTTCTTTTTGAGAGAACTGATCCCCCCAAAAATCATGTTTTTGCATCAAACGGTTACATTTTGCGCATTTGTGGCGCCTCCTATGGATCAAAGTAGAAATGCTTTTGGAGATTCGTTGAGTAAACCCCCCTTGACATGTGATTTAAATTTGAGATTGACCGGACGTTGCGTTCGTGATTTTTGGCATTTCTTGTAAAACAGGCCCCTCCCACTAAATTTGGAAGCCAATTACGGACGAACGGTATAGCAACATTCCGCTTGGATATGTTTATCGCATGGGTCCAGAGATCATGTGTACCGATATTTGTGAAATTTGGATAAAATATGTGGGAGGAGGAGCTAAAAGTGTGTTTAGAAGAAAATTCAAAATGGTGGAAAATCTATCCACACTCAAATGGGCGTGGCCTATATGGGGAGTTGCGTCATGACCCAAGGAATCCAGGGGGAATATTTTATTATTCTACGACCTACGGTTCAAGAGTTATAGGCCATAAGGTAAAGTGGACTGTTATAGCACCACCATGAGGCCGACTGGTGTAATTATTTTTGTAATAATTTGGCAATAAACTATGAACCTGCCCTCAAAGTCTTCTAACTCTAGCCCTTACGGTTTCTGAGAAAAAAATACTTGAATTTTAGTTTTTTCATTTTCCCATTAAAGTGACATTTAATGCACTAATACATCAATATCAATTGAACTACGTAACCAAAGTACAAGCCATGGATTCCCGGTGAAGCCGGTCAATTTGACATATGGCACGAGTGTGGGAAAAATTAACTGTGGGAGAAATTGCGCATCAAAATAAAGTTTATCTAGAATAAAGTCGGAAGAGTACTATAGTCTGGTTGCCCTATTCGGGCAACCACACTAATAATAATTTGTAACACAAAAGCCCAAATAAAATATATCACATATTATATTAGAATATATCATGTTCTCTTTGTTTACTTATCAAGCTTCCTATAAGTAATTATAAAATGCAAATACATTGTGTTCAAAAAGCCAATAGTAATTTGACTTTTGGCTGACTGTCACTGTCCGTGGTCCTGAATGATCAAAACAGCTTTTTCCCCTTTCGGCTAAGTGGTTCTCAAACTTTTTAATTTCAATGCCTCCCATAACTCTGAGAGTATACAAATGGAACCACATGTACCCGTAAGGGTCCATTTTGGTTCCATTTGTATTCTCTCAGAGTTACGGACCTGTAAGCATCCATTTAGAACCACCCCAAGGAACCCTGAGGGTCCCTGGACCCTACTTTGAGAACCACTGGACTACATCATTCATTGTGGATGAAAGCCCCTTTTTATCTTGTGTGGGTGTGTTGGGTAAATTAACCCATTAACAACTCATTTGAAATATTCACACGGCGGCCATGTTGCTATTAAGTCAATGAAGTGCCACCCCGGTTACCACGGCAACGGGGTGGCACTTTCAATGTTAAATTCCAAAATGGCCGCCGTGTGAATATGGGCTCATAGGAAGCGCAAGATCGCCATCTAGTGGTAAACACTGAAAACACAGTTTGGACGTATTATCCGTCAATGGCACCCTGGCAAATGAAAGATTTGACGGATTATACGTCAATGGCACTGAATGAATGGCCCCATTATGAGCTTGTAGATCTGCTATTTTGGAAAATATCTTTTTTAAAGCGAACATTTTAATTCAAATCTTTGCTTCTGGAGGTCCCTGGAACAAAATATTTTGAGATGGGGGGTCGGCGGCCAAATACATATCATTTTGGGGGTCCTTGACATGAAAAAGTTTGAGAACCACTGAAATACAGCAGCAACATAAGTTTTTTTCAGAAAACTGTTAGGATTTAGAATACATTAAAGTAGAATCGGCCTACAGGTCTTAATGGGTTATGCTAAATAGTCTCAGTCAGAGAGATAGCGAGATCCCAGAGAGGTTAGGGGAACCAAAATGGTTTGCCATGGAACTGATGCTCTCTGGAGTAACACAATAGCTGAACATTCAGCAGAAACACACATTCTACATTCTAAAAGACATAATTTTTTACCAATGCATTGAGAGCTTGTAGATCGGATATTGAGAGAGGCCAAAGAGATTTAGTACTCTATGGAGAAAAAAGAAACCTTGGGGACCCTGGTCAACTAAGAATATATGGTTTAACTGCAAACATTTGGGTAAGCATTTGGCACACCCTAGGCCAAAATGTCAACACACAAGAAATCTCTGCGGATTGGATTTTCTTCTTTTCTTTTCTTTTCTTTTCTTTTCTTTTCTTTTCTTTTCTTTTCTTTTCTTTTCTTTTCTTTTCTTTTCTTTTCTTTTCTTTTCTTTTCTTTTCTTTCCGTTTCTTTTCTTTTCAAGTATGGCATTTCATATCAAAGCATTTGTTATTTACAAATGTGTAAATTCTTCAGTAAACACACCTAATAATTATTATAGTAATTATTTTAAGCTGCAACTTACAGTATGTCTAGCAAACAGTAGTACTATACATTGGTCAGACATACCAGACAGAAACCTTGTGTCTCCATATTTCATCTTATCATTATTTTAATTTCATAAAATGTGTAGGCCTATTTCGTCATACCGTGCCATGCAAAAGGAGGCGGAAAAAAGCTGATCTACAACCTTAATATAAATAGGGTTGCTAGGGGTTAAGTCTGTCAGTGGGTTTTATAAGCATATAACCAATGAAACATATTAAGAGCTTTTTTTTGGTAAAGGTATTCCAAATATAGCCTTAATGACATCAGGAATGGATAACTAACGACAAATGTAATAGGTGTAGAATATTGTTGCTTCATACCTTTGGGTCTCAACCATCTGGCTGAGAAACCTGGCATGCACAAAGTGCAAGAGAATGTAAGACTACCATGAGCACAAGTGAGGAGAAGCCACAACAATCTTTGTCACACAAAGTCAAAGGACCTTCAAAAGTAATTCCATATTCATAAACAACCAAATAACTGAACAAGCTTTTCAAGATAGAAATGCTGTGCACAAGCACCTTGATTACAACTGGTTTATTGGAGTGTGCTGAAGTTAGAAAGCCTGCTCTTTCACCCCTTGTCTCTCTCCTCAAGAGCTTTTTTTCTTGGTAAAGGTATTCCAAATATTGTCTTGATGACATAAGGAATGAATAGCTAACACACATGTAATAGATGAGAATAAACTCTCAAAACTCCTCTTTATTGTTCAGTGACTTTAACTACTTTCAACCTGACATCCTTATTTTGAGCATGTCATTATGCTGTAGCAAAGGCAAACAAATGGCAAAAAAAAAAAGATCTGCAAGCTCACAACACGATCTTGTGAGCTTGTAGATCGGCCATTTTCAAAGCAGCACAAAACTTCCTAAAACAAAGTATAAAATAAGTCTTAGGAGGTTAAGTTAGTGAGCCAACACAGCCCTATGAAACACAGCTGACACGATCCCAAGACTACACCTAACACTGTGCACTGTGCGTAAAGAGTCACAGCCAGGGTGATGCTTGTGTTATCCTTGTCCAAGTCAAAGAACATAACCAGTGATAGTACTGAACAGAAAAGCACAGAAAGACACATACCTCTAACACATCTCTCTCCCTTTTCTTTCTTTCTCTCTCCCTCCCTCGTCTGCTGTGTTGCTGACGTTCAGAATGGATTAAAGTCCAAAGGTTTGAGCGTTCTCTGTCTCTCTTCCTCTCCCTACAAGTGAACAGTGAAGGGCTTATGGCTCCTTGCTCACACACACACACTCACGCACACAAACACTCTTTCTCTCTCCTCCCTCTTTCCCTCTTGCTCCGTGATCTGCCTATCCTCTCAGTTCTCTCAATCCCCTTTTCTGGCTAAATCCCTCCTTCTTTCAGCCCTCTCTCTCTCTCTCTCTCTCTCTCTCTCTCTCTCTCTCTCTCTCTCTCTCTCTCTCTCTCTCTCTCTCTCTCTCTCTCTCTCTCTCTCTCTCTCTCTCTCTCTCTCTCTCTCTCTCTCTCTCTCTCTCTCTCTCTCTCTCTCTCTCTCTCTCTCTCTCTCTCTCTCTCTCTCTCTCTCTCTCTCTCTCTCTCTCTCTCTCTCTCTCTCTCTCTCTCTCTCTCTCAGCTTCTACCCTACTCTCCTTCCTGTGACCCCCTTCTCTCTCCCCCCATCTCTCTCTCTCTCTATCAACTCACCTTGTCCCTGGCCTCCTTTCTTCCTGTCATTCACTTTCCCTGTCTCTTTCTCAATGTATCCCTGTCAGATCACCCCCAAACCGCTCTCTCTGTTCCTTTCTTAATCTCACCTTCACAAACTCTGATGTCCTTCAATATTTCCTCATGTTGATGTTTCCCCTCCTTCCCACAGATGACTCCCTCTCCTTTCTTCTGTTAATTTGCTCTCTCTATCTCCCTCTTACTCCTCCTTTAGCCTTGTGTCTAAATTGTTGTCTCCTCTGAAACTCTTGCTTGCTCTCTCCTTCTTCCCCTCTGAGCCCCCCTCCTCTCTCGCTCTCTGTCTCTCTCTCCCGCTCTCTTTCGTACGTTCCTCTGGTACTGATGATAGTATACTGTTTCTCCCTCTCTCCTTCACCCCCTAGTCCCTATTTTTCCTCTCTCCTGCCCGCTTGCAATGCTTCTCCCTTATTTTAGCCCCCCATACACACATACAGTATATGCACACACACACACAAACACACACACACACACACACACACACACACACACACACACACACACACACACACACACACACACACACACACACACACACACACACACACACACACACACACACACACACACACACACACACACACACACACACACACACACACACACACACCTCTCTTTCTCGATGGTATATGCAAGGCTGAGATGTTGACAGAGTACCAGGGGTGTGTGGTAATGCTTGCAGTGCTGCAGGGCTGTTGGCTGTTTGCGTACTCCACAGAATTGTGGTTCAGATGGGTGTCTGACTACATCTCCCGTGAGGTTTACATCTATAGGGCTCTTTGTCTCTCTCTGAGAGTACTCTCACACTTGCGTGTACATGCAAGGAAACACACGTGAGACAAGTTCACACTATATACACACACGCGCGCGCACACACACACGCACACGCACACAGGCTGGCAAACACAAGACACAAAGGGTAAAGTCGATGTCCTATGCAGTGTTGCCATATTCTGTGACAGAAACAAGCAACCAGGTCTAGGAAAACAAGCCCAAAAGAAGCGACTATGGGCCAAATGAGCACTTTAAACATACATCAGCTATTTGAAAATAGCAGATCTACAAGGTCACGACGCGTTGTGAGCTTGTAGATCAAATAAAATCTTGGGGGAAATTACAATAAGTAGACCTGGCAACACTGGTCCTATATGCACACATTATTGTACAGTATGTCGTGTACTGTATATAGCTGCAAGGACACACACCTACTACCAAGCACTCACACTGCCACTATGACACTTGTGCATGTATGCATTTGAACAAATCATTCAAATGACGGACATGCAATCGTACCTATGTACAGACTGGATGTCATAATGAGGATCTTGGGCTCCACAAGGGAACATGGCCAGCTTGTGATATCAGTCGTCTATGACATATCTGTGATGAATGAGTCAAATATTTCATCCCGATCCGAGGAACGTCGACTTTCATCATAATATTAAAGTTTGATATTTAAAGAAATATGATACATATGTGGACAAGGTTAGCCTACTGGCAGCATCAAGATATGTGGCGCTGATCGGTCCACACACACACACACACACACACACACACACACACACACACACACACACACACACACACACACACACACACACACACACACACACACACACACACACACACACACACACACACACACACACACACACACACACCCTCTTACAGAAGAGAACATGAACATGAACATACACACACATGGGATTAGACACACATATTCTACCATGACAACATGCACACACACTATATCCAGGATTAGTTAGCCTTATCCCCTGCTGTTGCTAAGAAGACAGAACTTTTGTTTTCTTCACCTTAAGGGTTGGCCCTGCAGGGGTCTCCTATGCCTGTGTGTGTGTGTGTGTGTGTGTGTGTGTGTGTGTGTGTGTGTGTGTGTGTGTGTGTGTGTGTGTGTGTGTGTGTGTGTGTGTGTGTGTGTGTGTGTGTGTGTGTGTGTGTGTGTGTGTGTGTGTGTGTGTGTGTGCATATCTGCATGTGTGCGCACGTGTGCATACAGAGGGGTATATTTTGCAGATGCAAAATGTGTTTGCTCAAGTGATGACAGCCGATACATAATTCTGTAAATGACCATGTGCGTGCCTACATGCATGTATGTGCGTGCGTGCGTGCGTGCGTGTGCATGTGCTTTGAGGCAAATCAAATGCAGCCCTGTTAATTGACAACATTCCATTCCATCCCGTGGCTGAATAGCTTTGACAGATGATGGCGGAGGCTATATTTGTGTTTTAAATCTGGGTCCGTCCCAAAAAAAGTGGCAGCTCTTGCATTTTTGATAGCGGCCCTGATAGATGACGTCTTTCATTAGTGCCTGACCCATATAGGCTACTGCATTATATTACTCAAACTGCAATCTCTCTCCGGTATTTCTGTTTCTGTGTGATTCTCTGTTTAATGCTTTTATGTGTGCATCTGGCATAATCTCACAACTGGATATGACCATTTACAAGTTTTGTGACAATATACCAGTAAAAGTGTTAATTTATCTGTGAAAGTGAAATGTATCAGTTTTTTACAATTTACACCCACGCACGCACGCAAGCACCTACGCGCGCGCGTGCACGAGCACGCGCACACACACATACAGTACACACACACACACACACACACACACACACACGTAATTCTTTGCTTCAGTGCAGAAGTAACAAGTGAAGAATTTAACAGATGGACTCATCACTTCTTTTTTTGGCATATGAGACTGAGACGACAGTAAGTGAAAGACAGGTGTCTGGCTTCCACAGATGCTGTCATCCAAACTTTCCACCTACAATTTAATTACCAAGACTAGAAAACCAGGCAGCCTACCCAGGGCTGTGTAATGTCGCTTATCCAATAGTATCTACTGTTGCCACTTGCCTTCTTATTTTGCTTTGGCATTAAGCCAATAAAGTACCTGGTAAGAAGCAGATTGTGACATTGGCAGGGATGGTGTGTGGATCTGCATCAACCGCCAAAAATGTATTGTTGATATTGTTCAAAAGCAGGGGTCTTCAACGTTTTTCAGGCCAAGGACCCCCTAGCTGAAAGAGAGATGAAGCAGGGACCCCCTCTATATTGTATACAATTGTGTCAAGTGGGGCCTCAAATAATTGAAAAACACTAAGATTTTAAACATGTATATTGTACAGTACATGAATGAAAATAAAATTCACTAAACCTGTGGTGGGCAGTGATGCAGTTGAAGCAGTCTTCTCCTTGACTCCCTTCCCCAATAGGCTCTATATGCACAGGCACAGCAGCCATATTGTGAAGAAATTGGGCCTCTTCCTTCCAATTTCAAGGACCCCCATAACTCTGAGAGTGTACAAATGGAACCAAATGGATTACGTCAATTTGGAGCCACCACAAGGAACCATGAGGGTCCCTGGACCCCAATTTGAGACCCACTGGTGTAGCAGAGTGTCTCCAGTGAGCCATCATTCACAAAATCAGCACCCTGACTCTGTTTGACCAGAATTTAACAGAGCCTTAATTTGTTTCATTGGTAACACCTGTGAATGTCTTTACAATAATGGCTGCTGTGCATATAGCCTATAGCAGGGAAGGGTCCCTGGGTTGTGCGGCAGTTGGCTGTCCCAGATATTTCATTAGTGCACCTGGAAATACAGATATGTAGGTCTCACTCTGCAATAAAACTGAGCAGCCTGACTAGTTTACACTAATTGCTTGATGGGCCAGTCGTGCAAAGCAATTATTTATTTCTTATTATGATTATTAACCTACAGTAGACTTATTTCTGTAACTTATCCTGCAGTGTACACACAAGATTTACATGTCAGGTGGAACCAAATAGATAATAACAGGTTGCTATCTATCTAGGGGGTTGTGTGGTCTATCAAAAAAATATACTGCATACACCCCGAAGCCAGTGCCCCCCTCAACATCTTGGTGCCCTAGGCGATCACCTATACTGCCTATGCTTATAGGGCTGTTAACTATGACATTTTGTCAGAGTCAGCGCAGATTGACAGCAGAAATACAATCCCTGTTGCCTTTCAGAGCAATGTGCAATGGAGAAATGAGATGGTATTAAAGTTTGAAAAGTTTGTGAATGTGGATCCAGAGTTATATGACTTTCAGAGACACACAGACAAAATATAGTAACTGCTTTTTTGTACCGAGCGAGCTTGGATTTAACAGAGTAGAGAGGGAGAAACACAAAACAAAACAAAACAAAACAAAACAAAACAGTGAGAGCAAGAGACTGACACATTAAGACAGAACCAGTACAGTGTACCGCAACCACTACGTACACACCTGCAAGCACACACACACAAACAAACACAGACAGGCACACACTGCATCAGTCGTAACGTTCATATCCTTGCAGCATAAACAATCTGCCAGGACAAACAAATCCTAAACAGATTCAACTACGCAATCCGATGTGATTTTTCATGTACTGTACAGCAGGGCAACAATTTCCATCATTTGTTTGCTCTCTGTCCTCGCTGACTAAGGTATTATTGTTTTCCCCGGCCATGCCTATATCTCCAAGGCATTAGTGAAACGACTATCTTGTCCATCAGCACAAATGAATTAAAAGGGCTGTGAGCGTTCCATACTTAAGCCATAGGGCCCCTGCTGGTGTTTGTCTGGTCTATATGCGTGCGTGTGTGTGTGTGTGTGTGTGTGTGTGTGTGTGTGTCTGGCTGGCTGTGTGTAAAGCCATCTCCAGAGCATCCACTGGTGATTGTCTACCACGCTATCATAGCCACAGTGTTGCCTGCTTTGTTTCGCCTGTGCATCCCTGTCCCTTAGCACGGTCTGCTTTTAAGTGATTCTGGTGGACTGAGCAATAAAATAAAGTATTCATGAGCGTGTGTGTGTGTGTGTGTGTGTGTGTGTGTGTGTGTGTGTGTGTGTGTGTGTGTGTGTGTGTGTGTGTGTGTGTGTGTGTGTGATGTGTACATTCTCTGATTAACCTCTATGCACAGATGGCATGGTGTACCCCTTTGGAGATGCACCTAATCCCTGGAACACATGGTGTTCTCTCTCTCTCTCTCTCTCTCTCTCTCTCTCTGTGTTTGAGAGAGAAATAAGTGATTGTAAGGGGGGGGGGGGGTGGCAGTGAACGTGTACAGCATGCTCCACATGCCACTGAATAGTGACTATTAAGAACAACCAGTTGTGGCAATGCATACAAAGGCAAAGTTACCAGTGCTTTATATACTGTATGATGTGATTACAGTGTACACGAGCACCTGCTTTTTAAATTATGCCCTTTGATATCCCATAAAAGACATTTTAATGAATGAATTAAGATTAATTCACTTGCTGAAATGTTCAGCAGAAAGGTTTAGTGAGAAATGCAGTCATGAAGTCATACAGTATCATTTGGCAGCATTACCAATGTGAGTGAAATTACTCTTCAAAGGTTCAATGTACAGTACTGTATGTATTATGTAACAAGTATTGGGATTTCACATTGTGGTCTAGTAACGTGTTTATGCCAGTGGTTGTTCGATGTTTCTCATGTCACATTCATAATGCATAAATAATCCACTGCAACATCCACTCGGTTTTAATACATTATGACTGCAACCAGGGATTACTGTTTTTTAAATCATTTTCACAATCTAATTTTACAATGCATCCTGATGTGAGCTATTCAGCTATTCACAACCAAACAGTAGGGGGAACACATACAGGCCCACTGATACCCTAAAGCCTAATCAGTGGTGGAAAAATTACTCAAATTCTTTACTTAAGTACCAATACTGCAATATAGAAATACTCTGTTAAAGTAAAAGTCCAGAATTCATCGAATAATTGTAGTGGAGTAAAAGTACAATATTTGCCTCTGAGATGTAGTGGAGTAGAAGTAAAAGTATTGGAGATTGGAAATACTCAAGTAAAGTACAAATACCTCAAAATTGCACTTAAGTACAGTACTTAAGTAAACGTACGTAGTTACTTTCCACCACTGAGCCTAATACTATGTGAGCAAAGCCATGGCTCAAGACTCGATCATAGCTCCAATGGTATCTAGTAAATAGCTGGAGCCACTGTATGAGGCATGAGGCATGAGCCACAGCTTGGCTCAGTATAAATTTGGCATAATAATGTCAGATTATCCCATACGGTATATGTCCTGACCTTTAGCCAAGATAGGACGATTGAGATATGGTGTTTACAGACTGCCGCATTAATGGAATACTGAATATCAAGCATACACATCCATATCACTTTGATATCCAATATGTGATCATAGAATTATCTCAGCAAACATTATGTCAATAGGAAATATAAGTTTGATAATGCAATAATATCTTTAACACCAATAATTCAAATCTGTTCCACTTGGATAAGAATTAAAAGTTTTGAGCTTGGTGTGTAGTGTTGGATTGGAATGAAAACCTCAATGGCTTAAAACCGAATACCACTATATGGAACTCTTTAACCTCTACTGTTGTAAGAGCTTAGTAATGATACAAGACCTGAATGCTGTGATGCAGGAGGCACAGCTCTTATCTACAGCACCCAGACGTTAAAACAAATAAGTATAACAGGCTTTAAGCTCCACTATAGGGGTTGGTCAGTACCGGTATGTCTCTCCATTCGCCACTTTTATTCCAAACAATAGCACAAAGGATTGCTGTGGAATTTGCTGTACATCTTCATGCTCCGCAGACAGTGGCCCTACTCAGTTTGGTGACCCAATAGCCTTTCCTTTAGTGCCACCATTAGGCCAAACTTTCAACTTTCACACAAGATATCTCAAAATCTAATGGGGAGAAAAAACAAAACAAACTAATAATCTACAGGTGTGCAACCATGGCCGTGGCAGCAAGTAAATACTTAGCAACTACATTTAAATCAGAGCTAACGACACCAGACGAGACAAAAATACAAGCAATTTCCATGCAGAATGGGAAGATAATTATGTTTCCGTCACGTTGAATGGAAACTCTTTAATAACTGTGCAGTGATGGTAAATTAGGGGAACTTGGAAGGAAATGTCTTTGTCAAATTAAATTACTTTTCCAATCAACAGTGAACTGAGAAAAAGAAAGGAGGAACTGAAATCTCAACCACCAAATTGGCAGCCTGTTGTTAAGTTAATGTGACCACTGCATCCTCCTATCCTGTGTGCCACGTTCTTGCAAAACACAAGAAATTATTTGCATTTCTCCCACCAGTTGGACAAATTAACAGACATTACTGATGTGCTGTGCATTTTCATCAGAATGGTGTTTGATGTTATGAGTGCATGAGTTGCCATGAAAGTTGACCCTGAGGAAGATGTAACATCAAAACGTCAGTGATTGTTTGTACAAAATAATAATAATAATAACTTGAATTTATATAGCGCCCTTCAGAAACCCAAGGACGCTTTACAATACAAAAAATAAACAAACTATTTGCCAAAAGCCTGAATAAACAAGTGTCTCTCTCTTCAATGCAGATTTGGAAGAGTCCAATGTTGGTGAATCTCCATGGGTAGAGGGTTCCAGAGGGCAGGGGCTGCCACACTGAAAGCTCTAGGCCTAGTTAGCACAATAAAGAAGCTTCAAGTTTACGAGCTGCTCCAGTGTCCTCCTTATGTTTGTTGCTGCTGTGTCCCGCTTCTGTGACACACCGGACCTGCCCCGATCTGGCTGAGGTGTGGAGGAATTCCCTTTCTTCTTGCCATGAAGGTTGTTCATTCTTATTCTGTTTTGTCACAAGAAGGCTTTTAAGTCAAAGTACCAGTCAGCAGTGACAGATGACCACCTTGCTGCGCTGCCTCTTTGAGAATTGCAACCAACAGCTACCAGCCTGACTTTAATGGACTGGCAGTCAGTTCCCAGTACTAAATCTCACACTAAGGGCATGACACCACAGAAGATGGTTTTCTGAACACTTTAGTTTTTTTGACAGATTTTTTTTTTTTGTATGTTCCATTTTATTATGTATTATATTGAAGTACAGTGAGGCCTGTACGTATGACATATCTACAGTATGACATATGACAAAAGTTTCAAACGTGAAAATGATATGTGAGATACTATATGTGAGAAAGTGGAGATACTTCTGTGGCTTTCTGGCAGTGTGCATGAGAAATGTAGCTGCGGACACATAAAAACACAGACAGACAGACAGACAGACAGGCAGCTGCGGACAAATAAAACACAGACAGACAGACAGACAGACAGACCCTCTTATAGACGGCTAGACTCCTGCAGAGCGTAAGAAATACAGAACAGCAATGCAATATATTTATTGTGTGGAAACTTCAGCCAAAGGGTGGCATTAGAGCAAAAAACGCTGTGTCACCCACCAGGGCCATGGGGATAATGAAGGTGCACAGCAAAGTCCAAGTTGGAAGCCAGAATTTTGTGTTGTTTGGGACCAAACTGGTGGATTGAATGGCTGACATAATAGCCATAGCCATCCTTAGGGGCCCCGCCACTAGTGGACAAAAAAAAAAGTTAAAATTCCATGCCCATTGCCCGCAGAAAGTCACTTTTGGTTTCTTGGAGTGTAGTTTGTTGAGTTTGGACTTTTTAGAATGTATTATTATTCTCCAGGCTGTGACTGCTTCTTCCGTTTCATGTTCACTAAATCCTTAGGAGAGACTGCCTTCATTCTGTGTTCTTCTCCCACCCTTTCTGAATCTCTGAATTGCTCTCTCTCTCCAATTTCTCTCCCCTCTTTCTTCCTTGTCTTCTTCTTTGTGACCTGCACCAACAGGCAATGTGACACACTGATGGAAACTCACTTTATTGTGTGCTCTGGAGTGGACAGTGGCAGAGTGGGAGTAAACACAGCTATCATACTGTCACAGTAATGTTTTCATCACAATGGGCTCTACTTTCTTTCCTTTATACGACTTGCGCTCACTGTTGTCCTCTATGGCTGCTGATAGAATTACTCAGAGACGCATACTTTCTGAGATGTTTGTGTGGATGTGTAGGTTCACATTTTACACAAATATCCAAAATACACTACAATTCTTTACATTCAGAGCCACAACACCCCTGTTTGTTTATCTTTAGAAATGTAGCAGCTGCATTGTCACTTGTTTCTTTCACCTTGACAGCCACTGATTAGATTTTTCAGAGTTAAATTTGCCAGCTGGAAAATATATAGTACGTACTTTTATTACATTTTTTATGTAGCCTTGTTTGCTCTTTGGACAACAAGATGACATTTCTACAAGCAACTAATGATGTATTAAACTGAAACTCACCGCTTGCCTGGGCACACATAGATTACTGTTTATTATCACTGGGATGGATTTATTATGACTCCATTTTTGCACATTTATGACTGGATGTCTCCAGAACCCACACACCGAGGTAAAAGACATCTTTATTTGCAGAAAAAGAAGACAACGATTCAATCTGATGTCTTCTTCATGTACTACTTAACTAAGAAGAAGATCCACGTCGGATTGAAACGTTGTCTCCTTTTTCTGCAAATAAAGGCTTAGCTTGGCATGCAGGTTCAACAGTACCTTTAAACTTGAGTTTTTAAACCAGCACCCCACTGTCAATGTGTATATATAGTTAGCTCCTCTTTCTGGATGTCTCCATCAACATGTTGTTTATAGAGGCAGCACTTGCCATTCAACTAGTGTGCTTATATGCCAGACACAAAATGTAACCAGAGGCAAGTTCTCTACACAGACTGCGTAATTAGCTCCAATGTTTCTCGGACCAGGCTGCAGCACGTGCTGCTCTTCAGATCACAGTAAACCCAGCCCATGTACTCAATCGGTTTTCTCTGACATACTATGTAGTTGCTTGGAGGGAAATAACTCCAGGGAGGTATAGGACGATCACTGGGTACAGATCGTCGAGTACGGCGCCGTCAGTGTCCCAGGAGTATGCCAACAAGTTTAACCTGTTCTTTAATAGGTTTGACGTGCCGGCCACAACCGATTGCCCGGTGGGGCCACATGGTGCCTCTCCCATCAGCCATGGCTCCCTTGCAATACCTGATGGGAGAGTTATAACAGTGACGGAGGCACTGGGTGCCAGGCGGCAGTGGCGACTCAGGCAGTAACAAAAACAGTGATGCCGATTCTGTTCATGGTGCGGAGCATGTTTCTGTTGTGTATGCAACAAGAAACTATACTTTATGTACAGTAGCAATGGCAAAAAAGTGCTTTTCCGGCATGACAAAGCCGCTTTTCCCGATCTGCAAGACTCCCTGGTGTAAAAACAACCTATGCAGACGCATGCAAATCTATGTTGGATCGTTTGTACTTTCATGACTTGTCATTTACTGCGACTCCCACCGACCCTCGTTGACCTGATAAAGAGTGTTGCACAGGCCAAGAATGCGCTGTCAAGAGTAAGTGTATCCAATACACAAGAATCCTATAAATATATTAATGATAGTGTTTGTTGCACATTACTATGTGGGTGTATATGGATGTAGCCTGAAGTGTCATAGATGTGTCATACATTTTCATGGCAATCAGCTGACCAATTTGGGCGGGTTATTTAAACACACCTCAGTCTCTGTCTCCCTCCCTGGACTGTTGGTATGCACCCGTTTGTTCCCACTGCCACCCCACCACCACCAGTTCCCCATGGGGGTTGTTAGGCTATCTATCTCCCTGACTGCTCTTAATGGTTAATGATGGTTGTCTAATTGTGCTGAGTAGGGAGAAGAATGTAGCAGAGGCGGAATGCCAAGATAAATTTCATATGTGTATTTACATTCTATAAATAAAATATTGGTTTCAATCTATTCGTGAGTTATCTGACTGAAATGTACAGGTGCTATTGCTAACAGGGGAACCCTAAAAACATATTGTAAGAATGGCAAAACGTTTTTACTTAAGACCTAATTATCGTGGGTGTGATAAATGCAAAAGAAAAAGAAAACAAATAAAGCATTCTGGTATCTTCTCTCTCCCCTATTTTATCTCTCTTCCTCTCGTGTCTCCCCTATCCTCCTATCTCCTCCTGGAATAATCTGAGCCTGTGTTCAATGTGTTGCTTATTTGATCAATTATGCGCAGCTGCGTCTAGTGATATATCCCCTCGCTGAACTGATGTCAACTTTATCTTCGAATATGCCCTGTAATGTTGTAGGCTAGTAAGGCCACTGTATCTAGCTACTTTATATTTGAATGTGTAGAGTTTAACCCATTAAAACCAGGAAAGCATCAGTGTCATTTTAGATTCCCAGCTTACCGAACCTCTAGCCTATATTACCTGGTGCTGAATATGCTTCCAGTTCCATTCGCTTAATGTTGAATGTTTTTTGTTTTGTTTATTGTCTCCACCAGGCCGTTGTGGCAGGGACTATTTTTTGCACCCTGTCCGTCCGTCCGTCCGTCCGTGCGTGCGTGCGTGCGCGCGCGCGCGCGTGTGTGTGTACGTCCGTCTGTCTGTGTCTGTGAGCAGCTAAGCTCCGGCACCATTGGGCTGGTCGCAGCGAAAGTGTGCACGCACACTCCCTGTATGCCAGAGCAGAACCTCTGCCCCGAATATTTCAGATCGGCCTGTTATAGCGCCATCAGGAGGTCGATTTGAGCACTCCTAAAGATTTTGTCCAAACATCACACAAATCGTTACACAGTATCTCTATAGTTATTAAACAAAACAGGTCTTTCAGATTTTTCATATTCCATCCTGATTGGCTAAGATTGGCTTCATGTGCTCTAGAGCATGTGCTCTATTTATCAAATCATGAACGCAGCGTCCGATTGCGGTGAAACTTTGCACGCATATTCACACTACGTTGGGAATAAATGGAACCCTTTTGACATTGCCCTATTATTAGCGCCACCAGGAGAGTGATTTTTGTAAAACAATTTTTTTAATGTTACTCCTACAGATTTTGTCTAAACATCACGCAAATCATTACACATAATCTCTATAGTCATGTGATCAAGATGGATCTGTTCGATTCTTCATATTCCATCAACGTTGCTGGCCCACTATAACCTACTTGACCTGGCGGAGATCTGTGTTCCGAGGAGCACTTTTTCTAGTTAATGCTATGATTTGATTAACTGAACGCTTGAACGGCACCTGTGTAATAATGGCCCTGTATTGAGATAATTGGGGTGTGTTCAATAAAAGTCTCACTCTGCTGAGTGAGGACTGCTTGAGTAGCTGTGTGAAGCAAGGTCACGTTTTTATTGTTTTATTCCCTCGCAGTTTGGTGCTATATAATGTGTTTTTATCTGAATTCTCATCGTTGAGGATCGTTGCAGTTTTAACTCTGAAGAAAGATGGATGGATGGATGGACGGACGGACGGACGGACGGGTGGATAGATGGATAGATAGATGGATAGATGGATAGATGGATAGATGGATGGATGATATGTAGGCCTACTGCTCTCCAGCATCATGTTTTGCTCTCCACCAGCCATCACCAAACTATTTAAGCCTATTTCCATCACTGAAGAAAAGTACAACAACTGTATTATAAAGTCACAATTGTGAGACAAAAAACACATCCAGACCTTTTAATTTGGATTCTGTGTTGGACTTGGAAATGGGCTTCCATACCAAACAGCCAGGAACAGACACTATGGAACAGTTCTACACTATCTGGCCCTGTGTGGACGACGGACGTGCAGTGACTGAATGTGTCTCATCTCATCTTTAAATAGGAGCAAAAAGAGCAGAAGCAGAGCAAGGGGATGGCATGAGGCCCCGTTATAGTACTGTTGCATAATGCAACAACAGGTAACAGGGTGAGAAGGGCACAGGTCTAAGAGAGACAGAGACACACAGGCTAATGCTTATGCCCTTTGTAGCAACCCCACTCCCAACACACACACACTTTTTCACCTATCTTCTCATTCCACTCAGAATACTACATCAAAGAAAACAGACTGTCAGACTTCATCAGTTTTTCACACCAGCTGTATACAGTATAGCATACAATACACTCGCCAGAACCTTTTCTACTTTGTATAGCTTGTATATAGCTTTCACACACTCAAGACGAGTTTGGTTGTCATGCAGAGAATTTTAAACGAATAAATGAATGAATGAATGAAACAAATAAATAAATAAATACATACATGTCAACAGTGCAAATGAGAGCCTTATATTAGTACGGAATTTGTAATTGGTGATAGGGTGAGAAGCTCAGTCAACCATGAGAGCAGTTGCTCCTTTGCGTTGAAAGGAGCCAGTTGAGGTGGTTCAGGCGTCTATATATATGTCACAGGTAAATTGGCATTCCAGGTAAATTGGAAGTGGAGCGCTTGTTTTTAGGCGCGGGGCTGCGAGGCGGCAACAAAAACACAGCAACCAGGAAAAGCAAGCACCGGCCTCAGTGGCGCACTTCGATAATCATTAGACTCCCCATCCATTCCCACTGGGGGTTTGGGTTTGACTCCCGCTTGGGACATTACTTTTTCAAACAACCCGGACTACTCTTTTTCGCCGATAAAGTATAGTTTTGGACCATGACGGACGCGCGCCGACTCAGCAGACCTTGAGGCCAAGGAGTCGCGCCCGAGCGCCTCCAGGGGCGAGTGCCCGCGACGACCGGCCGATGGTCTGCTTGTCGACTAAGCGCCGTCCGAGTTATGTACCGATAGGCACAGAATCGTAAATGATGTTGTGGGGACTGCGTTTGCCCCATCTGCCACTCACTGAACTAACATAGCCCGCCAGCACCGCCCCCTCGCTCCCTTGTGCTTCAACTGTGTGTGTGTGTGTGTGTGGGTGTGTGTGTGTGTGTGTGTGTGTGTGTGCGTGCGTGCGCGCACGCCGCACGTGCGTGTGTGCGTGTGCATGTGTGCGTGTGTGGTGTGGGGCTCATGTCTGGCTTGCATTGCCCTCTAGCGTTGATTCTACAGAATTGCCTGGGGGGCGGGCGGTGAAAACAAGCGCTTATTTTCCAATTTACCTGGAATGCCAATTTACCTGTAACATATACTGTATAAGGATGCCTCCTGAAGGAGGTTTTCCAGGCATGCCCCAGCTGGGAGGAGGCCAAGGACCAGCATGGAGATTGTATCTCCATGCTGGCTTGGGAACACCTCGGGTTCCCCGAGCAGGGTTCATTTTTTGTCAACTAAAACTATGAGGCAAAATGTTCGTCGACAAAACAATTTTGCTGATAAAAACTGAATAAAAACTAAGCTATGAAGACTACACTGACAATTTCGTCAATAAATAGAAACTAGACAAAAATGTTAGGGAGGGACTAGTGGAGAAAACATCCAGTAGAACTAAGACAAGTAATTTTATGCTTTATACTTGGAAAAAGCGGGTATATATTATATACAGTATATATATATATGTTACAGGGAAATTGGCATTCCAGGGAAATTGAAAGGGGTAGGCTTGTTTTCATGCCCCTCATGCAATTCTGTAGAATCAACGCTAGAGGGCAATGCAAGCCAGACATGAGCCCCACACCACACACGCATGCACAAACGAGGCATGCGCACACGCGCGCGTGCACACACACACACACACACACGCGCACACACACACACACACACACACACACACACACACACACACACACACACCCGCGAACAGCCTGAAGCACAAGGGGGCGGGCCTGGCGGGCTATGTTAGTGCAGTGAGTGGCACTTGGGGCAAACGCAGTCCCCACAACATCATTTACGATTCTGTGCCTATCGGTACATAACTCGGACGGCGCTTAAGTCGACTAGCAGACCATCGGCCGGTCGTCGCGGGCACTCGCGCCTGGAGGCGCTCGCGGCGCGACTCCTCGGCCTCAAGGTCTGCTAAGTCGGCGCGCCTCCGTCATGGTCCAAAACTATACTTTATCAGCGAAAAAAAAGTAGTCCGCGGTTGTTTGAAAAAGTAATGTCCTATGCGGGAGTCAAACCCCGGCTCCCAGTGGTAGTGGGTGGGGAGTCCAATGATTATCGAAGTGCGCCACTGAGGCTTGTACTAGTGGTGTAAAGTAACAAAGTAGATTTACTCAAGTACAATTTTGAGGTATTCGTACTTTACTTGAGTATTTCTCTCATATTATCCATTTTATTTTCAGCGTTCCCCTAGCGTAGCTTCCTGGTTACTATGTTGTTGTTGTGGTCGTCGTCCTCGCATCAAAGCCCCGCCTCGCAGCACCGCCCCGCGCCTATAAAACAAGCGCTCCCCTGTCAATTTCCCTGGAATGCCATTTTCCCTGTGACATATATACAGTGTGTATATATATATATATATATACATATATATATTTAGAATACAATCGGCACACCACACACACACACACACACACACACACACACACACACACACACACACACACACACACACACACACACTGTTTGTGTGTGTGTGTGTGTGTGTGTGTGTGTGTGTGTGTGCGTGTGCGTGCGCGTGTGAGTGTGTGAGAACCCTAAGACCTCACCGATCTTATGGTTCAAAACCTACAGCTGGCGCATACAATGACAACTTAATGGTGGTCTCTGCCCTTACTGACCCCTACCCTTCAAAGCTAGCTATGTTTGATGTGTGAATTAGGAATAGCAAAATAGGCGGGTGCAAATATGGTTTGACCCCAAAAAAATTGGAACAAAAGGTTTCTCAATGGTTTATTGTAGTATCAGGTGTACTTAATAACATATCAAAAGTCTACCAAAATCTGGTCATTAGAAATGTCAAATTTCCAAGATGGCCACCACCAGTTCCTTAAAAGACCATTACTCCTTCATTATTTGCCCTACACAAGTAATTATGGTGCCTAACCCCATGTTTTGGTGATCTAGGAATCCAATTAGCATATATACATTATAGTCAAGTGATTATGTACAATTAAATATTGAAGCAATTGGTTATAAGCATATTTAACAATGTAATTGGACATTTCTCCCTTTTCTACACGCCATAATGCCCAGGATTTGGTGAATTCATCACCTACACATGTAATTCACATTCTGTTGAAGCTTTCACATTTCTTTGGATACCAATTCATTCATTATTACTGGGTGGTACTGTGACATTTGTAAAAACATGGCTGCCAAGTGATAGACTGGGAATATTACACAAATCGTAAATTCCTTACCGAGAAATGTCTTCACCAATTTGTTTGTAAAGGTGTCTGGTTCCCAAACTGCGGGTCCCCCAAATGATTTTGGGGGGTCCCCAGATGGTTAGCTTAATGTGCAACATTGTTTTCTCACTCAACAGTAAACAAACCCAACATACAGTATAAGTGTATACAGGGTATCTGCACATTTCTAAAGTTACAATTTAATTACTCTTAAGACTATATTATCTATATATATATTATCTCAAATACTAGGTAAGAAAGAGGCAAACATTGTGAAAATAGCCGATGTACAAGCTCACAACGCTACACTCAGTAGGAAAAAATGGCCACTTGTGGGCCTAGAGGGGGTGTGCAGGTCAGTACAGAGCTATCACAACATGTGTCTAGTGTCTTCTACTGGGTGTCTAGGCAGGGGTGGTGGAGGAGTGTGGCGTGGATAAGGTTCAGATTTGCTTGTCACAGACATCTCCTTATTCCTGTGAGTAGTTGTGTGAGGTTTTAGTGCAAAATTAATTTCACATGTCTTTGTTTCCGACATAGACACCCTTGACAGTCCGACATAGACACCCTTGTCTGCCTGACACACAGTCATGCACCACCACGTGGAGGTCTTACAACCACCACTCCGTCCTCCAGCGTGCCGTGGCTTAGAAATCGTTAGCATCCCAAATGCTAATTTGCTTTTGGAGGAGCTGAGAACGAGGAGAGCGCAGGCTCCCTAAGCCACTTGGAGTGAGATCTGGCAAAGAAGTTTATCTTTCATGTATCGTTTGCAGAACTGTCTTCGTTGAAATGGCGTATCATTTCTGTTGGAGGTTTTGCACATCGGACATGGGGGAGATCAGAAGCTCAGGGTCTCCTTGGCTCCTAACTTTGCTCTTCTGTGCTCCAAGTGCCCAGGGAGCAATCCAGTAACCCCCATACTCCCCTCTACCCACCTGAGGGGAACCCTAGGCCCACTAAACTCTAGACCAGACCCACCCTGCATACTCCCCTCTGTCTAGGCACCCAGTTCTGACAGCTCTACACTACCTCCATAACCACCCCATCCCTCTTTGCACACTCACACTGATTGCCTTCCTAATGTGTTAAAAAGTTCTATAAACATCTATTCAATGTTTTTTTAAATCGTGTGTCTACAAGATGACACTGCGCTTGTCCACGAGAAAAATACATATTCTCGTGTATGTAGGGGAGGAGTTATGAAGTTCCTGTGGGGTGGGTAAGGGGAGGGGTGCAGAGAGATTGGTTCAAAATGCAAGAAATAGTTTTTGGGCAATATTGAAAACAATACTATATTGCAACTGACAATATTCTCTGCCACCACGTTCTGCAAATTGTGACTATTAGTTGTGTTGTGTTTTGAGGATATCTTAAAGCCTTGTTCCAGTAAAAAATAAATATAAGTTGTTGGACATTTATTATATAATTAGTTTAGTTAACTTGAAACGGGTGACCATTTCAGAGGGTGTTAATAGAGTCTCAACCAAAATATAGGATTTCACAATTATCTAATTGTATCTCTGCAATTTGGACAAGTACAATGGATTCACAGGCCCCCAAAACATGGGGTTAGACACAAAAAGTACTTGTCTAGGATAAATAATGAAGGAATTAAGCTATTTTAACGTTTTTTTGGCCATCTTGGACGCCATCTTGAAAATAACACCTTAAAAGTGGTCAAACTTTGGTAGACTTTTAGTATGTTATTCAGGACACCACATACTACAAAAAACAGTTGAGAAACCTTTTGTTCCAATTTTTTGGGGGTAAGGTGCTTTTCTTTCATATATGCACCCGCCTAAAACTACTAGTGGATCCTTGTGCTTCGGGGAATGCATGTATTCATTTTTCATCATCATCATCATCATTTATTTAACTCATGACCATTTTCACATGGTACGGAGCACAGATTCAAAAATAGACAGTATACAATACATAACAATATTCATACAGACGTAGCAAAAGGCATGACATGCATTATTTGAACAGAGTATAAGAACACTTTTCAGAAAAGCATCCAATTTACAAATAACTTTTGGCTCATCAGATTGCATTAATACAATTAATATCAACATAGATGGGTGAGTTATATAATACTTTGGTAGATATTTTTGTCTAAAATTCACAATGCTAGTATGCTTGCACTCAAACAGACTGTGGAACTCATCCTCAACTCGGTTGTCGTTACATAAATTGCATAACTTCTGGCTTCTTTCCAGCCCTTTATATCTGCCAGTAACCTTTGTAATTCTCGTGTTATTCACCCTAAAATTACTTTTTGCTGTGTCACTTTTGCATTGCGGTCCCAATGGTGAGCTACACATTGTCTGGTTCAGCGTTTAAATGGCCCTCCATAACTTTGTCTCCAGCCGCATTGTTTTCCCCCAGATAAGGAACTTTTTTACGGCCTTTTTATGGCCTTAGCAAACACCCAGTTAAGATTACCATCAAGATCCATGGGGCCTTTTAAAGAGAGAAGGGACCATAGCAGGCCCCCGGCCAAGACTTTTCCATTTGTCACTCTGTACTTACATACCCCATGCCTAATTATTGCAGAGGCACAATGAGGTGCTTTGCTTTCATACTGTGCAGTTAACTGTTTTATCCATCCATCACCCAGATTCACTTTGAATGAAAAGAGGGTAAGAGAGCTATTGAATTGGGTTTTAATAGAATAAAATAAAATACATCTTCTTCATATTATTTCTATATTTTAAACACAACACAAAGTGAATAATTCTACAGAGTTGTGATAAACGAATACAAAGTACCCAAAGCATGTGAAAACAGCCCTTAGTTCCCTGCAGCTTTACAGCCAGTGGAAAACAGAGTATTCTGAAAACAACAATTCTCTATGGTTGGTGTTTTATACTACAATAGCTAGATGCATGTTTTGTAGCCAACTGTGGAATTCTACAAAAATATTGAAAGGATAAAGATTGGTAGCTCACCAGGCAGACTAACAACAACAACATGTAGTCAAATATAAGCTTGGAAATAATGACTTGTCAGTTTGAAGTTCTGACAGACAGACAGTGGATAAAACAATTAGGACCGACAATAACCAACCAGCCACTGCATGCAATTCTGCAGTATCAAATGCCATACAAACAGACTAATAAGCCACATATTCCACATCCAGGCCATCAGGCTGCTGAACAGGTGCTGAGCCCTTGATGTGTATGTCTGTACACATCCTACCATACATGCTGCAGTTTGACTGTATTGCTTCTGTTTTTACATGCTCTATTTTACACACATGTACACTGACTAGAGATGCACCGATTAATCGGCCACCAATCAACATTTCCGGTTTTATATCAAACCATCACTGTCATAAATTCCGGTTTTATGATGATTGTGTCAAATTTATATGGCATCCGTCAATCACAGGAGGAATTTAAGGCAGTAACACTAACATTGCGTCACCAGGCTTTCCAGACGGTCTGTGCTGTTGAAGTTACTTGCACTTTCATTGACAGAATGCAATGCAGCAGCACTGCAAAAGCTGTTACAGGCTACAGAAAAAACAGCCTATAATCATCTCTTTATGTTAGCCAGTTTCAAAGGAAAATCACCCCGTCTCTTTGCAAAATGTTGTTGAAAAGAGAGTTCAACTTTGACACAGACGGGTGGTGTGTGTGTGTGTGTGTGTGTGTGTACACTTCTTATACAGACAGTAGCTGCCCTCCTACCTCATGTTTGCCTCTTGTTCCAAATAAATTATTAGGCGCCATCTGAAAAGTCCTTCCATCCTTCCATCCATTCCAATCCACCCACACCACTGGATCAGACTCTATGGATCAGAGTCAATGTCTTGTCCTCTATCCAGCTGTCGCCTATTAAAGCTCGTTAACTCGTTATGCCTGTCTGAAGTTTAACAAAGTCCACTGAGCAACATTTTAACGCAGGTTAAAACAAACCAAAACAACTGAAGCAGTGACATAAGGTTTTTTTTTTTGCCTTTGATAAGGCAACAGACTAGACTAAAGTGACATAAGGTAAATTCTCACCTGTGGAAAACAATGAAATGCAGACATGCATGTACGCTATGTGTCTGAATGATAATTTATTGTTGCTTTTAGTCCAAACTCAAAATAAGAAAAAATATTGCATTAAGGTAAGATTTTGTCTGTTAAAAAAGATTGCCATTTTTTAAATGATAATTTTAATAACTGATCTCAATATGTTGCCATAATCATGCAGCACAGTGACACAGCCATGACAGAAATGGTACAAAAAATCTTATATAGGCTATAGTAGTATTTTTCTTATAAAAAGTATTACAAATATTCAAATAAAAATAAAAAATATTATCACCTTAGGCCATTCAGTGCATGGGCAGGGAATCAATGTTATGATATGATATTAGACTGGATATCGTTTGTGATTTTGGATATGGATATGGTATTGTGATATGGCATAAGTGTTCTTTTCCTGGTTTAATCTTAATGGTACTCTGTATTGGCGAGTACAACCGGAAAAAACTGTATCGGCAGGTCAGACTTATAAAAAAATGGTAATCGGAATCAGCACAGAATTTTGCAATCGGTGCATCTCTAACACTGACCTGGCACTACTTTATGTAAACATACACCCGTGTACATGTTATGCATTGTTTATGTTAGTTAGATATTATTTTGCACAATACTGAGAAATTATGTATATATGACCTAAACGTTCCTTCATATTTTCCTTTTTTTTTTCTTTTCCAAGTTTTCTTGGATTCCCATTAGCCGCCACTGGGGTGACAGCTGTTCGTCCTGTAGTCCACTGTCATTTTATGAAACTCTCTGAGACTGAGATGGAGTCAACTCTGTGCATTATGCACAGCGGTTTCTGAACCTGGCACTATAGCTGTGACCTCCATAGGGGAGTTTTTTTGGCATTGCGAAATGACATCTCCATGAATGGTTCACCACATCGGACATGGCCCTGGGACAGCCTCTATGGCAGCCTTGCAGAGCCTAGGATGGAAACACATGAAATAATCATTCTGTCCTTCTATTGCGCGTCTAGTTCTTCATTCTTTGTCTCTCTCCATTCGTCCTTCGTCTTGCCCATGTTCTGGATGCCACATACTCTCTATCATACTCTCTAGCTATTTGTCAGTTTTCTTTCCTCTGCTCTTCATTCTGCCTGTCTTTCACTTTTGTTTGTTTTTACTCTTCCTTCCTTCCATACAGTATATAAACATGTCCCTCTTATCTCTCTCCCCTCTGTCTCTCTCACTAACTCTGCTGATTTGATGAATCACATAATGCCTGCAGGGATAGACCTCAGTACAGAGGGGCGATGGACACCAATTACAACTGGAGCTTGAAAAAGTTGAAAGAGGAGATAGAGAGCCCAAGGCGTACTGTTGTCTCATTGAGCCACACACACACACACACACACACACACACACACACACACACACACACACACACACACACACACACACACACACGCGCGCGCACACACACACACACACACACACACACACACACACACACACACACACACACACACACACACACACACACACACACACACACACACACACACACACACACACACACACACACACACACACACACACACACACACACACACACAATGTCAGAGGTTCAACTGCTACGGCGGACCTGTGAGGCATAGCATGCACTCGCCCAGCCCTCTCCCTTCGCAATCTACTGTAACCTCTTGCTCGCCAATGATGACAGACCCGCAACCCGCATCCTCTCACTGTGCTTTCTGCCAAAGCAAACATGACCTGGCAAATAATCCCAAAGTCAGCAAAGAAAAGATGTGACCACTTTTTGTGGTTACTTGTATTTTTTTTTTTTTTTACAACAAATCAGAATAATGGTTGAGATTAATTATGTGGTAAATGTATACATTCCATGCAAAAAGAGCCTGTGCACTGCCATCTGACTATACGTGACCTGAACTACAGTGTATTAAACAACTTTGAATGACACCCAAATCTTCAGGTGGCTGAACCACCTTTGTGCCCACTGCTGCCCAGCCTGAGAATGACTGTGAATTTATTAATTTAAACATATGACATACATATACAGTCCTGCAGCAGCAGTACAACAAACTAGAAAATGTGCTCCTCTGAGCACAAGTCTCCGCCAGCAGACCCCTGCTATTTTAATAGCACGGGTCGTCTTGGTAGAACGGGTCGTCTTGGTAGAATGCGCGTGGTTTTTGGTGTTCTGCAGGGGCGACTGAATATGTAGTGTCTGCATCTAAAAAAAATCTTCTTGAAGCAATGTGTCATATGGGAGTCCTCGTAATTGACTGGTTTGTTCAAATGCTTCTTCATCTTCATTGTCTTGAACAGTTTCAGCAGTTGATTGGTGTGTTTGATCTATGTCAGTTTTCTCTAGTGCTACATAATGTATTTGATCAAGGTGGCCAATTGTTACAGTATTAAGACTTCGGCCTTGTTGTGGGATCAATTCAACTCTATAGTCCTCTTCTGTGTTACTGTTGTAGATGAGTATGCTTTCTTAGCTTTGGCCTTCTGCGCCTTTGCTTGACCAATGTTAGGTGTTCTCAGAGGGACACACACACGCACGGACGGGTGATTTGTACTGGAAGGTACTGTTCCAATCAAGACTGATTGATCCTGTCTTACCTCACTTCAAAAACATAAATAGCTTTTTGAAGTGACACACCTATTTATAGGATTTTATTTCGTCATGCGTCCCTCTAGCCAATCAAAGGCATTGGTGTCAACATATTGACACGTGTCACGTGGAGCTTGACCAATGTTAGCTTGGCTAGGAGGGAGGTGAACACACGGCGGGACGAAGCGAAAACATACTCTCCGCCTCTGGCGGAGACAACAATAACAGTGATTTCCATTAACGTCCCAATACTTTTCGGAATTTGTTATAAAACACACATAGACACACAATAGCCTTGCATAACTTATAGTTTTCTTTCTATTTCAGCCAATAGGCCTAAATGCTAAGCAAATAGGCAAGATATAGCCTACAAAAGAAGCTAAATCTATGAGCGAGTTTTCAAAGGATTTTAAAAATATATTTTCTTGACTGAGGTACAGTATGCCTTCAGTATTGTGTGCGCGACGTGACACATGACCATTTTGTTGGGTATAATTATTTAACCACTTAAACACCAGCATCTGTATTGTGGGGAAAGCTTTCGCTGAAAATAGTAGATCATAAATTAACCTCTTTCCCAGTTTTATCTCAATTTCCAGTTGGGTGTAAGGAGCAGTCCCATGCTAGGGGCTGACTTTACTGTTTTACCTTGCACTTTTTAGTTGATGCAATGTAATTTCCTGTTTTTATTGTAATATTGTTATTATTTTAATGTTTTCCTTCCTTCCTTTCCTTACTTTTTTATTTTTCATATTGTCTGTGGGGAAAAAAACGATATAAACTTGTTCACTGAAATTAAGCTTTGAACTATCAACACTATATTCACACCACCAATACTCCTTATTTATTTTAACTAATTACTTGAGTAGCAGTAAACGGTGGAACAAGAACTTCTGTTGTAAAATGGAATCATCTTTCTGCCTTGTAGAGACCTCGTAGTCACAGAGGACTCTATTAAAAATAAAGAATAACTTGTCAGAACAACCTGTCTGACCTTCCACTTGCATAATCATGTTGACAGAGCTTGACTGGAGGAGCATAAAGGTCACAGCCTACTGTATTCCTGTCATTCAGGCCATGCCACAGGCGACTTGCAGTAGACAAGCATTTTCATGCAGCTGGTCTGGTGGAGGTCACAACAGACCCATAAATGGAGACAGGTATACCAAACTGTGCATGTCGTCAAACCACCAGAAACAAAGTAAACTAGAAAAAGTGCTCCTCGGAGCACAGGTAGGTTATCCTGGTGGCGCTATAATAGGCCAATGTGAAAAGGGTGGCATTTCTTCCTCGGCCTAGTGGGAATGTGCGTGTATTCATGATTTGAGGCATTTTGTTGCAAAAATGTGTTTTGCTAAATTACACCTGCTGGTGGCGCTACAACAGGGCAATAACTTGATCACGTGACTATAGAGATACTGTGTACCCATTTGCGTGATGTTTGGATAAAATCTGTAGGAGTAATATCCAAAAATGGGTTTTGTACAAATCGGCCTCCTGGTGGCGCCAATGTTGGCCAGAGGTTCTGCATTGGCATCCAGGGAATGTGTGTGCACAGTTTCGCGGCGGCCGGGCCAACGGTGCCGGAGATTAGCTACTCGCAGACAGATGGATGGACGGACACGCGGATGGACGGACAGGGGGTAAAACATACTCTCTCGCCATGCCTTTCGGCCTGGCGGGGACAACTAGAAAAGTGCTCTCCTCGCAGCGCATATCCGTCAGGCTGGGTTGCCTTGCCAGGGCTGTGGGTATTGGGGCTAAGATGGATACAGCAAAGCAGAAATTGAAAGAAATCATAAGGCAAAGAAGCTGAACCTGTTGGTATAGATGGTTGGAGCAAGAGAGGATTAACACCATCTTTCATTCTTGTGTGTGTCAGCTTGTTTTTATCATCCACCCACAGGGCAGGTTCACCATGCTCTGCTTAACCTGCACCGAATGGGGCACTCACACACAGGGGAGTCCATTGCCCGCTGCATTGATCAGACATTAGATGCATGGGGTAAAGGAGAAGACACGGTGCTGCTCATTGTGACAGATAACTGCTCCAACATCGGCAATGCAGTGCGGCTGCTTAGTGATAGAAGGCGAGAGCAAAGTGGAGTCAGCAGATGTTGATATTTCACAGGCTCAGCCAAGAGGTGCTGGAGACAGGCAGGATGAATTGTGGATAGACTCAGGGACAGAGCAGTCTGATGACAAGAGTGGAGGCCTCAGTGGTTACACTCTTTGTCTTAACCCCATGAACCATAGCGTCCCTATTCTGGAGTCTGGACATGATGTAACAGGTGATCGTTTGGTGAAAATCGCAGAAGTGTTGCAATGCGTTGTCAGCTTGTCAATTCAATTTGTCAGTCAATGTATGGGTTTAAATAGTTAATAATTTCCTTATTTCGCAATGATAACAGCATAGCTAGCTTTGTATGATAATATTTCCCCATAGTATTCAATACAAAAAAACAAGTAGGCTAGATAGAATTTTAATACAAATTGCAGATAGCCTATACAGTATGTTGCACTAAAATAATTGTAATTATATTAATGTTTTGTACTCAGTTATCCTGCATCAGTAGCCAACAGTAGCCTATCTCAAAATGTTCATGCTGAGGTCACAGACATTTTCCAATCCCAACCCAAGTAGGTTTACACCTTTTAAAATTCAAGGTATAGCCTATCTTAGCCTAGGTTCAAAGGTTTGAAATTGACACTGACACTGACTTTTACATCAAAGTTTTTCATATAATTTCATATCCAAGATCAAAATTACTGAGATACAATGGCAAACAATGTGTCATACAGTGGGGGGGGGGGGGGGTCCCATGGAGCTCACAGTGCAAGATATTAAATATAATAAAACAAGTGAGCTTACTTACAGTATATAGTATATGATCCCTGCTAGCGTGAGTACAGCCCAAATCCCTACTTCATAAAGCAGGTTTTATTAAATCAAATATACGGCTCAAGTGGGATTATAACAGAATCAGAACTTTACTACTATTCTTGGAGAGCCTTATGTTTTAATTATCCATAGCCTGTCTGTTTTCTCTTATTGCTTTGCTAAGAACATGACCTGCCAGATGATGGGGAGAACAACAAGATGCAGAGAATCTCATGTCTGGCACCCTTCAGCTCCCCCCTCAAAGACGCAATAAAGCACCCGAGTGCTGACTCAGTCATAATGGAAGCAAGAAAGCTGGTAGAGAGAGGAATCCATCAGTGGCGAATGAAGCAACCATCAAAAAGGTGTGGCAAAACTCATATGCTGGAACAGCACTTTTGGTATGCTGAGATGACTGCTGAACTAAACTAAATATGAGGATTTGAGCATGGACACACTCTCACCAGAGATTGGGCTAAGCTAGAGGAGCCCTGTTTCCATTCTCACATAGACCAGCTTCAGAGTGACAGCCAGTCACTCTCACAAGTAGTGCCATACCTGTTCAACCTGCTGACTACTGCTGTCGAGAACCAATTAGCTGCTGTAGTCCTTCCGAGAAGGTTTCGCTGGCATTTTTATCCCTGATTCCCCACAGTTTGACGCTATACCAGCAGGAGCCTGTCTAATGGATCTAAGTGTTTTGCTAGTTCTTCAGTCACCAGCCACATGCCACTGAGGAGGGCAGCACAGTCATTTATGCAGAACCTGGCAACTCAGTATAACCCAGCGACTGCTTCTTAGAATGATGTTGCCACTGCAGACTCCAACTGCCTTCTGTGCTTCCAAAATACTGGTTCCTTGCATCCTGTATGGAGGTCAACATCCACATCCACAAATCAGCCTAGTGTGACCGATACTCTTTTGACTGAAACAAAGAAGTATGTCAACGACGTCAAACAGGGTGCGTTTGATGTCTATCCAAAACGTGCCCCGCAGTGACATCGGATGTCGTTAGTGCTCCTGCCTCACAAACCGTTTGTGGAGCAGCATCTTCTCTGTGTGTGAGAAACAGTCTATTAAGAAACAGTCCTCTCTCACTCACAGAATTTAACGCAGCAATAGTCTACTGTGCTCTCAGACCTTCCTCATCGTTTGCCCCTGAAACAGAACAACCACATCTCTGGAGAAAAGGGTTTTCCTCGAGATCAAAACAAGAAAAATAAAATAAAAAGTTGAACACACACATGCGACTGTGCACACACACAGAGACAAGACCTTGAAAAGTTGTATTTGAAACAGCTGATTCATTCATAATGCAAGCCCTTCATTCTTTGTTGTTTACAAGGGTATGTCAACTTTACGTAGAAAAGCAAAGCACGTCAGCATGCGGCTGAAATGGAGCATCGCAGTGTACTGCCAGGTACATGTCATGTGTAGCCTACTTCAAGTGTTCGAAACATTCATTGTATTCACTGTATGATGTCAAGTAAACCTGTGAGGTGTTGAATTATCAATCAACTGCAATGCTTTGCCATTGAGCTGCAAGATGGTACGATGTTTTTATTACACAATACTTTTTTGACCTTACACTGTAACTAGAGAGAAATAAACTAAAACTAAGCGTACATTTTTGTTTTAATATCAACTGAATTAAAAAAAAAAAAAAAAAAAAAAAAAAAGAAGAAGAATGAAAACTCAAAGCTATAATAACCTTGACAAGTAAGCTAGTCTATGAACCATCATGAACACAGGGCCAGGCAAATCCGTAGTATGTGGACAACGGATAAGAAGATACAGGTAGGACTTAAGCAGGTAAAACTGATAAGGAACATTTTGATCACTCTGTCTTGAGAAGCTACAGTGTAGTAGTGTGTTTTAAAATGGACGGACGTGGATATCCACGTGTCTGTTTGAATTCATAATTCAACTCTACGTGGTCCTGCACAGCTTAGTGGGTACAGAATGTCATAAGCCCTGCCAGGGGCTATAAAGTTAGATCCCCACTGGGTCTTTACATGTTAAAAATGCATGCCTGCAGCACTGTGAGGAACTAATGGAATATGGCTCAGCTGACTATGATGCAACCCAATGAATGTACAGTAAAATACGGACATAGAATGGGGTAATTGCCACCCCCTAGTGTTCACATTTAAGCCCAAATTCAGTTCAACTTCTTTTATGCATAGGCCTACTATCCATATTTTGCTGATTAATCTGAATTCATGCTGAGTGCATTGCAATCCATGCCCGTCCATCTACATGCGACATGTTATAGATGCGTTTTCTTCTCTGCAACCATATATTTATGAACCACTTTCAACCTCGCATCCCAATTTTGGGCATGTCAGAGGTGAACATTTTCAAACATTTTCTCCCCCCAAATAAATGAAAATAGCAAGCTCACAACACGTAGCGTTATAGATCCACTATTTACGCTATCTTGGAAATGGAGCTTAAGTGGTAATTTATTTTTGCCACCCCCTATTTTTTTCTGATGAAATTATGCCTCTGGCTTGGCGGAGATAGAGCTTTCAGTCCCTTTGCTGAAACCTTAGGCCAGCCATGCACCCAGAACTGCAAAACTTTTAATTGTCTATATAAGTTCTACAGAAGAGAATTTGCCATCCACACACAATTGAATTCGACACAATGTACTGTAGCAAGGACATGGACAAGCACTTTTTGTTGGAAGGTAATAACAAACCTTGAAGACATTATTACATTTTTACCAAATAAAATAAGATGCTGTGGCGAACAATAACCATGTGGGTGACGTGTAGAGAAAGTTGAATTTATTTGAAATAACATATCATGTTGTGTAAGCTGTCGTGATATGTGATGTCTTGTATAAGCTTGCAGCTGAATATGGGACATCTTTTTGTGTACCAATGTCCAATACTTTTCCTTTAAAATACATAAACTGAAAGTATTAGTATGTATCATACAGTAGTAAGTGGTAAGTAACTGCTTTATTAAAACCACAATGTACATGTATTTTCTTGATTTTGTATTTTGTGTTGCACCTAAAATATATTTTGACAATTGTACATACAGTATCGATTAAAGATTAATACTAATAACTCAACCACTGAATAAATCATTTGTGGAAGTACTAAAATAGTTGTTAACAAAGAATATACCACTCGTGCTGATGCACATTGACAGAGATGTACTTTTGTGAATATACATGTGTGTAACCATATTATGGATAAATGTGGTAGTTAATAGGCAGGATATTAGGCTATTGCACGTGTGCACATTTTCAAGTTGATTGTGATTTATAAAGGGAAAATTACGTACCGGTGTGCATGTGCACAGTTTTTTTTATCTGAATGCTTTCGAGCAATTGCCAAGTCTTTTGTGCACACATAAACCAATATTTTGGAATCCCTGCACAGTTTTATATATCTTGGCTTAAGGGAGGACCAGCCCATCACACTCATGTCACTATGACTCAGCCATAACCATAATAATAAGGAGTTCCCAATGCAGCTACGCCAAAATATGTGTGTTGTCTAACCTCAATGTGTCGTCATGGCATCAGGCGCAATCAAATCAGTCAGCTCCATATATGGGCACAAAAGGGGGCATGCCCATATATGGGCATATACATATACTGATGACATCAGGGATCTCCTTATATGGGCATAAAAGGGACAAGGACTGACAGATACAGAGATCTCCATATATGGATATATTGGTTGGATCGGCGGTGCGAAGTAGTTGTGAGGGCCGCGTAGCAGCCCCGAACTCTAGTAGAGTGGTTCTCAACCTTTTCAGGCAGTAGCCTAGCATTTATTCAGACAGTAACTCCCCAAAATAATCATATTTGAACTGGGGAGTGGGGACCCACCACCACCACCACCACCACCCTGACAAGCACTTGGAATTGTAGGAGTTGAGGCATTACATTTTGTTTGACTCAGTTCCCACAGATAACTATTGTCAACATTTTTCATTTCATTTCTTTTTTTCTTCAAGGTATTAAAAAGGTCTTAAAAGTCCTTAAATTGTCACTTTACTGTCATCTGGGGACCCCCAAAAATCATGTGGGGACCCCCCTGGGGGTCCCGACCCACAGGTTGAGAACCACTGCTCTAGTATATTAAAATTGTCTAATGTGAGGGCGGGCGGGCAGACCTCAGTCATGTCATATATGTATATTGGTCTGATTGGGCTATATTAAACCCCCAAGAATGAAACCAAGCCATTCTGATGCAGAATATACTTTCCAGTGACCGGGTAGGAGCTGCAATCACTTTCTGGCAGGAGGAATACTGCTTTTAGTGTCATATATGGCCTTTGACAGGTACAGTATAACCACGTATATTGGTCTCATTGAGCATTAATGTTTGAAATATAACCCCCAAGAATGAAACCAAGCCATTCTGATGCAGAACCTTCCAGTGACCAGGTAAGAGCTGCAGGAGGAAAACTGCTTTTAATGGCATAAATGGCCTTTTACGGGTATAACCACTGGTATATTGGTCTGATTTGGCTATAATGTTTGAATTATAACCCCAAAGAATGACACCAAGCCATTCTGATGCAGAACATGCAACCATGCAACCTGGAGAGGGAGAGAGAAAATAATCAATAGTTGCAACCCTATTTGGGAACCAATGGTGAAACGTTTTCTTTTAAATTTGCAAAGTTCTGAGGGGTTGCTTTTGAAAAGGTAGATTTAATCATAGTCAACAGTGACCTCATGCGTGACCCAACAGTGAAATCATGCTGATTCAAATAAGACCGGTTCTCTCAAGCCTGAGCGAGGTATAGAGTGCAGAAGTTGAAGTTGGAGCAGAGTGATTACAGAATGCTTCGAGCAGGGAGTGGAAATTGCTGCCACTACACTCCACTCACACACAGTATGTGGTTTGTGTAGACGGTTCACATTGTGGAGCAAAGGTAATCTGTGGTGTTTGTTTATCTCCTTCTCTGTCCATAGCAGGCAAGGGGTGTACAGTAGTAGGCTACTTTCACTCCTACAGATTTGATACAAACATTTGTATGAAATACTTGTTAGGTAGGTGTTGGGGCAAAGTTAAAGGTGTGTCATATACCGCAGTGTACTGAAAGTCTTCATGCAGACCCACTATACTGCAGTATCATATATGATTTTAATTAACATTAATGCGGTGCTTCCTTTGTTTCACTTAACGTAAATATGATGTCTTTCATCTGTAGGCCTAGATCATAGAAGTCAGTGTAGGTGTGTGTGTGCATGCAAGTTTTGTGTGTATGCATGCAGTAGTAATGCGCAGGTCAACCCATTCGCAGATCCCACGGGATGACCTGCGGGCTTGGTGGGCTTGGGTATGCTTCACTATAAATATTCTGGGTGTGGCGGGCGGGTCAAGACTCACTCTCTCTCTCTCTTCCCTCTCTCTCTCTCTCTCTCTCATGGAACATTTCAGGCATGGAAGTCGAACCGGACCCACACTCATCCAGCCTCCAATCACATTCACCCACACAATCTAATAGTTCAGATATGCATTCAAAGAGGTCCCACGCCTCATTCACCGTCCAATCACATACGCCCACGGTCAATAGTTCAATCTACATGGTCTATTTAAACAGACCGACACTCACTTCTACATGCTCAGCATATCTCTCGCTACATTATTGCCAGCTTGTCAGTGATCAAACCCTCCCCCTCCAGCCACTTCCACATAGTATCATGTTCTTTTAATATCTGAGGTTCTTTTGGTTCTGCCTTGAGGGGTTTCATGTGTCTATTATCATGTCCATGTAATAACCATGTATCTTCAGGCTCTGCTTCGGGGGGGTTGAGAGCTCAGAGTTAAATCTGTGTCACGCTTGCACAAATTTGTTCTGGAGCATCCTGGGAGCAGAATGTTTATGTCCTGATTGAAACACACATCTTTTTGGGGGGATATTCAGGCTAAACATATTTATTTGGATGGATACCACTTATTTCCATAAGTGGTATCCATATCTGATTACACCAGTTGGCGTCAGGTCAGAAGTCAGAGAGCATATGTGTTTGCTAGCTATCTACCTCTGAAGATGATAGCCGATTAATCAGAGCAAAGTTGAAAATGTGTGATGCCAAGGTTGCACGTAAAGTGGGCCAAAGAAGTCAGGTGTGGGAGAGATCCGGGCGGGTTGTCCTGTCCGATGACACAATTACAGTGTATGTTATCTGCTTGAGTTATGAGGTAGACAGGTATCTGTATCATAATCTGCATGAAACCTGAATCGGCATTCATGTTATATATTGTTTGTGAAGCTCCCTCTCTGTGCTTCTTTCATCATAGTCACAACCAAAAGTGATCAGGGTCCAAAAGAAAAGCTGCAATTAGGACTATTTGTGGATAGTGTGTGCAGTGCATCAATACTGTCAAATATGCCTCACAAATGAAGACTTCTTGTCATGAATCAGAAGATATGGAGGGTAGTGGGCACCCAACGATCAACTCAGTCCTGGTGTGGCCACTGGTTGAAGGGACATTGTAAACAGCAGTGCGGGGATCATGCATCACATCCGCAGCCATGCAGGAAATGAGAAGTTTGTCATTACCCCCACCCATAAAATTGCCACCTTCCTCAGTCCACATTTGAAGACATAGAAAGTGCTTCCGACAGATGAAAGGTTGGCAGTCCAACCCTGAGGAATGACAGCAGCCCTCATCTCAAACCTGCACGCCCAGTCTGAGCAAACAAATCAAGGTAAGCTTCAGCCTGTAACAGCTTGGGCAAAACATGAAGGGTAATTTACTTTTCATTATTCGATTTTTACCGACCAAAGAAAAGCATGTTATTTAACTATAAAACATGGCACAAATGGATGTATAATTTGATAACATTTTATCCCAAATTTAAAGTTGATCTGAAATTGTGTTCAATGTGATGGTTATTTTAGTTATGCAAAGGTGTCGCTACCGTCTCGCTGTACTACTACTTTATCTTTGAATAGGCCTTATAATGTTGCTAATCTACTTTGTATTTAAATGTTTAGAGATTAAAGAGAGCTAATGCCTTTGTTGTGATTCTCACAATGCTTTGCTCTCTTGGGTAATGTATCCCCATATAAAAAGGCATGATGCTGAGTCAAAGTGCATGGCGTGTTGCTGTCCATCAGCAGTGGTGCTGAACCATTCAACCATTGATACATTAGCGCTATTTCATCCCACAGGGTTAATTCAGTTTCAGCTTCTCAAGTGAGCATGTGTGGGGTAGCCTGGCATGGCCAAACTAATATCAGTGCCTATAGATACTAGTCTGGAATCTGTGTGGAACCTGCATTTTTGCATACTGGGCCCTGATTGGTGCCCCACAGCGGTGCTGTGCATTCCAGCAACAAGCTCATCCAGTGAGTGGACTTTCAGCTCAGCTGGTCGTTTGATCAAAGTGCGTCAAAATAGGTTAAACGAGTTGTGGACTCATTCTTTTTCTATACACAGTGCAGGCAAACACTAGGCTTAAACAGACCTACAGCACACATGTAGGCTAAGGTTATAGGTACTATTTGTGTGTGTGTGTGTGTGTGTGTGTGTGTGTGTGTGTGTGTGTGTGTGTGTGTGTGTGTGTGTGTGTGTGTGTGTGTGTGTGTGTGTGTGTGTGTGTGCGTGCGTGCGTGTGCAAGAGAGAGAGAGAGAGAGTTAGTGACTTTAATGAAGGGTTACTTGCTGCTAATCAATAAATAATTCAACTTTGAACTATTTCTGTTTATAGTTCAGTCTTGACTATTGTGCTATATTAATGCATACAGTTGTTTTGCAGGTCAGGTTGGGTTCCGATGGTTGATGATTAATGCATGATTTCTGTGGTATGGTCGGTGCAGATCAGCACTCATAACGGGCTTAGAGTGGGTGCTGGTATTAAAAGTCTCTGGCAGGGGTGTTCCATGGCAGTAAAGTGGACTTTACTGCCATGATAGAATCGTTAAAAGAAAACAGGAAGCTAGACTTTGTTTGTTGATTAAAGTAGCCAGCACCACTGAAAGTGCAACACTTTTTATGATGAAAAACAAACTGAGGTGATTGTGGCTAGCGCATGATAAACCTTCAACCCAGCCACAACCACCATGCAACAACTGTACAGAGCAGCTTACAATCTGGTGGGCACTGGGTAGTTCAAACATTGGTTGAAAACAAGGGTGTATTATACAAGTATATACAAGTGTTTCAATAAACATAAACAATAAATAAACTGCTCAGTTAGTCAATATATAGACAACAGAATTTTAACAAAAAGGTGAGTGAGTTATAGCCTACAGTGTGTTGGATACATTTGAATAGACTGTCTTACTTTACTATAATGTTACAGATTAATTCTAAATTATCCCAAAATAATGAAAACTTATTCCGTCTCCCTCCCTGCCCTTGCTCATTTATTTCCACCATGGAGAGTTCCACGCATGTCGTTAAATTCTTCTTGACAAGTACTTTTCCAGTTCCATATTCAATGTGTTATATGCTAAAATGCTATATTCGGCCATTCTTAGTTGAATTCTAACAGCACAGACAATGACAGTGGTCACATGTGTAGTGACTACCACGGTCTATAAAGAAGCACAATTACTGTTTATACAGTTTCCACACCTACAATATTGGATGAACAAATGGACACAGCAAGTATTTCTAACTGTCTGACACTGATGGCTCAATCTAATGTCATTGGAGCCTTGGCTGCACAAAACTGACCTATTGACCCTCAGGAATGTTTCACAGAACCTGGACCATGGATGTAGTGGAACGAAAACAGTGACACCTAGTGGTGGTTTGAAATGTTGTTCATAGGAACCTTTGTAGGTAGGAACCTTATTTTTGGGGAAACATATACTTGCAGACAAGCTACACAGGAAGTTTAGTTTACCATCACAGTCATCTAAAGACCATAGCAGACAAAATCCCACCCCTGGACAAAAAATCTGAGATCCTTTTACTACTTGGCAGAGACATATTGCGGGTTCACAAGGTCCGTGAACAGCTCAACGGCCCAGATAATGCACCGTTTGCCCAGAAGCTTGACTTAGGCTGGGTCATAATAGGTGACGACTGCCTAAGCAGTACACATGCCCCATCCACCGTTACTTCTATGAAGACATGCATCATAGAGAACGGACACACCACATCCCTAAAACGATTTGAGAGCCACACTAGAGTGAAAGATGATGTGGGCTTGAAAGTCTCTTACCAAGTGTCCTCACCACTGAGCCCACTGCAGCAACGAAGGCAACGCAGCCATTGTGTAGGACACAAGCGTCACTGTGACTCGTCATTGCACACCTTGAGCGAGGCCTCAGAGTCCAGTATTGATGAGGTCACAAAAGACAGCGGGGAGAATAGCGCTGTCTCCTTAGACAACTGTAGTGAATCTGACGACATTAGTGTGACCAGCCAGTGGTCCTCCTTCTCTGGCAGATCTGAAGGGTCCAGGCAACACTCCTGGTTCGAGTCGGACTCCTTCACAGAGAACACGACAGGAAAGCGATGCCGGACGCAAGAACAGTTTCTGTCCTGCTGTGACTCAGACAGCCTGAAGGACAAACATAATTCGTCCCCCTTTCTGCAGCCTTCATGTCCCTCTCAGAGAGGATACCACACCCCACCTAAATCGTCTGCCCAGTCTTGCTGCCCGCTGCATCAGAATGGGAAGACAGACAATTCCCAGCAAAGATGGACTGGTCATAAATATTACACGGAATGTAGTCCAGCAAGGCACAGTGAAGATCTTCTCCAGGCCAATTTCAGAGTTGGTTTTCCCTCTCCCTCTGTCGCATGAAGTTCGAGATAAGTGAGAAGTTGGTAGTGGCATCTAGAGATGCCAAGCGGGGAGTGTAGTGGAACGAAAACAGTGACACCTAGTGGTGGTTTGAAATGTTGTTCATAGGAACCTTTGTAGGTAGGAACCTTATTTTTGGGGAAACATATACTTGCAGACAAGCTACACAGGAAGTTTAGTTTACTGGAGAATTGTGTGATGTTTCACCAACATATACTTGCAGACAAGCTACACAGGAAGTTTAGTTTACTGGAGAATTGTGTGATGTTTACATGTGTTTACAATCCAGCTCCATCCTTCATGTTTTGCCCTCAGAAAAGGCATCATCTGTAAGTAATATATATGTTGTGATCAATGTTAACCTTGTAACATGATATTATTTCATATTTGTATATCTGCAATTTAAATGTGCATTGAGTGATTGTTTACTCTGTTCATACTCCTCTAGTTCTAATACATACCTACCTTGATATTTCCCCATTCTAGTAATGGTTTATTTTGCTATGCTTGTTTTGTGATGTATAAAAAAGATACTTACCAAGAGAACCCTGTTGGGAAAATAGTGTTAAATGCTATATGCATACTTTCTGTACATTGTTGATTCCTGTGATCACAAAGGCTTTGTATTAGGACATTCACTGTATTCTAGTAAGAATGATTATTGTTTTGTATCTCTGTTTTGCAGTTTTACACTTTTTCTACATAAAGAATGATCAGAATTGGATTCAACTCGTCTCTGGCTGTTCTTATGTGAATGAGAGTTTAGCTGGCTGTATAGCTGAGCTCAAGCATGCTTGGTGATGACAGCACAGTAAAAAGATGGCCATGTTTTGAGGGATGAAGACAGCTGGATTCTGATTGCAAGAAGTTTGCCAAATGACAGCAATCAGGTACACAGACAATCTACACACATAATAAAAGAGAATTAATGGACGCCATGGAGGACAATAAGCAAGACGATATAGAAACTGGATCAGTCAAATCTGCCAGATCATCAGTAAAATCCTCACGATCATCAATTTCAAGTGCGAGCATTGCAGTGGCAAGAGCTCGAGCCAAAGCAAAAGCAGCCCAAACTAGAGTGGCTTATGCACAGAGAGAAATTGACATTAAAGTAGAAAGGGCCCGCCTTGAAGTAGAAAGGGCCCGCCTTGATGCGACTCTACATGCGTTGGAACAAGAAAAGGAAGCTGATGCTGCCTTAGTAGAGGCTCAAGTACTGGAGGAGGCAGTTCTGGAGCTACAAGGTGCAGAGGAATTCGAAGAGATAGAGTTTATGCCTCTTCAACAAACTTCAAGAGAAAGAACAAGTGAATATGTGCTACACAATTCTAATGTGAACAACAACATGCAGACAGAAAAGGAGAGGACAGTAAGACCGAAAGAACCTCGTCAGGAAAACTACAGTGCTCATCATAGTCACTCAGCAGCACAGCTTCGTCAGGAAGACTACAGTGCTCATCATAGTCACTCAGCAGCACAGCTTCGTCAGGAAAACTACAGTGCTCATCATAGTCACTCAGCAGCACAGCTTCGTCAGGAAAACTACAGTGATCATCATAGTCACTCAGCAGCAAAGCCTCGTCAGGAAAACTACAGTGCTCATCATAGTCACTCAGCGGCACAGCCTCGTCAAGATAACTATGTTTCAAATTACAATCGCTCAGCAGCCCCTAGGCCCAACAGCACCACGTCAGTGCAGCATGGCACCATGGAGTTGAATGCCCCTCTACCCACTGACAGCCGGTCACGATACAGTCGTACAAATGTTTCAAGTGACTTCAATGCCGCATCAGACCTTGCAAAATACCTTGCTAAAAGCCAGCTTGTGTCTTCAGGTCTCACCAAGTTTGATGACCTCCCGGAACACTACCTGGCCTGGAAATCGACATTCCTCAACACCATAGCTGGTCTTGATCTATCTGCAGCTGAAGAGTTGGACTTGCTTATAAAATGGCTGGGAAAAGAGTCCAACGAGCATGCACAACGAATTAAGTCAGTTAACGTCAGAAGTCCATCAGATGGTCTCAACATAGTCTGGGAGAGACTAGAAGAGATGTATGGATCTCCGGAGGCCATTGAAAGAGCACTTTTCTCCAAGATTGAAAGTTTCCCTATAATATCAAGCAAAGACAGTCTAAAGCTCCGTGAACTGGGAGACCTGCTGCTGGAGTTGGAGCTGGCAAAGCAAAATGAAAGCTTTCCTGGCTTATCTTACCTTGACACAGCCAGAGGTGTAGGCCCAATCGTTGAGAAACTGCCATTTCATCTGCAAGAGAAGAGGATGTCAATAGGCTCCAAATACAAACAAGAAAATTATGTCAGTTTTCCACCCTTCTCTTTCTTTTTGGATTTTGTTGTGAAAGAAGCTAAAGCCCGAAATGACCCGAGCTTCAACTTGTCTTTATGCTCTGCCACACCAAAGAAAGACAGGCCAGTTACTAACTCATTTACGAGGGCATCAGTCTCAGTTCATAACACAAATGTGTCAGCCACACACTCACCTTCATCAACAGAAGATCCAGGGAAATGGTGCCCCATACATAATCTACCACATCCCCTTAAAAGGTGCCGTACATTCAGGAACATGGTCCTAGACGACCGTAAGACATTCCTCAGAGAAAATGCCATCTGTTTCCGCTGTATCTCTTCTACTGAACATCAAGCAAAGAACTGTCACGTTCCCATCCAATGTTATGAATGTAAGAGTGAGAGGCATCTCACAGCGCTCCATCCAGGTCCAGCCATTCAGACAGCAACACGTACTTCTCCCACTCCCTCTTCCCTGCCAGAGCATGGCGGGGAGGATGATCAAATGTCTGACTCAGAAGTTTCTTCCAAGTGTACCCAGGTATGCGGTGTCAAGTTTGGTGGCAAATCCTGTTCAAAGATCTGCCTCGTAGACGTTTATCCAGCTGGACATCCCCAAAAGACCCGCAGGATGTATGCCATCCTGGATGACCAGAGCAACAAGTCTCTGGCCAAACCAGAGTTCTTCAACATGTTCAATATCAAGGGAGAACCTGCTCCATACACATTAAATACATGTGCAGGGACAGTGGAAACATCGGGCCGAAGGGCCCGTGGTCTAATTGTTGAGTCAGTAGATGGCAAAATGTCCCTCTCACTCCCTACTCTGATCGAATGTGTCGGAGTCCCCAACAAGCATACAGAAATACCCACACCAGAAGTTGCTTACCATCACAGTCATCTAAAGACCATAGCAGACAAAATCCCACCCCTGGACAAAAAATCTGAGATCCTTTTACTACTTGGCAGAGACATATTGCGGGTTCACAAGGTCCGTGAACAGCTCAACGGCCCAGATAATGCACCGTTTGCCCAGAAGCTTGACTTAGGCTGGGTCATAATAGGTGACGACTGCCTAAGCAGTACACATGCCCCATCCACCGTTACTTCTATGAAGACATGCATCATAGAGAACGGACACACCACATCCCTAAAACGATTTGAGAGCCACACTAGAGTGAAAGATGATGTGGGCTTGAAAGTCTCTTACCAAGTGTCCTCACCACTGAGCCCACTGCAGCAACGAAGGCAACGCAGCCATTGTGTAGGACACAAGCGTCACTGTGACTCGTCATTGCACACCTTGAGCGAGGCCTCAGAGTCCAGTATTGATGAGGTCACAAAAGACAGCGGGGAGAATAGCGCTGTCTCCTTAGACAACTGTAGTGAATCTGACGACATTAGTGTGACCAGCCAGTGGTCCTCCTTCTCTGGCAGATCTGAAGGGTCCAGGCAACACTCCTGGTTCGAGTCGGACTCCTTCACAGAGAACACGACAGGAAAGCGATGCCGGACGCAAGAACAGTTTCTGTCCTGCTGTGACTCAGACAGCCTGAAGGACAAACATAATTCGTCCCCCTTTCTGCAGCCTTCATGTCCCTCTCAGAGAGGATACCACACCCCACCTAAATCGTCTGCCCAGTCTTGCTGCCCGCTGCATCAGAATGGGAAGACAGACAATTCCCAGCAAAGATGGACTGGTCATAAATATTACACGGAATGTAGTCCAGCAAGGCACAGTGAAGATCTTCTCCAGGCCAATTTCAGAGTTGGTTTTCCCTCTCCCTCTGTCGCATGAAGTTCGAGATAAGTGAGAAGTTGGTAGTGGCATCTAGAGATGCCAAGCGGGGAGTGTAGTGGAACGAAAACAGTGACACCTAGTGGTGGTTTGAAATGTTGTTCATAGGAACCTTTGTAGGTAGGAACCTTATTTTTGGGGAAACATATACTTGCAGACAAGCTACACAGGAAGTTTAGTTTACTGGAGAATTGTGTGATGTTTACATGTGTTTACAATCCAGCTCCATCCTTCATGTTTTGCCCTCAGAAAAGGCATCATCTGTAAGTAATATATATGTTGTGATCAATGTTAACCTTGTAACATGATATTATTTCATATTTGTATATCTGCAATTTAAATGTGCATTGAGTGATTGTTTACTCTGTTCATACTCCTCTAGTTCTAATACATACCTACCTTGATATTTCCCCATTCTAGTAATGGTTTATTTTGCTATGCTTGTTTTGTGATGTATAAAAAAGATACTTACCAAGAGAACCCTGTTGGGAAAATAGTGTTAAATGCTATATGCATACTTTCTGTACATTGTTGATTCCTGTGATCACAAAGGCTTTGTATTAGGACATTCACTGTATTCTAGTAAGAATGATTATTGTTTTGTATCTCTGTTTTGCAGTTTTACACTTTTTCTACATAAAGAATGATCAGAATTGGATTCAACTCGTCTCTGGCTGTTCTTATGTGAATGAGAGTTTAGCTGGCTGTATAGCTGAGCTCAAGCATGCTTGGTGATGACAGCACAATGGATACAGATGACAGTTGCATCTCATTTCACTAACGCAAGGTTTGACTTTAAGTGTGATTGAGAACTCGCTTTGCAAGGTTTGCGAAACTTGGTACACTCTATTTTCAGATGTTTGTCTCCAAATCAGACTCACTGGAACCCTACAGACTCGATCCAGAATGGATCAGGATTCTTGGATTATAATACTGTTCCCCTTTATTGGATTATGTCATCATCCCACAGATAACACTCTGACTTATTGACAAGTAACCATTCATGTCACCACTCATGTCATAATGTTTGAATGTTTCATTCATGTAATCATTCCAATTCATTGTCTCCGCCGTAGGTGGAGAATATGTTTTCGCTTCGTCCCGCCGTGTGTGAGCAAACATTGTTAGCCAAGCTAACATTGGGCAAGCTCCACGTGACACGTGTCAATTTGTTGACACAAATGCCTCTGATTGGCTAGAGGGACGCGTGACGAAATAAATTCTATAAATAGGTGTGTCACTTCAAAAAGCCCCTACTTTTTGAAGTGAGGTAAAACAGGATCAATCAGACTTGATTGGAACAGTACCTTCAGTAAGTCCAAATCACCCGTCTGTGCGTGTGTGTGTCCCTCTGAGAACACCTAACATTGGTCAAGCAAAGGCGCAGAAGGCCAAAGCTAAGAAAGCATACTCATCTACAATTGTAACACAGAAGAGGACTAGAGTTGAAATGATCCCACAACAAAGCCGAAGTCTTAATACGTGTCAATATGTTGACATCAATGTCTCTGATTGGCTAGAGGGACGCATGACGAAATAAAATCCTATAAATAGGTGTGTCACTTCAGAAAGCAGTTTACATTTTTGAAGTGAGGTAAGACAGTACCTTCAGTAAGTCCAAATCACCCGTCTGTGCGTGTGTGTGTCCCTCTGAGAACACCTAACATTGGTCAAGCAAAGGCGCAGAAGGCCAAAGCTAAGAAAGCATACTCATCTACAATTGTAACACAGAAGAGGACTAGAGTTGAAATGATCCCACAACAAAGCCGAAGTCTTAATACGTGTCAATATGTTGACATCAATGTCTCTGATTGGCTAGAGGGACGCATGACGAAATAAAATCCTATAAATAGGTGTGTCACTTCAGAAAGCAGTTTACATTTTTGAAGTGAGGTAAGACAGGATCAATCAGTCTTGATTGGAACAGTACCTTCCAGTCCAAATCACCCGTCCGTGCATGTGTGTGTCCCTCTGAGAACACCTAACATTGGTCAAGCAAAGGCGCAGAAGGCCAAAGCTAAGAAAGCATACTCATCTACAACAGTAACACAGAAGAGGACTAGAGTTGAATTGATCCCACAACAAGGCCGAAGTCTTAATACGTGTTAATATGTTGACACCAATGCCTTTGATTGGCTAGAGGGATGCATGACGAAATACAATCCTATAAATAGGTGTGTCACTTCAAAAACGTAAACGGCTTTTTGAAGTGACACACCTATTTACATCACCATTATGTCATGAATACAAAAACGAATGCTATATATATTGTAAAACACAGAGCTTATAATTATATGAATGACCAGAAGTATTGATTAATTCTATTGTATTATTCATTTTCCAATTAATTAATTATTTTGCTTCAAGCAATTATAGCTAGTAACTACATTGAGTTTCCCTTAGGATAGTTAAAAACTTCTTCTGAAAAACTTGAAAGTTATCAAAGACGAGGGACCGAAAATTAAAGATGAAATTACATCGTTTAATAAATATTTCTTTAACATACACCTTTTTATTTAACTAAAATATATATATTTTACCCTACTGTATCTCATTAGTTATTGCTATGATAATATAATTGCTATAGTCTGCTGGCGGAGACTTGTGCTCCGAGGAGCACATTTTCTAGTTAATCATGATTTTGATTGTAATTATGACATATACTATTTGCATCATATTCATCGTAGTTTACTGCACTGGATTCAATGGTTTATAATAACTGTGTAAATAAAATAAACACGACATTTGCAGAATATGTGTAATTTAAGCCATGAGCAATGCATGAGTGCATGACTTCATCTCCCCAAGATGGACATCTTTCTGGACAAGTCTTTGCCTCAAAACAACAACATATATATTTCGGAAGAACATGTGTGTTGCAACAGCCTCATGTTACTGTCAACACGCAACGTATATAAACGCTGTGTGTGACCCCCCTCTTCAGTCCACTTCGACGACTTCGACTACTATGACTGCTCGGGAGACCTAACCCCCTCATCTAGAGGAAGCCCCTCTCTGCGAGGAAGCAAGGGACTGCGAAGAAGAAGATGCCCTCCATGGCTGGATGAAAGCTCTTCAGTGACCGCACCTCCGTGACTGGAAGGCCTGATTCTCCCACAAGCCAGACGCAACAGCTTGGGGTCCCCCAGATGATCCGACCCTGACCAAGTTGTGTCTCCGCTACTTCTCTCCTGCCTGGCCTAGGCATCCCTAAAAAGATAGTACAGCCTGCCACAAAGCTCTCACAACTGGCTCCTCAGAGGACTGAGTGAGACAATAGGACGGATCTACAACTACGCGTTGCCACAACAGACAACGTTCATCACTGGACATCAAACACATCACATGACAACTGTGATGTGCGGTAAACACAGGAACAACTCCTGAATAAGATCAATTCAGTTGCTCATGGCATATCATTAATTGCTTCTTATTTCATTTAATTGTTGTTTTCTTACAGGATTTAAAGTTAGGTTTAGCTTCCATCTGAATCCAGCTAAACCTTTATTACGTTTAATGTTGAGATTTTCCTTTTTCTTAAATGTTGCGTGCCTAGCTTAGGTTTGATTAAATAAATTCATATATTTTTAATATCAAATCTAGTTTGGTCATTGCTCAAGTTGAATTATTATTCCTTATAGAATATTGACATATGTTGACACACATCTTAAAAAGGCTCTGCCGAGACAAGAACGTTTTCCCCTTCAGATCTTGTAGATTTATTGAAATAAAATAATAAGTGATTATTTTATAATCTTTCATTATTTTATTGGTGGTTTAAAGTTAAGGTTAAATACAAATTAAGCTTGTGTTTACTCATAGGTTGATTTTCATGGTGCCTCGTTAAATCTTTACTCTTAATTTTAAATACACATAATTCCAAATTTATGATTATTAATTTGATTATTAATAATACCACCGATATTGAAATTTACACACTCATGCCTACTACACATGGGACTAGACAGAGATGTGATGGACTCCAAACCCACACCCAAATGCAGAGAGATGGATCTGTGCTGACCTTTATGGTTTGCTGAAATTACAAAGAAGTTGGATCAATAACCTCTTGAATCAATAACTCTTTGTCTCTGTCTCTGTCTCTGGATTTGTTCACAAGTCACGTTCATTTAGGTATAGACCTGACACAATTCTGAGACCCTTGTGGACCCTTTTGTATTTGATTGGTTCAAGATTTAGATCATTAAATTATCTATCCCTTGGGCATACAAATTGTACAGTAGCGTCATCAAAGGCCACTGATGTATGTGAGCGGCGAAAGCCAATTATTGGTGTGCTGGGAATTTACTCTATTTTTACAGAGAAAAACAGCATGAAGGGAAACAGAAACAGTAAATTTCAATGTCAGATCACAAAACTAAATGCTGCGCTGAGGGATGCAGATTAATTTGCTAAATAACGATGGAAACGCTTTTGTCGAATAATGGTGACTTCCTGCACTTTTGGCATATATACGATACAAGTTCTGTGCTGCCCCAGCATCTATCTAATAATACATTTGGCTTCCTGTTATGTACTGTTATCACCGTCCTCTTTTCATTGTAGCTATGTTTTACCACAAGAACATGTCAAATTTCCAGACAAAGTTCGCCACAACTCCCAGTATACATATGGGTGTCTTTGTTTCGTCTACGTTTAATTGTTCACCATACATTTGGCTCTTTGGAGCATATTTATTTTCTTTCAGCAATATTTCGGCTCAGTAGCGAACTACACCGGAAGGGAACGCCATTAGCGAGAGTTATCCAAAATGGCTAATAGTAATTAAATATTTGCCACTTACTATGTCTTCGCAGTCACTCGTGGTACTGTCCGTATTCCATATACTTAGCCACCCCAGTCACATTAATATTAAGGTAATTTCTGTGTCATGTATATATCCCAAAGACAAAATTATTAACCACGTTAGCCTCATAAAATGACTTTATAAACAACAGTTTACCAAAAGAAAACTTCAAACTGACACAGAGGCAGTTATAAGGTGCACATCTGCTGCCTTTGTATGGTAAATACAACCGTTGAAAACTAGGCTTGCTCAAGTCTAGTCTGGTCAAAATAGTGATGATATTTGATATTTATATTGCCCACCCCTATGAATAGTTATATCAGCAGCTTCTAGTTTTATTACATGCACCATGGTGTTTTGTGATGTAATATCACCCATCCCTTCAAGGTAGAGTCATGTAGACGACTTTGTTCTTAAATGCATAGTTTACTACTACAATCCAAACTTCACACTCATGAGTTTCACTTTGTTTTTGACTTCACCAGGCATTTGGTGCAGACTGCAGGCCAGAGGTGAGTGTGTTTTATGTCATCATGCCCATACAGTAGCTGTGATCTACTTTTGAGGGGACATACTGTACATACATACATACATAGTTTAACAATTTACTTATGTCCACACACAGGGAAAGCATACAGGGACACATATTGTAGGCGCAGTAAAGGTTACATTCACAAACTCATGGATGTGTGCTCATGGTACAACACGCATGTCACTCAGCACTCCAAGTAGCGGCGGCTCCGCCACATATGGCAGCAGAGACAGCACAATACTTTGCCAGCCTTTCTGCCTCGTCTTTGGGCATCCCAAGTTGTCGAAACCCTCCAACAAACAGTCCTTGGGTATGTCCTAGGTTGGATCACCAGAGGAAACAAAGTTCTTAGTCTTGCACTGCTGCTTGGTGTTAAAGCGCTCTCTCTAGTTGTTCTCATGGGCCTGGAAGTCCACCCATTGCTATTCCGACAGCGGACGGACCCACCGCACCGCGGGAAGGCCACCAGGTCTATTGCCTCTCTTCCCGGTAGCTGTTCACTGGAGGGGCCGTCGTCACGTAGCGTCGGCTGTTGGTAGAGTCCACCGGTAAGAAATGCCTTCTTGTATGCAAGCTACATAGTCCACAGAAATTGCAAATGCATCCACTGCACCTACTACATTGACGATGGTAGTTACAACGGGGCAGTTTAACGTCATGCCCAGGACTCTACTGTATATAGCATTTGGAGATTGTGGAATAGTTGTCTGGCTACGTGACACTACTTACTGATTGACCCAAAAGTTCTTCTGAAGTTACAAACATAAATTATCAGTTAATATTCTCCACCAGACTGAGTAACTATGTACAACCTTCATTAATGCACATGTGCACACAACCTGTTTGACCCTTCTCCTCCATCTGTTGTATTAAGAGTCGGTGTGGCCAGCACCCTTCATTAATCATGGTGAGAGAGTAAACTGTTGGTTGTTCACTGGAAACTAACACTGGACATGCCCCCAATATACATGTGCACGCACACGCACACGCACACGCACACGCACACACACACACACACACACACACACACACACGCACACGCTCACATTGCTGTAATTATCTCCTAATGTTAGTTAGCTACTGTATGCTTAGGTTGGATAATTACCATAAGCACACAGAGTCACACATTTAAAGTCTATGTATAGAAGTTTTTGGTTAGTGGTGACTACTGGTCATGTCAAATGCATTTCAATAATACAAAAACCAGGCTGTTTGAAATCATTAACTACTCCCTACTCCCTAGGAGTTCTGTGTAAAGGAGGCGAGTTCATCTGCAAAAGAAAATAAAAAGAAATAAAACACTTGCGGACACTATAGTTATATCATTGCTGCTGCACAATTAAAACCAGTGCCAGATCGATGTCAGCTGGTGGAACATCCATAATAAATACTGTCATGTATTTTTCATTACAATGAGATTACTTATATATATATAATATATTCGCTATATGGACACTGTTGCACTGCTCGCTCTCCTCTCATCGTGTTTCTTTCATGCTCTTGAGAATGATATTGCTTGTTGTTTAGTGACCATCGGTTGTACATTACTGTACTTCACATGATGCATTGTGGGGTATGTGTCCACTATATCACTATACATTCAGACAGCACTTTAACATGTTGAGCTCCCTATGGACTATATAGTGAGTAGTGAGTGATTTAGGAGACAGCCCTAGGTTAGTGTTCCATTCCAGTTAGCAAATGGCTAGTAGGGTTGGGATTCTTTAGGATTTTAACGATTGCGGTTCCTTAACGATTTCCTCTTAATGGTCCAATTCCCCCCGCCTCTTTGATTTCTGCCTTCAGAACATGATTCTGTCCCCTAGTCTGTAATGGTTCACACTCTGACCCATACTGTATGCTTTTGTTGTAGTTTTTTGGTTCCATTTGTACACTCTGAGAGTTATGGTGGTCCTTGAAATGTAAACGTTTGAGAACCAACGTTTTGTAATTGTATAGCAGACTTGAAGTCCACATGCCTGCTCTGACAGTGTGATAAAAAACGGTTCCAGCAACGGTTCCAAATGTCATGGAACCGATTCTGGTTCCTCAATGTTGGATCCGGTTCCTCCGATTCCTCCGGTTCCGGATCGCAACCCTAATGACTAGTAGCAGTAACAGCATACTTGTACAGCAAGTATTAAAAAAAATGTTTTCATTCTATCCTTCTGAGAGAGCAGAAAGTATAACATTGCAGGTTCAGCCACGTGAAGTACCAGAATCCGGTTGGAATCCAAGGACTCTGCATTGTTCTTCTTATGACGTAACAGCTGACCAACAACTCACGCTTGCCAAGTTACTGTACAGCTGCATCAAGGCCTAGAAAGTACAGTACATTGCAGAAGCTGCAATGTGACACTGACTGAGCAATGTCATCCAAGTCCATAGGGAGCCTTCACACTGCACATATATACTGTAATAACCATACAGAACAGCATACGGTGCAGCACTAGAGGGGTCTAAGGTGTACCTAGTGACTCTGTGATCATGCCTCCAAGGGATGAGAGTAACATGATGGCGTGAGGAGACACACACACTACACACACACACACACACACACGCACACGCACGCACACGCACGCACGCACGCACGCACGCACGCACGCACGCACGCACGCACGCACGCACGCACGCACGCACGCACACACGCACGCACGCGCACGCACGCACGCACGCGCGCATGCACACTTAAAGTAGCCTATGCACCGCATCATTCATATACACAATATTAATACTAACTGTCACACACATATACACACACAAGCATAGACGTGCATGCATGCACACAAGCTGTCATGCTCGCACAATTCATCTTTCTGTCTCACACATGTACAGCCTGAACATACAGTATTTTATGGTACAGTATATGTACGTGTGTGCGCGCGTACAAACACACACACACACACACACACACACACACACACACACACACACACACACACACACACACACACACACACACACACACACCCATGTGCACGTGTATTTTTCAGCGAAGCGAGACATTGACCTTTGTTGAGATCATCTCTGGGCTTATTACTCTTTTAGACAGACTGTCATCTCAGCAGAGTATCATCATTAGTCTAGCACTGTACATGTCCTAATATCACATGTTAGTGGTACAATGCGTCTGTATTATCAAATACCAGTATGTGACATTGAAAGCCCAGCGGCTGAAGACATTAGGTCAATCTGACAACTGTACGTAAGTTATTTCATTTCCACATCTGGCTAGAAGGTGACTTAGGCCCCTCAACACAGCTGTTAGTTTGCTGTTAAGCATCCATGTGCTTCGCTCATTTGTTTTCCAGGCTATAGCCATCCACGAGCAGATGCACACTGTTGTATAGTACACCATGGTACAATTTATCATCATGAATAAATGAATAAATAACTATAATGATAGCATTAAAAATGCATTGTGCTATATTAGTGATAGTCTGAAAATAATAAGCACTGTATGAAGGTATCATAACTTGCATTGTGCACAGCGTCAAAAGCCAGTTCCCCTAAGACCCTCACTGGAATAGCCTGGAACCCCAGCCCCATCCCAATACTCAAGCTTTCCACTGGTACAAAATAAATGATCCAGCCCAAGTAGTTAGGTTTGTCTGGCTTTGGCTGCTGCAGTCTGTTGGGCTCATGTGAAGGGAGGGGCAGAGCTGGCTTTTCTTGACACACAATGGCATGATTTCTGCGGTCTACCAGTAGTGGCTGTATATTGCTGTGGGTAAGTTGCTTTTACCACCATATTCATATTATTGATGATATTCTGATTATATCTTGACAGTAATTTATTACTAAAGTGCTCTGAGAAAAATAACCCGGTATCTGTGGCTGCTCCAGGCCGTGCGTTCAGCCTCCCCCAAATCTCACAGCACAATCTAACCAACCATTTACAGCAACTTGTTGGCTACTCCTATAACTTTTCATGCAGTTCTAGAGAGAGCCCAGAGAAGAAAACATGCCAGATATATCATGTATATACCATGTAACCCTAACGCTAATGACAGACAGTTTGAAACCACAGCCCTAACAACCACCTTTTTTGTCCTCCCAGCAATGATAGGCCTATGGCCTATCATACCACAAAGCCTTTCTCTATGGCAGATATCAGGCCTTGGCCTTGCCAAGCTATGGGACCTTTTATATAGACATTTTTGTAGTTTCAGTAAACTGTGTTAAGAAATGAACCTACCAAAATCTGCGATAGTGCAGGTTCATATCACATTGTTCTATGAAAATGATGTCTCTTGGACATTGCTTCCCTTTTCCTACAGTTTCTAGGGCAAAAGTATAAGGATTTGAGTTCTAAAAGAACAATAGTGTGAAAAGTAAGTGGTTTGAGATCTCATCAATGCTTAACTGGATTAGAAGGTAAGACTCACTTGATAAGACTTTGCCAATCTGAATACTATTCTAATGCCAATGCAGTTTGTTTTATAAAATGTACATAATATTTTCCGCATATGTTGGGGTCAAATTGCATGGTATCACCAGAGTCAAAATGTATTAAAAATGCATAACTTTAGCTCGCTGAATATGGTTATTCTGGCTATTCGAAAGGTCATGTCAGATATGTATCAAAAGCTTTCTTCACAGTGAATTCAGTGATGAGGATGAGGATTTAATGTTGCCTTACTATACAGTACAGGGTTAGATTAGAAATTCCAGATGTCTTCTGCCTCAGGGAAGAGATGATGCTAATGACATGCTTGTAGCTTCAATAAGAAAGGGCTATAATCAGAAATGAAGCTCATCAAAGGTCTTCCCCTTGCATATGTATATAAAAATGCTTTCAAAGCTAACTCACCATTATTTTCATTATTTTAATGGCAATTCTTTTTTTGCCATTTGGCCGCTGTGGTACAGTATGTAAACACAGGTTCATAACTTATAGAGTGTGTTAGTTTGTTTGTGGGAGGTTATCAATATTACCATTCATACTGCAGTAGGTAGACAGTACACTAGACATTATATATGCTTACTACCTTAATCTTACACATTCAGTTTTTATTATAGAAATAGATTAGTACCTCACAGAGAATTGCATGCATGCAGATTAGTGTATAGTATGTAATGTATGCACACTATTGTGGGTAAGTTAAAAGTCTGCTCTCGAGAGAAACTTGCTGTGTCCATATTTGTCAAGTAATTTCTCTTTGGTAGTGGAGTGATTGATTCTGTCGTCATAGCCTTTTGTGACGCTTAGAGACAGCATAATTATATTCTGTACGACTCTGCCACCTGGTGTACAATGGGGAGATAACAGGTGCCAACAGTTATCTGCATGCACTGTATTGGTACTTTTGCATTCAGCAGGAAGACATACTCATCATCACCCCTGTATACTCTGAACATTCTGAATGTTGCCATTAATAATACAACTGAACTGGTCTGTGTTGCGCACACCTCAGTATCTCATGGTAGGTACGTACTTTATTCATTCCCGAGGGGAAATTAAGGTGTTACAGAAGCTCTCACAGAGACATCAATAAAACACATTATATTAAAAAACATCTAAAATAGGCATCTCAACCTACAATATAAATAAACGACAGACCAAACACTACTAAGAGTCCAATGGCTTGAATTCAACAGAGTATACCGACAAAGGCCACAGATGTATTCTTTTACTGCTGCATAAATCAATATATTTTTCTGGGAGCATTAAGACGGTGTGCAGATCCTCTCTCTCTCTACATTGAATTAAACATCCCCCATCCTAATCAGCCTGATCAAGTCAACCAGATGAGGAGTTGTATTGCTGTAGGCAGAGAAGATCTCCTATAGTGCTCCTTCTCGCAACATGGGTGTAACAGTCTGTTGCTAAAGGAGCTTTTCTGCCCTACCACAGTGTCATGTAGGGGGTGAGAGGGATTTTCCATGATGGCCAGGACTTTAGTCTTCATCATTCTTTTGGCCACCTCCTCCACAGTATCCAAGGTGGTACCGAGGACAGAACCAGCTTGCTTGATAAGCCAATTCCGTCTCCTGCTGTTGCCTTCCTTGATACTACACCCCCCCCAACATACCACCGGATACAGCACTGAGCTGGCCACCACTGATTGGTTGAAAATGTTCAGCAGAGTCCTACACACACCAAAGGAGCTGAGCCTCCTCAGGAAGTAAAGCTGGCTCTGGCCCTTCTTGTACTGGATCTGTGTTCCCAGTCCAGTCCAGTTTATTGTCCAATTGCAACCCCAGATGCTTGTAGATCTGGACCACCTCCACATCATCTCCCTTGATGGAAACAGGGGACAAGGGGGGAGCCCCCTTCTCCCTGAAATACACCACCATCTCCTTCGTTTTGGCAATGTTGAGTAATAGGTGGTTCTGTTCACACCACTGAACAAAGCTGTTAACCAGTCCTCTGTACTCCATCTCTTGGCCTCTACTGATACGTGCCACAATAGCAGAATCACCTGTTAATGCCTTCATATCCTCTAGGCTTCATAGTGGAAAGCATTGTAGTCCCCCTGTCTATTTGTAGGAAAAAATAGGTCTTGAACTGGCTGTCGTGTGCGTGTGTGCGTGCGTGTGCGTATGCGTGTGCGCGCACGTGTGTGTGTATATATATATATATATATATATATATATATATATATATATATATATATATATATATTCTCTATACTCTGGACGCCAGCCTAGTTTTATAAGACAGTTCTAATAAGACAGAAGTAAGCGTAGTCTTCATTCATTGATTGAGAATATACTCTAATTGTATACCACAAAGCAAGATAAAATGTGACTCTGACCATGGTGCTGAATTCATGTTGTAGCACTGAGACTAGCTGTGACTCTAGCCATGGTGCTGAATTCAAGTTGTAGCACTGAGGCCGGACTCACACAGTCACGTGCAGCAAGCGTTTTCCCCATACACAACCATTCATTGACTCCAAGGGACCAAAATGATATGTTTTGGCCACCGACCTCCATCAAAATATGTTGTTCCAGGGCTTGTATATCTGCTATTTTACCAAAGAAAGCTACCAAAGTATAAATCTAAAATGACACAGATGCGTTCCCGGATGAATTGATGAATTGATGGCTGCCGCTCCCATTAGGCTCTATGCATAACTGTAAATGGTAAATGGTGCATTTATATAGCGCCTTTATCCAAGGCGCTTTACAATGAGCATTACATTCACCCATTCACACACACATTCACACACCGACGGCGAAGGAAACCAAGCAAGGCACCAACCTGCTCATCGGGAGCAAATAGGGGTTCAGTGTCTCGCTCAAGGACACTTCAACACTAACTCTGGAGGAGCGCGGGATCGGACTGGGAACCTTCCGGTTCCCAAGCGGCTGCTCTACCTCCTGAGTCACTCCGCCCCGTTTTAACTGTCCCTTTTCCTGTTACGGGTCAGTTTCTCATAGCTTCATTGATTGGCTCACCAGTGTTTTTGAAAACACATTATGTTGTGTGTTTCCAGTTCCAAATCTGCTGCTGAGACAATCAAATGATTTTGAGTTACAAAACCCAAAGACAATGAATGAGACACCAGTGGCACAAAGTCTCAGCCGTGACAGTCACACTGCAACGCGTTGACAGCTTGCAGATCGGCACATTTCTGCGAAAATATTTAGTGAAGAGTAAAACAGTAAGGACTCTGGTCAACTTAAGTATAGTGCTTACATGGCTGTGTTTCCTCTGCCGCGGCAGTTGCGTCCTAAGCCGAGGCAGCTTTACCGGTGCCGATGCCACTGCCTATATAGGCAGAGCAGCAGCAGCAGTGCGGAAGCTAGTTTTACTGAGGTTAGGGTTAGGCATAGTTTTACTGAGGTTAGGGTTAGGCATAGTTTTACTGAGGTTAGGGTTGGGCATAGTTTTTACTGAGGTTAAGGTTAAGCATAGTTTTACTGAGGTTATAGTTTTACTGAGGTTAGGGTTAAGTTTAGGCATAGTTGTACTGAGGTTAGGGTTAAGCATAGTTTTACTGAGGTTAGGGTTAGGCATAGTTTTACTGAGGTTAGGGTTAAGTTTAGGCATAGTTTTACTGAGTTAGGGCATAGTTTTACTGAGTTAGGTTTAGGCATAGTTTTTACTGAGGTTAGGGTTAGGCATAGTTTTACTGAGGTTAGGGTTAGGCATAGTTTTACTGAGGTTAGGGCTAGGCATAGTTTTACTGGCTGGCATAGCCAGCAGCTGGGCAGTTGCTTAGGACGCAACTGCCGCCGGCAGAGGAAACACTGCTCACTCAGGGCCCTATTCACGGGGGAATTTGAACAAACCACTAATTAGGGATTTCGGACTAGGCAAGAGGCGTTTCCCCGCAAAATTCGGTATTCTATGGCACCCCCCTCACCCGCCAAACACCTGAGCTACCCGTTACATTATGCATAGGTGTGGTTTGGGCGTTACAATGATAAAACCAATCACCGTGCCAGAAGCCATTGCCTTTAAGAGAAGACTGCGCTAGCCGTCATCCCGATCCAATATATGCTCTAGCCTATCTACCTGTCTGCACTGTTGCCTGGTCTGATTATTATAAGCCACATTGGGCTTGTTTTCCTTCTTTTTTTTTTTTTATCCAAATACATTTTTATATTAATTTGTAGCCTATTGTGTTCACAATAAGCTTGTCATATTAGTCAGATCCGGAATAGTATATGAAAGCCATTTAAAATATGTATACTATTGGTACACACTGGCTGCTCCCAAATAATTAATTACATCATGTTGCGACAACGCTCCTACGTGGTACACAGACAAACAGTAGCACATGGGTATACTAAATTGGACAGTTTTAGGAAAGGTCTATAGCCTATGTACTCACGTTGGCTGTTATCGTTCTATTTCCACCGTTCTAATGGATTCCAGGGGTGTGTAAACATCTCTGAAGTTGCTCCATAGTTTCCTCTGAAGTGACGCAGTTAAAGTTAACTTACATCCATATTGTCCCCGTTATCTTTCATCATCCACCTTTGTTCAGTAATCCCGAACAGAGCTAAACTTTAAGTTTACAATATCAAAGCCTCTCAAACCCAGACACATTGCTGCGATGCGTATGTGCGTCGCCTACCCAAAATAACAGACATACAAGCTATCAACGGCGCTGCGTCATGTCGTGTCGACAGCTTACAGATCTGTTATTTTGGACAGCATACAATGAGGCGCGCGCGCGCCACGGAGTAGCCTATCACTAAACCAAAAACATTACATTACGTGGTCAACAACATACTAGACATGTAACTTGCTTGGAGCTTTTAATGCAGTGGTTCTCAACCTGTGGGTCGAGACCACAATGGAGCACCCAACGCCTGGCGAGCTTGTAGATCTGCTATTTTCACAATATTTATCTGTGGAACCGAGTCAAACAAAATGGGGGGGTCCCCAGTTCAAATATGGTTATTTTGGGGGGTCATGAACGTAGCGTTTACGCAGGGAATATAATAATAATATAGGCTAATATATATAATATAGGCTATAATATAATATTCACCCGCACGTCCCGCAGCATGGGTTTAATGAGACAGCAGCCAAAATGAAAATCACACTATGATCCGATCATCTTATAAAAAATGTAAGTGCTTAAGATTTTAGCCCAAACCCAACGGGACCCGACCCGGCCCGTCGGCACCGGCTGAGCCGGGTCTAAGTTTTTTTTACATCCAAATAAATTCACATATTAATTAATTTGTAGCGTAGGCTATTGTGTTCACAATAAGCAACTTGTCATATTAGTCAGATCCCCAAGAGTATATGAAAGCCATTTAAAATAGTTATATATTCCTACACAGCTGATGCCAAATAATTAATCAACAGGGCAGCGCAACGCTAAAGTAGCCTAGGTCAAATCAATCACTGTCTTGTCATGACGCAGCAGTAGAGAGCTCCCTTTAAAGTTTAAACCATAACATGACATAAATAATGGATCTTCAGAACTTTCTTCATGTCTTTTTCACCTCAAAGAAATTGTTGGATTATTTCTTCAAATGAAAGCACAGGCAGCGGCCAGAAGGTAACATTGGGTGTGATTTCTCCATTGCAAAAATGATTACGGTTATTCTATGAAACATATATTTCATAGAATAACCATAATCATTTTTAAAATGGTTATGGGGCAGTGTATATATTTATATAGCCCTATTTGCTCCAAGCTGTTTTTTAAATAAAATATAGACTGTTAGGGTAGAATGACTCCTGTTCTTAACGAATTACCAAGATTTAATGAGAAATAAGGCTTCTTTAGAAAAATGACTGACGGGCTGGGCTGGGTCTAATTTGTCAATTATTAGTCGAGCCGGGCTGAAATATTTAGGGGATATGAAAGCTCTAGTTAGTAGTTTGAAGTGCTCATGTGGCCTTAGAGTTGCTTCTTTTTGTTTTCATAGACCTGCGGACTGCGGTTGCTTATTTCTCTCCAAGGCTGGCAACACGGCTCATGGTCCAACGCACAAAGCCATTGTAGTGTCTGTGTGCACTTGACGGGTGATTTTATAAACCAGCGGGTGCTTCTAGAATCCACTATCCCCCGTCCCCAAGCCGTACCCATGTGTGTCTGTAGAATTGCAATGTGGGGGATATAGCAACAACACGCCCACGGGCACACCTCCACGCGCAAATAACGGCGTCGGCATAATGGTGACGGGTAGAGCAGGTGCTAGAATAACCTATTGGGGCGGCGCAGCTCCATTATCAGGTTAAGGGTAGCGTTGCGGCTGGGAAAACTGGCACAGAATAGAGCGGTCAATGTCCCTCGCTATAGGCCTACACATGGGGTGATTACAAACCAGATACATCTGGGGCACACAGGAACATAGAACTAAGGAAAATGGACCAGGGAACATAATAGACATGAAATTGCAAAACCGAGACAAGACAGATTGCACACCAAGCGCCCTTGGCTCAATGTATATACAGTAAAAGAACATATTGAATAGTTATCAAAAGTGTGAGCTTTCGTCAAATGGTGTGGCCATGGCAAAGCGTTGAACGTCCATCTTTCACCACCAAAGAGAAAGTGGTTTCTAACTCGATTGTACACTGCCAAATCTGCCTCAAACTGCACAGTTTGATAAGAGTCTCCGCCTGAACACACATGTAGATGTCAATTTTTATGGGGAGAGATTTGTCTAAAAATATTTGTAAATGCAAGTACCATGATGCACAAATTATTCCACGATTTCCACGATTTGTTTTGGGTCAAGGATGGCTCAAGGTCGTGACAAATTAGGGGAGGAACACCAGGCTGTAAAATCAATAACAAAGTTTATTAAAGAATTAACCTAACATAATCAATTGAAGTGTAGTTCGATGCATGGCATAACTGAAGAGAGGAGATAAGGATAGTATGAGGTGTGGAGTCAGTAAATCAGTGGTGTATGAATGTGTGGAACATGGTGTAGTGCAGGTGTGTGGATGGAAAGTAGTAACCTGACTCCGCCAGATGGAAGAAGCTTACGTCACAATCTGGCGGAGTCAGGTTAGGAAAGTAGGTCTGTTGTCTCAATTTCCAATACTCAAATTCCTCTCTCATTACGGTGAAATTGGTGACCTGCCGAAATATGTGACAATCGTGTAGACATCACATAACGTCAGTGTCTGAACATACACCACTATAGCCAAATTGGAAAAACTTGGGCCCCTTCCTTACTTCCTTCACAGGTGTTAGCAATGGTAGGCTACTAATGAAGGCTCCATTCCATTTAGTGTAGCACAGTGGTTCTCAAAACTTAATTTCAAAGACCTCCATAACTCTGAGAGTGTACAAATGGCACCAAATGGCTGCTGTGCATAGAGCCTGTGCATAGAGCCTTAACAAAGCACTGTCACGCTGGCAAAATGAATCATACTCATAGCACCACCTACTGGTGCCTGGAAGTTATTGTCCCCATTCTTTTGCAAACTACTCCTATGTTTGGAGTCATATTTGCTCCATGGTAACAACATGGTGGCTGCTGTCTGCCCCCGACGTGGACATTTACATGTTTTATTATATTTCCTTGTTTTAATGATCATAATGTTGAAAATAACAAATTTTCACATCTGTGAACTGCTTTCATGACAGCAGTGTGTTGACCACATATTGTTGAGTAGCCTATCTCTGGTTTCTCAGTAGCCTATAGCTCAGTATGCATTTGGTAGCAATGTAATTACACCAGGCCATTGTTTCATCAGGAGTTTATAAACCTTCCAAATGGTCCATTTGAAAGTACTGCATCATCATGAAAACCTCTTGCACTGCAATACGTTTGTTAACAAGCAAGTTACAATACATTTCATGGTTTCACTGTAGCAAAATGAAAATGTGGAGTGCATAAAATAATAAATAAAACATTTAGTCACAATAGAATAGCTATAGTGCATATCGTCGCTGTCAGGCAGAAGCGTTTCTCCACATTTCGGCCTTTTTAAGTTATTTACATAAATGAATGCTCTATCTATACTAGAGCAAACATAGCCGATCTGCACAATGTGTCACGGTGTGACACATTGTTAGCTTGTGGGTCTTATAAAAATGTAACCAAAGGAAAGTATTAACAAGAGCTTATAACTGCATTGGATCAATTGTTCAATTGGTTATTTTCTTAAAAAAACGAGATTGAGATCTCAAGATTGAGATCTCGTCTAGCCAGACCTCTGTTTTTTTTCCGGATGCATAGTGTTCTGTCACTATGAATGTCAGATCTCACCAAAAAAAAGAAAGGGGTATGTGCGCACGATTGCATCAAAAGTGCAGGCGATTCTGGATTTTCCAGTACCAAAAAGTAAACGCGATCTTCGCCGGTATTTGGGAATGGCCGGGTATTACCGCGGATTCTGCAGAAATTTTGCGGAGGTAGTAGCGCCGTTGACAAGTATGGTTAGTCCTAAGGTTCCATTTAACTGGTCACCTTCTTGTCAGATAGCATTTGAGTGTGCTAAGGCTCTTCTGTGCAGCGCGCCTGTCCTTGCAGCACCAGATTTTTCACGAGCATTCAAACTTGAGGTTGATGCGAGTGACCGGGGGGCAGGGGCAGTGCTGGTACAAGAAGATGAAAATGGTATAGATCATCCAGTTTGTTATTTTTCAAAAAAATTCTTGAGACATCAAGTGAATTATAGCACTATTGAGAAAGAGGCCCTTGCAATGCTGCTTGCGTTACAACATTTTGAGGTATACGTAGGTTCTAGCCCACTACCTATCGCAGTATATACAGATCACAACCCGTTAACATTTTTATCTCAGATGCGCAACAACAACCAACGCCTTATGAGGTGGTCCTTGTTGTTGCAAGATTTCTATATAGATATTCAGCACAAGAAAGGAAGTGAAAACATTATGGCCGATGCTCTGTCTCGGGCTCATTAGGAGGCTGTCCTGGGATCAAACATTTTTTGGGGGAAAATGTTTGATTTTTGGGAAGGGGGGTGTTATGATTATGACGGGTAACTATGAAGAGGCTGAGTGTAGGCTAGGGTTCTCTCCTGTGTGTGTGTGTGTGTGCGTGCGTGGTGTGATTGGATGATTATTAGGAGGGGGGCGTGCCAGCAGCAGACGCATCCGTTCCTGATTGGTGGCCAGAGGGAGGCTCAACTTTAAAAGGCTGTCAGCGGGCCGGCGACAGTGAACCCGTTCCTTCTCGACTTCCAACCCGTCCGTCCTTCCTCTGTGTTCTGTAGTAGCCATTTTGTGCATGTGAAGCCGAACAGATATGTAGCATTCGATCTCTGCAAACACTTGATCTAATCTATAGATCCAGATGCTTACAGCTCGATCCTAAATCGGCCTCGGCTGATTACTGTGGCTGTCACTTTGTGATCTGGTGTCTCAGCTAAGAAGGGGGGGGGGGAATCTATTATTATTATTTGTTTGAGTTTTGTTTTATGATAGGGAGGTTAGTATTTGTATTTTGCTTTCTTTCGTGTGTAGGTAAGAGGTTTGTTTTCTAGTTTTGTTTTGTTGTAACCCTTCCTCCGCCCCTGGCGAGTTTTGTAACCACTTGTGAGAAAATAAAAAGAAAAGATCGAAAAGCAAACTGTTTGGACGGCGGTTCTTGGGAGTTGGGAAGGGCGGTCTTCCACATCATATGTTGCGTCTCGGTTCCCCTAGGCCGGGGCGTAACAGGAAAGTAGGTCTGTTGTCTCAATTTCCAATACTCAAATTCCTCTCTCATTACGGTGAAATTGGTGACCTGCCGAAATATGTGACAATCGTGTAGACATCACATAACGTCAGTGTCTGAACATACACCACTATAGCCAAATTGGAAAAACTTGGGCCCCTTCCTTACTTCCTTCACAGGTGTTAGCAATGGTAGGCTACTAATGAAGGCTCCATTCCATTTAGTGTAGCACAGTGGTTCTCAAAACTTAATTTCAAAGACCTCCATAACTCTGAGAGTGTACAAATGGCACCAAATGGCTGCTGTGCATAGAGCCTGTGCATAGAGCCTTAACAAAGCACTGTCACGCTGGCAAAATGAATCATACTCATAGCACCACCTACTGGTGCCTGGAAGTTATTGTCCCCATTCTTTTGCAAACTACTCCTATGTTTGGAGTCATATTTGCTCCATGGTAACAACATGGTGGCTGCTGTCTGCCCCCGACGTGGACATTTACATGTTTTATTATATTTCCTTGTTTTAATGATCATAATGTTGAAAATAACAAATTTTCACATCTGTGAACTGCTTTCATGACAGCAGTGTGTTGACCACATATTGTTGAGTAGCCTATCTCTGGTTTCTCAGTAGCCTATAGCTCAGTATGCATTTGGTAGCAATGTAATTACACCAGGCCATTGTTTCATCAGGAGTTTATAAACCTTCCAAATGGTCCATTTGAAAGTACTGCATCATCATGAAAACCTCTTGCACTGCAATACGTTTGTTAACAAGCAAGTTACAATACATTTCATGGTTTCACTGTAGCAAAATGAAAATGTGGAGTGCATAAAATAATAAATAAAACATTTAGTCACAATAGAATAGCTATAGTGCATATCGTCGCTGTCAGGCAGAAGCGTTTCTCCACATTTCGGCCTTTTTAAGTTATTTACATAAATGAATGCTCTATCTATACTAGAGCAAACATAGCCGATCTGCACAATGTGTCACGGTGTGACACATTGTTAGCTTGTGGGTCTTATAAAAATGTAACCAAAGGAAAGTATTAACAAGAGCTTATAACTGCATTGGATCAATTGTTCAATTGGTTATTTTCTTAAAAAAACGAGATTGAGATCTCAAGATTGAGATCTCGTCTAGCCAGACCTCTGTTTTTTTTCCGGATGCATAGTGTTCTGTCACTATGAATGTCAGATCTCACCAAAAAAAAGAAACCCAAAAAGCTATTAAAATACGTCTAGCGCAAGGCCTATTGGCGCACGTTTTAAGCTGTGGCGGACCTGCCCCCGGATGGAGTTATGACATTTTTCTACTGTACCATTCATCCTAAGATATCATAACATCATAGAAAAGGTAAGAAAACCGTGGTCCAAAATTCCCCTTTAACTAGAGGTGTAAATCAACATCAATCGAAATCAAAGGGGATTTAGGAATTAAATAAACAGCAGCAAAATCAGCTAACTGGGGATTTTGTTGTGTAAAGTAACTAAGTACATTTACTTAAAGGTAGGGTAAGTGATTTACTTTGGTTAAAATAAGTGGTAATTAGCTCTATATTCTGATAGTGCTCATTGCTATAGAGTGTTTGTTCAGTAAAAGGAGTCTCCATGTCTCTCCAGCTCTTTATTAAACAGAACATGCATTTTCAGTACTCTCTCCTGATTGGCTTAAATGTTGTCACCTACCTGAAAATATACGTAGGGGAGACTAGGGTCAAAAGTAACTGGGGGCAAACGTAACACACTCAATCATTCTAATCAGAAATAAGCTAGAGGGGTGAGACTTCTTGTGCACATGCTCAGTAGGGTCCTCTCTCTGCCTCTGGAAGGATAGAATGATCATTTCATCTCAGCAGATGTTTTCAACAAAAAGATTTTGAGTAACAGTATGTTCCCTCTGCTGTCTAAAGTTAAGATGACAGCTAATTTAAACTTAGATGAATTGTATCTCTATGTTATTGGTCACAAATTAAAGTCAGCAGCCTATGCTAGTATAGGTCTTTCTAGCTAGAATATGGGATTTCATCATGGTTGCCCCATCGGGGTCAATAGTAACACAGTGACCGGGGTCAATCGTAATTGTGTTTGCTTGCTTGCATTGTGTTTCAATGCAAGCAGATTTTTTTGTCGGGGATTACATACTTTTATGTTAGTAAATGAACATATTGCACAAAATTTCACTAGAGTTCAAAGTAAAAATACATTTAAATAAAAAATAGACATACATTTGAAAAAACAAAATTGAAAATAAAATAATTTGAATAAAAATACAAAATAATTGTAATTATATATATAAAACATTCTTAAGTAAACAGTTTAAATTATAAAAAATACATATTACTTAGTGATGTGCTTTTATTTGAGATATAATGTGTTAATATGACTTATTTTTTACAGTGTTACAATTGCCCCCAACCACTGTTACAATTGCCCCCATCACGGGGGCAATTGTAACACTCTGACTTATTACATTAAAAGTCATATTTTAGTCTTGTCCTTACTAGTGAAAGCTTATAAATGGTATTAGTAATTAGGGGACATATATATGTTTCTTAACCCTTGCATTGTGTTGTGTGTGAAAACTGCATCCACTTGTGGTGTTAGCGGGTCAAATTTGACCCGTGATTTAAATCAGCCGAAAATACAAAAAAAGTTAGTAGGCCTATTTTCATAATTTTTTTCTCCCACCTCATAGCTGACTTGTAATGCATTCATATCCATGTAAACGCTTTTTAAAATATTATGTTGGGTTAGGGCTAGGGTTTCATCTTTCAATATATCTCGTTTTCTATTATAAAATTTTTAAAATTCACTCATTACATTTCCTATAATGAAGGCAATGGATAATGATGTTATCTAGCTATAATATAATAATTAAGAATAATAATTAGAACACACTTCCAAAAAAATAATAATATATATATACTTGTTTTCGTTTTTCAACTTTAAAAAAATGTTAAAATTATTAACAATAGTGACACTAGTGGTGTTAGGGTCCGAAATGACTGTATACCATAGGTAAAAAGTAATTTATTTTTCATAAACTCAAACTTTATTTACTCCTGATAGCAAATGCTAATTGAGGACAAGTCTCTCTCACTCTCAAACATGTAAACATTGAATATTGACAATTTGGGGAGGAATTGAGCCACACACTTCTTTGCCGGGTCATTTTGGGACCCTAACACCACAAGTGTCACTTTTTTTTTGTTGAGACCATCAGAATTAATTAAAATGATGATAAATAATGTTGTTTCGTTAAAATGGCTATTTCTGAGGATATCATGAAGCCTCGTTCCAATAAAGAAATGTAAAGGGTACTTTTTACCTATTCAAACTTGAAAACGGGTCAAAAAAGACCCTAACACAATGGAAGGGTTAAAACAAAAGATGACTAGTATATTTCAAGTATTCTGTGAATTATGAAGGAGAATGTAAAAAGTGTTACTTTTGACCCGTGTCTTCCCTATATTCTGTTTACTAAAGAGCTGGAGAGACCCCTGTGACCGAACAAACGCTCTGTAGCAATGATTACTATCCTACTATATCAGAATATAGTACTTGCGTTATCCAACAGCTTCTTCCCCCAAACCATCAGAACCCTGAACACTCGCCACATATTGCCCCCTAAACGAACATCCTAGGGATAAATAGCACCGTACCTATATTGCACTTTGAATGCATCAGCACTTATTTTTTTTACCAATGTTGTCTGCTCTTTTAACTTTTTAAATGTTTTTAAACGGCTTCGCCTCTTTTTAATGTGTCTATTGTTTTAATGTGAAAGCACTATGAGTTGTGGAGAACGGTATTTTGCTCCCCTGTATGCTTTGTGTACTGTGGAAGTGACAATAAAAACTGATTCTGATTCTGATTCTGATTCTGATTTAACCTTTTTAACAAAACAATTATAATTACCAAAAAATATCACTTACCCTACCTTTAAGTACTGTACTTAAGTACAATTTTGAGGTATTTGTACTTTACTTGAGTACCAAGCAGCGGGGAGAAAGTGAAAGTGAAAGAAGAACTACTATGTATGTCTACATTATGAGGAACTGTGGTAATATTGATTTCACAGAGCTTGCTAAAATAAGCAGTGGTGGAAGAAGTACAATTTCATTTTACTTAAGTAAAAGTATCAATACTGCTGTAGAAAAAATTACTTGAGTAAAAGTCCAAAAGTATTGGCATTAAAATGTTCTTAAGGAACCAAAAGTAGAAAGTACTCATTATGGAAATGGCCCATTTCACACATTTTCAAATGTATACAAATCTTTTTGAAAATGGCAGATCTACAAGCTCACAATGTGTCACATCGTCACGCATTGTGAGTGTGTAGATTTTCAAACAGCTTTGAAAGCCTAACCCTTAAATAGGGCTGCAGTGGTTTATGTATGTTTTGTAATAATAATCTAAATCCACAAAGTAACTAGTAACTAAAGTTTTCAAATACTTGTAGTGGAGTAAAAGTATAATATTTGTAATTGAGTAGGCTACAAGTTAAAGTATTGAAAATTGGAAATACTCCAGTAAAGTAAAAGTACCAAATTGTACTTAAGTACAGTACTTGAGTAATGTACAATCACCTGTCTGCTTCCTGTAGCTTGTTAGGAAGCAGACAAGGTTCCCCTTATTGCTTGGCCACTGGTGATGAGCACAGAGCATTGTATTTTTTTCTGTATGAGTTGTTTCTTATACCTTCCTGTTTCTTAAACATTAAAGGGATAGCACCCAAATTGCAAAAGTGCTGAGATTCAAAATATAATTTCCTACTGTATATACAGTATATATATCTGTACATCTCACCAAGAATGGAAGCAGGGGTTACAAAACACAAAAAACATACAGTAGTAGTGCTTCTGATGATTTGTTCAAATTGGCCCCTATAGCTTAGGGCCTGGTAGTCCATGTGTGCAAGGACTTGTATTTTAAGAACAATATTTGAAAGTATATCAACCCCTTTGGGTTAGAACTGAAATTTGAGGGAAAACTGTGTATTCCGAAAGGGTTCACATATGATCAAGCATGTATCCTATATTAAAATTGCCCGGAGCAGTGGTGCTCAAACTTTTTCATATCAAGGACCCCCAAAATGATATGTATTTGGCCACAGACCCCATCTCAAAATATTTTGTTCCAGGGACCCCCAGAAGCAAAGCTTTGAGTTACAAATGTTCGCTTAAAATGATATATATATTCAAAGATTTGCACACATTTCACTATTTTTGAATAGCCAAAGTATAAAATATGGTTAAAGTGGTTAAAATGATTGTTACGCTATATTAACACATTTTGCTGGGGACCCCCTGGTATCCCCCCAAGGACCCCTGGGGGTCCCCGGACCCCACTTTGAGAACCAATGGCCTAGAAGGTGGGTGGGCGGACCGACGGTGGACCCGACAAACGTAAAATCCAGACTTAATTGCAAGGCACACCGTTGCTCCGATGATCCTCACCAAACTTGGCACAAACACTGTTCAGGGTGGCCAAGTTAGGGGCCCCCAGGAGCCCACTGTCGCTCCAATCTCCACCAGATGTGACACAAACACAGTCCAGGTGTCTGCCATGACAATAGACTGGGGGCCACACGTGGCCCCCCGAGGCACAGTGTTGCTCCAATCCACACCGGTGTTGATTTTGACAGCAAATTTTGATTTAGTTTTAGTCAATAGTCTTTTGAATAAAATTCCATTTAGTTTTAGTCATATTTTAGTCACCTGAAATGTTTTAGTCTTTGTCTAGTTTTAGGTGACTAAATATCATAAGATTATAGTCGACTAAATCTACAGTTGATTTAGTCAACGAAAATGTATTTTGGCGCTGCCTTGATGGGCATCGTAATGGCTGATTTTACACTTGGTTGCATGCTGAAAATAGCCGATCTACAAGCTCACAACACGTCGCGCTGCGACGTGTTGTGAGCTTGTAGATCGGCTATTTTCAGAGCACAACACCCACGCGCAACCAAACATAAAATGTCTTTTAGTTCTACTGGATCTCTTCTCCACTAGTCCCTCACTAACATTTTAGTCTAGTTTTTATTTGTTGACGAAATTGTCAATATATTTAGACTTAGTTTTAGTCATCGCAGCTTAGTTTTTATTTAGTTTTCGTCAGTGAAAAAAGGTAGTCGACGAACATTTTCGTCATAGCTTTAGTCGACTAAATCAACACTGGAATACTAGTCACACCCAAAATAAATAGATTGCACACGTGGAGCACTGCAGCAGTGTATAACACTTCAAATGGCCATAACTTGGTAATCTTTGCTTTCATCAGCACAATATTGGCCCGAAGATCTAGTTTCATACATACTCATATTGGCAGAACGATACTTTTAAGATTTTTACTATCAAACATTTTTGGTCTCATAGCCATTTATAGGTAATCTTACTCAAGTACATTCTTAATTCCGGACTTTTATTTGTAATGGAGTATTTCTACAGTACATTGTGGTATTGATCATTTTACTTAAGAAAATAATTTGAGTACTTTTTCCACCACTGGTAGTTGCTAGAACATAGGCGAGAACAGACGCTGACAAAGCTACGCCCACTGCTTTGGAAACCAATCTTGTGGCCACCCCAATATGAAGAAACGTCCTGAAGACGTTGGATTGGTTCTGTAATGGTTTCTTTCTTCTTCTTTAAAAAAAAAAACTCTCTCATTGTTTCCACCCAAAACAGAAAAGGCAAGAAAAACATTCAGTCTGGTTTTGGAACAAAGTAAGACAGCATCATGTGTACTGAAGAGTGTTGCTCAATAATTACATTTTGCTGTGGAAATGGCTGGAAGTTTGAAGACGACAGAAAGCTCAAACAGTCGATAGTAACTCGTTTCATGTACGCTCTCTACTTCCTGATGGTCTCCGTCGTCTGCGTGGTCATGATGTCCCTGACTGTGGAAACGGCCGTGAAGGACATTCCCGACTACAGTCAAATGTGTGAGCAGCTTTCTGCTGGAGAAAACTGTAAGACTCTGGTCGGATACTCTGCTGTGTACAAGTTGTGTTTTGGGATGGCCTGTTTCTTCCTGTTGTTCTGTATCTTCACCCTCGGGAACAAGACCAGCACAGGATGCAGAGCTGCTGTCCACAATGGTTTCTGGTTGCTGAAGTTCATTGCTCTGGCATTGTGCTGCACCGGAGGCTTCTTCCTCCCCAAGGAGGAAACCTTTATGGAAGTGTGGCGCTACGTTGGAACCGTGGGTAGTTGTTTCTTCCTGATCATCCAGATCATGTTGCTGGTGAACTTTGCTCACAGGTGGGACGCAAATTGGAGTTCTAGAGCTAAGTACTCCCCTTGGTGGAAGGCAGCTTATGGGTTTGTGACTTTTTTGTTAATCAGCATTGCCGTGGGAGCCGTCGTGTTCATGGTCGTGTTCTACACCATCCCTGAGCCCTGTCTACAAAACAAAGTGCTCCTAGGACTCAACACCATTCTCTGCCTGGCTGTGTGGATCTTCGCCGTCTACCTCTTCGTCCAGAAACGGCAACCCACCGTAGGTCTGGTACAGACAGGAGTGTTCAGTGTCTACGTGATGTATCTGACCCTCTCAGCCTTCTCCAACAAACCCAGTGAGGAAGGGACCAACGTGAATTTGAATGTGACACACATTAATGTGTGTGCGTTCCCGTTAAACTCCAGCTCACAGATCGACAAGAACATTGTGATCGCCGTCGCTATTATTACCCTGATCGGCTCTGTGCTGTACTCCAGTTTGTCCTCTTCCACTAACAGAAGTTTAGCAGCTCTGATGGGGCCTTGGGATGAGAGAGATGACGACGATACCATTTACAGCTACTCTTACTTCCACTTCATGTTCTTCCTGGGATCTCTCTATGTCATGATGACCATCACCAACTGGTTCCACTTTGAGAACCATAACATAGAGAACATTGGGGAAGGGAGCTTGGCTGAGTTCTGGATCAAGATGATATCCTGCTGGGTTTGCCTCTTCATCTACTACATAAAACTCAAAAACGCAAACACCTAGAGAAAGAGAGAGAGAGAGAGAGGTGAGAGGAGAGAGAGAGAGAGAGAGAGAGAGAGAGAGAGAGAGAGAGAGAGAGAGAGAGAGAGAGAGAGAGAGAGAGAGAGAGAGAGAGAGAGAGAGAGAGAGAATGACTCCAAGCTCACTTTAATTTACATTCTTGAACATCATATGTCCATGGATGCCTTGTTATGTGGACTTTATATACATCTTTTTTTTAAACACAGCAAAATAGTTGCTGTCTGAGTGGGCTACTGATTTCTATTCTTGGAATAAACAGGGAATTGTATATATTTTATTTGCTTGTTATAGGCGTCAAAGCAATTATGCTTCTGCACTGTCAAATAGGCCAACATCTAATCTAAGATTAGTGGGACTCATTCAAATGACCACCAGTGAGTCCCGGGACTAATTTAATTGAAAACCTTACAACATCACTGTATTATAGTAGATGTATTATATATTTATCAGATATTATATTGATATAGCTATTTTATTTGATTAGATATGTGATGTTTTTAACTGACAATTAGTTGACTTTTGGTGAAAAGATGGGTTGATATCGGAATCGGAAATTAAGAGTTGGACAATATCGGAATATCGGATATTGGCAAAAAAGTCTATCGAACATCCCTAACAATACGTTTATTATTAAAACATTGAAGCACCTACTAAAAGTCACCTTTAGACTGGTCATTTTACAGGACTATAGAAGTGTATTTTCTGAAGTCTGAACCATTAGGATCAGTTACTTGAAAAGTGTGCCATCAGGTTTTGCACAAAAGCAATTTGAATAAAATGACTATTGGCACATGATTCATATACAGTAGTAGTGGTTTCTGTTTATGACTATGAAATGGGTCTGAATGACTTTGATTGAAACGTTTTTAATACAAATAGTTCCAATGGCATCTAAATGTACACATGTGGATGTAAGTGCTTATCGGTGTTGCGAGGATGAGGGGGTACCTGGAAAAAAATCTCCCCTCCAAGGGGTACCTGGGCCAAAAAAGTTTGAGAACCCCTGGTGTAGGTTACTTGCAGGGTTGCTTGGGAATAATGTCATGAAATCTGCTCTAAATTAGGCTAATTGTTTCTATTTTGCTTCTATCAGACAATCACTCCTTCTTAATACTACTCTTCATCCTAAACTAGAAAAAGTGCTCCTCGTACGTTATTGTGGCCTCCTGGTGGCGCTTATAATAGGCCAATGTGAAAAGGGTGCCATTTCTTCTTAGGCCTTTCACGGCAATCGGACACTGCATTCATGTTTTGAGGCATTTTGTTCGAAAAATTTGTTTTGCTAAATTAGACCTGCTGGTGGCGCTATAACAGGCCAATGTGAAATGGGTGGCATTTCTTCCTCAGCCTAATGGGAATGTGCGTGTGAAATTTCACGGAAATTGCAAGCTGCATTCATGATTTGAGGCATTTTGTTCAAAATGGGCCAATCCTGCAAACTTTGGAAGCCAACCTTAGCCAATCAGGATGGAATATGGGAAATCGGACAGATCCGTGTTGATTACATGACTATAGAGATACTGTGTATACCAATTTGCATGACGTTTGGATAAAATCTGTAGGAGTAATGTAAAACAAATGGTTTTGCACAAATCGGCCTCCTAGTGGCGCTATAACAGGCCCATGTGAAACATTTGGGGCAGAAGTTCTGAATTGGCATCCAGGGAGTGTGTGTGCACAGTTTCGCAGCGAGCGGGCCAACGGTGCCGGAGATTAGCTGCTAACACACAGACAGGACACACACACGGACGGACGGACGGACGGACGGACGGACGGACGGACAGGGGGTAAAACATACTCTCTCGCCATGCCTTTCAGCCTGGCGGAGACAATAAACTCCATGCATCCAGAGACACATTCAGTAATACATTTATACCTGCTGTGGAAATGTACTGTCCGAGCTGAAACAAGTCAGGAAACGGCTATAAAATTACAATAAAAGCTATATTTGCATGATTTAATTTCTGCTTATTATATACATATGTGCACGGTCGCACTTACACACGCACTTACACACACACACACTTACACACACACACACGCGCACACACACACACACACGCACGCACGCACGCACGCACGCACGCACGCACGCACGCACACACGCACACACACACACACACACACACACACACACACACACACACACACACACACACACACACACACACACACACACACACACACACACACACACACACACACACACACACAGTCATGCTGTTTGAATCCACACTAGAATGAGGACCCTTATGGGAACCCCTTTTGTTTGTATCCTTTAGCAGTAAGACTGTGCAGTGATATGTTCACCTCACCACTAGAGAGAGCCCACAATCTTTACCATCAATCTACAGACTGTGCTTCCCCTGCCACTGGAGGGCACCAGAACCAAGTCAGAGATGATCTTTAATTAGACAACATCACATTTTCTTTCTTACTGTTTGTGCTTAGATTGACACGCGCGTGTGCACACACACACACACACACACACACACACACACACACACACACACACACACACACACACACACACACACGTGTGTGTGTGTGTGTGTGAGAGAGAGAGAGAGAGAGAGAGAGAGAGAGAGAGAGAGAGAGAGAGAGAGAGAGAGAGAGAGAGAGAGAGAGAGAGAGAGAGAGAGAGCAATACAGAGAGGATGTGTGACATTTAAGCAGAAGGAGTCATGATAGAGACACGCGTGTTCAGTGTACTGTGTGTATTCAAACCATTACATTCATTACATTACATTCATTACATTCTAAGTCATTATGTCCTAATGAGCATTGTCCTCCATGCCAGGTTCATTGCTTCTACTGCATTCACTGAGAAGATCTTACTTCACAGCCTCTACTATCTCTTCCACCCCATCCCTGCACCCTGAAACAATAAGGTTACAACAAAAATAGGCACTACATAGTTTGATACTCCACCTTAATTACGTTGTCTTCAAGTCACAACGTTAATTTAAAATCCACACAAAGCAGTGTGTGGCAGGCTGGTTCAGAGAGGTGATTTTCTGTTAAAAAATATACTTCGGGTTCTATGCCTCCAGGCTTATTATCAGACTGTCATCATGCTCACACCTCTAAATAGCCCCAAATCACCCCTACACCTATATGCACTTATTATAGTTAGATCATCACACATCTCAATTATGGGTAACTGAAATTGTCCCTGTTGGGCGGAAACCTTGTATGTCCAAAACCGTTCCTTTTTATTGTTATTTTAAAACATTTTTGATCTACAAGCTCACAACGTGTGACGCGTTGAGAGCTTGAAGGTCGGCTATTTTCACTATTTTTGTGATACACTCTTGTATGATGATTGATTTCCCCCAAAAACATTTGAATATGGAGATACAAGGTTTGACAGCGACAAAATACAGCACCGCCCAGTCACCATTAACATGTGAGCCTGGAGACACAGCAAACACCCATTTTTCAGGGACACCAACATGTCCACAATTGAAATCAATGGTTTATATATTTATATATTTTTACGATCTATCTTTACAATCTACACAACAGAATAATCACAATGAACACATTTAAGCACATGAACCATAGCATCCCTATACTGGTCATGTCATAATAAGACATACTAAGACATAATAAGCATAATAAGGTCATAATAAGCTCACAACGAGCTTGTAGATCTGCTATTTTGACAGGGATATTTTGGTTCCTTTGATTGATGTCCTGTGTAAAGCACATTTAATTGCCCTGTTGTTAAAATGTGCTATACAAATAAAACTGCCTTGCCTTGCCTATAGAGGGAAATAAGGAGGGGGCCCAGCACAGACCTCTGGGGGACCCTGGTCAATGAAGAACATGGTTTAAGTTGTTCATATCTGAGGGGGGTCACATGGCCACCCATTTTTAATGCATTTTAAACGCTAGTATAACTCACAGGATCGGATGGCAACTCATCCATATGCTGGCCATGGTCACCGACTCAATCAGGGCAGTGTTAAAACGCAATGTTTTCCCTGTCATGAACATTCTCACAGGATTAAACATTTGAGATTACCCCGTAGTCAGTCTTAGGTTGTGTTGCGTTAATGCTACTCTAAAGCAAGCCTGTCAACAATCTCTGAAAGCATCCTGGGGGGAGTTCCATCAACGCCACTAATGAAATCTGCACTTAATTGAAAAATTAGCGTCGACTTTCACTTAAGGCTCAAGCTGTTCCATTAACACAACTCAGCCGTGTCTTGTCAGCGTTGACTCAAACCAGGCTTGAACAATAATGCATTGTGCACGCGCGCAGAGTGCATAAGCAGCAGCCTATAACCGTCGACTGTCAAAAAATAGGTATACTACTATACAGTATGTCGCAAAAAGAAGATTCCACAGCAGAACAACCCCTGCTGATGGAATGATGGAATTCTACGAGTTCTGAATTATCATTATAGAAAATACAGATACATTTAAAAAGTGAATCTGTTTAGTTATTGCATACTGCAGTCGACAGTCTCCTCGTGCTATGAGATATAAACTCTACTCTCTCCAGGAGATTAGATCCAAAGGTCACGGCACTCAAGGACTGCGAAAGGATGATCCAACGAACCTCATGTGCTCGTATTTCAGTAACATAAACATGTTTAGTTTAAAAGTAGAATGATGAATGGCCAGAAGTATGGGCAATGCCGTACGCAGTTTACCAAGAGGAAACCCCCTCCGCCTCACGATCTGATGAACCTCAATGTCAATAGCATGAAAATGTCCACTTCATTAAATTGGAAGGGATATACTGAAACTCTTTATATATCTCAGAAACACTGACTGTTTATTATTATTAATAGTTGCAAGTCATGGCAGTTGCATGTGGCGTCACTATGGTCATATAGCTACACTGAGGGGGTACTATTCTACAGTGGAAAATTCAATAAAATAAATTCATACCAAAAGCAAGTAGAGTCAAGTCGAGCCGGTGCCATAGAGGGAATAGAGAGGGACCTCGTAAGACATCATACCCCAAAGTGCTCAGGAGCAATATGTACACAATATTGTCTACTACTTTTACGCCTGTTAGAAATAATTTTAAACAGCTAAATGAAGTTGGACAGTTTAAGGAGCACTATGGTACAGGCTAGTTCAGCAGCAGATATGTTACCTTGGTTACTGAGTAGGGAATCTAATAAGCCACAGTAATGGAATGGAACCCTCACTTCAATTAGCAAGACTTTTTCAGGAAGCCAGGATTTTCCATTATCTGCCTTCATGGAATACCTCCCCATGTAGATTCACATACTAATGTGATATCACATGACTCCCATGTCTCACTGTTAAATGTGAGAATGTATTAATCCTATTAAAGTACATATATGAAAGAACCCAGAATTAACTTCACTATGGAAACATAGGAGCATTCCTAGTGTTATTGTTGTACATGTACATGAAGTATTTGTTTAACTAGGTTTTAAGAATAAATAATGATTTACAATGTAACAGCCTTACAATAGGCATCGGCCATTCTGCCTCTTGTGGTGCTCTGAGAGCAGTTTTGCAATTGTACAGTGTGAAGGGCTTTCATCAAAGGGACATGGCAGTATTGTAGTTGAACAGATGCTGCATACAGTAAGCAACTTTGCCAAGGACAGCTCAGTAGTGCAATCAGACACATTTTATAACTCATCTTCTGTACCTTGGTTTTCCCAAACGGTTCAGGGATTTGATCTGGCCACCTTTGGGTGGCAGTAATCACAACAATAATGACTATATGCTCAGTAGAGCACAGACCTCTGCCAAGGTGGCAGTTTGTTTATAAGCTGTTGCGTTGCTCCTGGCACAATGTACCCTTTTGGCCAATATAACTTCATGATGCATGTGACCAGTTAATCAGTTCTTTCCTGGGCCCACGATAAATATTTTTACCCTGTGGTGCCAGAGGGGCCAGCCGTCTATACAGTAGGGTTGGACTGTATACTGTGTGTCCCCACAAATGTAGGCCAATCACAGCGATCTACACGGCGCAGCTGACGCTGCTACACCAATCATAGCTCACCTTAAACTCACTGACAAGCTGTACACCTACTAACTTCCAATCCACAGATTGCACAGAGAAGACCCTCAGTTATTAGACTGTCTTGTTTCAATGTTATAGTTTATAGTTATTATATGAATGTTTACAGAGGTTATGGGGATTTTTGTGGGAGGCCACGGCCAACATCAGGCCTAGCCTTTGGCCAAACAGTGTGAAACATTAACCAGTTCTACCTTGGCCCATGGAACAACCTTTCCAACCAGTTTTTTAAAAAATCTGTTCATTCTTTACTGCTTAAGATATTTAGCTAAAAGACAAATCATTACCTCCTTGGCAGAGGTAATATTAAACTACACAGCACCTTTCTAAACACTCAAAGATGTAAACCTGCCTCTACAATCTTCAGGCTACTCGCCACGACTCAAATTTGCTGTATTGGCTGCAGTGAACAGGTATAAAGGATTACAAGCGCCAGCAGTAGACTGCTAGCTTTAGCCCGTATTGAGCTGTGTGGTCTGTTGTCTTGAGGATGTGGCACAATGAATGACATGGAGTGCCAAGGCCTGCCATGCTCAGTGTGGAAACCAATACCTACACAGACCTTGTACTACTGTGGCCCTCATCATGATTCTCCGATACCCATCAAAACTGTGAATTGCTATTCACACAGATGTGCTCTGTGAGCACGGGCGTTAGGCAAATTGCATTCCTCCTTACCGCTGGGAAAACGTGTAACTCTCCAAATTTGTGTAGTCGTCTTGTGCCTTGGGGAGTCATTATACAATATTTATGCGAAGATTTCCTATTCTCATAATTGACTCACAGCAATCTTCTCCCTCTCTCTCTCTCTCTCTCTCTCTCTCTCTCTCTCTCTCTCTCTCTCTCTCTCTCTCTCTCTCTCTCTCCTCTCTCTCTCTCTCTCTCTCTCTCTCTCTCTCACTCTCTCTCTCTCTCCTCTCTCTCTCTCTCTCTCTCTCTCTCTCTCTTCTCTCTCTCTCTCTCTCTCCTCTCTCTCTCTCTCTCTCTCTCTCTCTCTCTCTCTCTCTCTCTCTCACTCCGTGTCTTTGACTAGGAACATTTCCTACCAGACAAAACCGAGAAACGCGGGGTGATGCAATGACACAGTTTGTCTTGTCATGGAGGAAAGACAGGGGGGAGGGAGTGGGACTTGGAGGAGAAAAAAAGGCCAAGCAAATTCTCGATTTCTGTTTCTGTCCTTTCTGGCTTCTGCTGCCCTTTGATGTGGTTTATGGAGTGGTTCAAAGAGGGCTAGATCAATACCAATATTTCTACAGCTTCACTGACTAGCTGAATGTCTGTCTCACTGCCACAAAGGCCTGCATCTCTGTTTATCCGTCTGTCTTTCTGACTCACCGCCTGTCCCTCCGGCTGACTACCCCTGTTGGTCTGTGTTTTGCCTACTTTAATGCCATTTGCTCCCCCCCCCCCCCCCGACAGAACTGCCACTGATGATAAAAGGTGGCAGAAGCATAAAGGGGAAGAGTGGAGTGAATTTTCTTGAAATATCTCTAGCATTTGCAGTTGTTACAGGTCCCAGATTTGAGACCCATATGCAGATAAGGTTTTTGCTGTTGGAAAGCCGTGGTAGGCCTGTTGAAAACAGGAATAGAAGAATGAAGACACAATGAGACGATCTTTCTCCATTTAGCCTTCCTCAGCAGAATCCCAGGCATATTTATTGATTCACAGCCTGTATTAACTTCTCTTTATATTGTTCTTTCCCTTTTCTCATCAATATACTTTTACAGTCACAATATTCTTTTCTTTCTTTTCATTACATCACATTTCAATGGATTTCACTGTCTCATTTAGTTATAATAACCACATTTTTACCTAACATTTTAGTTACCTTTATATTCATCAGTTGCATTTGTTTTAAACCAAAACCCCAAATTGCAAGGAATGCTCCTTTAAATGTCTGTCATAGACAGTAGTGCACACATTATGTAAATAACAACTAGCATCTTGCTACAAATATCTAAGCACCAGGTGAATATTAGTAGTGACTGAGTTTTTAAATAATTAGGCTTTGGAAAACGTTTTTTAGCTTAACTGGTTAAAGTGCATTAAAATATACAAAAACGTTTTAATTCAATAATACTGTTACCAAAAATCGTTCTTAACACTACAGACAAAAATAGAATGATCTGGAGCCCAAAAACGAAGTCTGGCCTTGATTACAAACAAAACAAAGCAGATCCACCATTTTAGGAACACATGAAAACAACATTCTGGACTAGGTCTCAAAACCACTCAAATTGACACTTAACTTCATAAAAAACGATCTCAAATGAAAATAATAACTTCACCAACAACTGTATGCAGTTTATGACACTTTAGTGTTGTACAAACCTGTTGAAAACAGGAATAGAAGAATGAAGACACAATGAGACGATCTTTCTCCATTTAGCCTTCCTCAGCAGAATGAGGAAGCAACGTCAGTCCATTCAACATGTGTCTCTGAGAAATAATCGTCCACACTGCCCCCTAGTGGTGGCAACACTAGGAGAGTCCCACTGTTGTGTAGTGTTACTTTGAACACTTGGATTCAACCAAGAAATAATTGTCCATTCTTGTCCATGCAGGTGCATATGAGAAACATTCTTTTCACAAAATATAATCTTCAAAATAAAACAACATAAATGTGACCATACATTTTGTGTGCGTCACACGCTCCCCAACAAAAGAAAAATGGCTCCAGACATTCAACTCTTAAATTCAAGATATCAAAAATATAATAATATCAACTTCTCAATACCCAAAGGTAAGTGCAAGGTAAGTTGTTGTGTGTGTGCGTGTTTCCCCATAGGTTCAAGGTAAGTAGTGTATCCAGGTAGGTATGTTTGTGTAAGTTTGGGTGTTTGTGGCTGTGTCAATCAGTACACAAAGTGTGGTACACCGTATGGCATGGTTGAGGGGTAAGGTAGCATTGGGTATGGTATGGGATATGGTAGTCTGTTGAAAAGGGTGTGGTATGTCATGGGATGTGGACCCATCTCCCAGATTGGCAGGGATGGCGTTTCATAGGCTCCCACTGCGTTGGCCATGGTTTGGGGTTGGTAAGAGGGTTGGCCCAATGAGCCATAGGTGAACATCTGGGGAGGCCTTCTGTCACGAGTGGACCTCCGTGGTTGTGGGCTGCTGGGTTTGATCACAGGTGGGTTGTTCACTGATTGACTGAGGGTCTACTGGTCCTTCCCTTTGCTGGTTCACATTCTCCTGCTCATCATCTGAAGGTATTGTATCGGCAGGTAACTGCTCCTGTAACTGCTCCTCTTCTCTGTTCTCTTCCACAGGCATTTCCACTCTCCCTCCCTGGATAGGATATCCTCTGGTTTCTCTTTCAGGTATGAGCAGTCTGGTTTGTTCAGATCTCTGAGTGTATGTTCCATGGTTAGTGTTTCTCTGAGGCTCACAGCGGGGCTGTACTTGTGAACTGTCACGGTCTCTCATTACTGGCGCTCTCAGCCAGTATCGTGGTGCATCATCATCTGAATCTGAGGACTCACTGCTGGGCCCTTCATTCTGTCTCCTTGACTGTCTGTTCCTTGTTCTCTGCTGGTGTTGGGGTTCAGGTAGGTCTCTAGGGGGGTCTCTCTTCCTTCCAGGTTGTGGTTGCGGGGGTAAGTCTAGAGGTAAGTCATTGACCACGTGGAGCAGGTTGCGGTGTAGTGTTCGGACCCTGTTTCCACCGGTTTCCGGCGTAACCCTGTAAACAGGTCCATCAGCAATTCTCTCCTTCACAACATGGACTGTGTTTTCCCAGTATGATCTCAATTTACCGGGGCCCCCTCTCTCACTCAGATTACGTACCAGGACACGGTCACCTGGTTCAAGGACAACACCCTTCATGTGGCGGTCATAGTATCTCTTTCCTCGAGAACTTGACTGTTGACTATTCTCAGAGGCGAGTCGGTAAGCTTCCTTCATCCTTTGAGCCCACTTCTCGGCATAGCCTCTTGGAGAAGTGGCTTCCTCTTCATTTTCCAGGCCAAATATCATGTCCACGGGCAGGCGTGGGTGACGTCCATACATTAGATAGAAAGGCGAAAACCCTGTTGCCTCATGCCTGGTACAATTGTAGGCGTGGACGACCTGCGGCAAGTGGTTTCTCCATCTTTCCTTCTCCTTTTCTCCCAGGGTTCTGAGCATTTGGAGCAATGTTCGGTTGAACCTTTCCGCAGGATTACCCTGAGGATGGTAGGGTGTGGTCCTGGAATGACCAACTCCACTGAGTTGTTGCAGGGTCTTGAAGAGTTTGTTTTCAAATTCTCTTCCTTGGTCGTGGTGTAATTTACTTGCGTACCCAAAGCGTGGAATAAAATCCTCAAAGAGTTTCTCTGCCGCTGTCTCCCCGGACTTATTTCTGGTGGCGTAGGCTTGGGCGTACCTTGTAAAATGGTCAATGACAACCAGAATGTATTCAAAGCCTCCCTTGCTTGGCTCCAAGTGGAGGTAGTCAATGGACACTAACTCTAGGGGTGAGGTAGAGGTAATGCTTCCCATCGGTGCTCTGATGTGTGAGACAGGCTTCTTCTGCTTTATGCAGGGACATTTCCTTGTTACATAAGCTTCAACATCTTGCTTCATGTATGGCCAGTAGAACCGGTCCCTGGCTAGGCACAAGACCCTTTCTGTCCCCATATGGCCCATATCATCATGGAGGTGTCTCAACACCAGAGTTCGGTACTGGTCAGGCAAGACCAGCTGACTCCTCTGGCTTGTTCTCCGGTACAGCAGACCATCTTCCAGATGGAGTTTCTCCCATTGGTGTAGAAGCTTTCTTGCAAGACCACTAACTCCCTTCTTCATGTCATTGGTCAGTGTGTTGGCGGTCTCTTTCAGCCTGATGACTTGACTGATGGCCGGGTCATCTCGTTGAGATTTAATGAGCTCATCATGGGGGATGGTTGGGAGAAGCTCTGGTGACGGGGAGGTTGAGCTATCTTGTGACAGGTTCAGGACAGCGACATAAGCCACATCGTTCTGCTTGGCCGCATGACTGCCTTCCCACGTTGCCAGTATGATGTCTCTGGACAGCTCCTGTGTGCATGAGTCAACATAGTTGTTGATGTCTAATGGCATCCTAGACAAGGTGTCAGCATCCACATTAACCTTCCCCGGTCGATACTTGACTTCAAACCGGAAGTCCGCTAGCTCACCAACCCATCGGTGGCCGACAGCATTGAGCTTAGCGGTGCTCAGCACGTAGGTTAATGGGTTGTTGTCTGTATACACAACAAAGTGGGGCGCATAGAAGAGGTAGTCTCTGAACTTTTCGCATATGGCCCACTTTAAAGCCAGGAATTCAAGTTTGCCTGAATGAAGGTTGTAATTCCGCTCTGCAGGCGTCAGCGTCCTGGACCCGTATGCAATGATTCTGAGCTTCCCTCCCTGGCGCTGGTACAGCACCGCACCAAGACCTTGTTGTGACGCGTCCGTGTGCAGCACATAAGGGAGCTCGAAATCAGGGTACGCTAGTACTGGTGGGTTGGACAGAGTGTGGATGAGCTGGTCGAGGATTCTTTGGTGCTCTTCGGTCCACTGTATTGGGGTTCTGGATGACAGCTGGGCTCCTTTTCCCTTTTTCTGTCTGGGTTGAGGCACGGTGGTGACAGGGTTTTTGGATTGCAAGAGCTCATACATCGGCTTGGCAATTCTAGAGAAATCTTGAATGTACGTTCTGTAGTAGCTTAAAAATCCTAGCAGCTTCCGGACCCCTCCAACGGTGTTGGGGGTTTTACTCCTCAAGGCCTGGATGGCTTCCAGGTCTTTGGGGTCTAGCCGCACTCCATCAGCAGAGACCAGCTTCCCCACATAACGGACCTCTTTTCTGAAGAGCTCACACTTGGTTGGCCTGAGCTTTACACCGTGGCGTTGGAGAGCCTTCAGCACCTGTCTCAGTGACTCAACGTGATCTTCAAATGTCTTACTGTAGCAGAGGACGTCATCCAAGTATGGGATGCAACATTCGTCTCTCAAGGAGTCAAGCATTTCCTCCATGCTTCTCTGAAAAGCAGCTGGGGCGTTTGAAAGCCCAAAGGGGATGCGCACCCACTCGTACAAACCCCATGGAGTGATGAATGCTGTCATATGTCGCGACCCCTCTGCGATGAAGCCTTGATGATAGGCTTTTCCCTGATCCAAAATCGAGAACAAGTTGTACCCACCCAACGTGTCAATGAGGTCTTGAATACGGGGAAGTGGGTGTCTATCTGGGACTGTCTTTTGGTTCAGGAGCCTGTAATCAATGCATAGCCGCAGGCTTCCATCCTTCTTGCGGACACAGACCACTGGAGCGGAGTATGGAGATTTGGACTTTACAATCCACTTCTTTGCCAGTAAGTCTTGGATGTACTCCTTAACTTCCTTGTACAGTGGTTTGGGAATTGCAGCATAGGTTCTCTGTACTGGGATGTCATCCTTCAGGGTTATTCCCATTTGGAGGCTTGGAATGCACCCCATGTCATTTTCATCCTGAGCAAACGCACTTGACTCCTCATAGAGCATCTGTTTCGCTACTGCTTGATGTTCATTGCTTAGGTGGCTTAAATCAACAGGGGGAGACCACCGCTTGTATGGTTGTTCTTTTTGGTCACTGTTATCTTCATTGACAGGAACAGGTAAGTCAACATTGTTGATCTCGACACTATCCATCTGATCCGTCTTCACGATCTTGTCGATCGACTGGATACTGCCCAACATTGTGAAGTTGTTCAATGTCACGTTGTGTTGGGTGTGGTTACCCACGGGAATCTCCACATAGGGCTGTCTGACATGGTGGACCTCGACCAAGCCATCACCAATATCTAGCTCCTCCAGTCTCAGGTCTGGATGGTTGACCTCGAACAGTGCCACAGAGGAGGTGAAATCAGCCGGCACCTTGCACTTGATGCGTGCAACATGGCCTGGGCGGACGACTATGTCTTGACGACCAACTCTCACCACTGCATGGTGCTGGTTGGATTCCTGGGTCTGTATCAAGTTCACAATTGTCTCTGCTTGGTCATTTTCAATCTGCATGGCCTCTCTCAGCAACTTGCCAATAACAGCAACAACTTCAATTTCGCCCTCCTGCCCTAGGATGAGCTCTTGAATGACGTTGAAGCCCAATATCGGCCTCCCGAGGCTCACACGGCTGACTAGGAAGGGTACTCTGATGGCGAGATTTGGATCATCGTTGCCAGGTAGATTAAAGGTGAGTTCCACCCAGCCATCGTATGGGATCTGTCCTCCATTGGCTGCTGTGACATCCAATCCTCTGCTTCCTATGAGTTCACTGAGAGGGCGCACTTGCTGTTGGGGTAGGTATTTGTGTTTCCATGGCTTGTCAATCATACTAACTTGGGCCCCAGAGTCTAGAAGGACAGTCACAGCATGTCCACTTAGATTGCATTTCAATAAGCATTTCTTTCCAATTAGCTTAGCTACTCGCTGTGATGGTGACTTGTTTTCAGCCGATGAGTGGGAAGGGGCGGCGAGATTGTGATTGAACTGTGCTGGTACTGGTTTTCTTCTGTCTGGATGAGACTGAAGGCTGGTGCCGGTCACAGGTTGTCTCTCTGCTGCGACCGGGGGGAGTTTCCCGATGGCTTGGGTCTCTTCAGACAACCGACAGCACGGTGTCCGTCTTCTCCACAGGCGAAACAGTGGTTGCAGTTGGGACGGCCATTTGTAACACAGTTAAGGCAGCCATATGGTCTCTCTTTCCTTACTTGTTGACTTTGGCTCGGTTTATTGGAACACTGGCAGGTGGACTGGGGCTGAGGCTCAGGTGTTGATGGCTTTACTGCAGCTTTTGACTGTAGGGAGGTTACTACTTCCGTCAGGGCCTGTACTTGAGCGCTTAGCTGCTGGATGAGCTCATCTTTAACTTTTGTGTCAGGGTCAGGCTTTTCTTTGTTCACTTCACTGGTGGTGACTTCACCACTGTGGGCTTGAGCTGTCTTGGGGCGAGTGCTGCGTCCCAAGCGTCGTTTCCTCTCACTCTCTTCGCTTGTTGTTTTGTTAACTTGTCTGAGCAGTGCATCATCGGTGACTGTAGGGTCTGAGAGGAGGGACTTTAACTCCCACCTGATGTCATCATGCTTCTCATTCAGGCCCTGACATACTGTGCGAAGGAAGACATTCTGTGCTGTTTGTGCTTCGTACTTGATATCAGAGTCTGTCTGTTTTGACATGAAGATCACTTTTTGTTTGAGCCCCATCATTCTGTAGAGAAACTGCTGCGGTGATTCATGATCATGCTGTTTGGCACTTATCAGTTCCTGGAACAGTTCAGTACTGCTTTTCTCTCCTAGGTGGGATTGTAGGAAACTCTTCAGCTCGCTTATGGTCATGTCATCCTTGCTGGAGAGCATATCCTTGAAGTTTCCAGGCTTTATAATGCGAAACACTGCTCGTATGATTTCACCCTCAGTGTGCATTTCTCTCAGTCCTTGATCAATCTGCTTGCTGATATTGCTGTAGGTTATATCGGATGCATTATCGCCAATCTGTCCTCCATGTACCTTGAATTCCTTCTTCTGGAGGAAAGAGAGGTCTTTGAGGGAAATCATGCTTTCAGCATGGTGAGTGGGATGTTGGTTATGGTTGGGATGGGGGGATGTTATGACATGTGGACTGCGGGACTGGTGAGTGTATTGTGTGCCAGTTATGGTTTGTAGACTGTGGGACTGGTGAGAATCAGTGGGTTGTGTGTCAGTTATGGTGTGTAGAGTATGTGAAGCCCCACCCTGTTTAACTTTTTGGCGCAAATCATCATAGGTAGACATCAGCTTACTTATTTGCAATTCAAGGGCATCAGTTTGAGCGGCCAAATCAAATGGTGCAGTGTCAGAGTGTGTATCTGCAACATGTGTGTCAGTGTGGACACCTTCAGATAAGTGTGATGAAACACTAGCATCAGAAACAGCATGTGGGTTAGTGTGAACACTCTCAAAAACATTAGCATCAGATACAACATGTGCATCAACATCTGCTCCAACCCCTGTTGTAACATCACTCTTAGTACGCATAGCAATAATTTCGTCAATAATCTTTCGTATATCTAATAACTGTGATATGCCCTGATCATCTAACTCTAGCAGAGTGGCGCTCTCCATGTAAGCACACACATAATCAATACAGCTCTCTTCATCCTGGTTGACCAACTTAGCTTGAGTAGGCTCTTGTGAGATGCACTTGGCAAGCTGTAGCAGTTCATCTGAAGAAAGGTTGAAAAGCTTCTTCTTTATGGTCCAGGTCAGCTTCTTCCTCTCGTCTGCCATCGTGAACATCAATCAGACACCCTCAGCTCGTGAAGTCCTTGCTCTGGCAACAGTCAGACGCTCTTGACTCTCACAGCTGCTGACTCTGATGATGAAGCACCCTGGCCCACAGGTTCAGAAATCACTAGATCGACGTCCAACTCCGACCAACAGGTGGCGCCGATCCCGGACGAGCCCCCACAAATCTGTTACAGGTCCCAGATTTGAGACCCATATGCAGATAAGGTTTTTGCTGTTGGAAAGCCGTGGTAGGCCTGTTGAAAACAGGAATAGAAGAATGAAGACACAATGAGACGATCTTTCTCCATTTAGCCTTCCTCAGCAGAATCCCAGGCATATTTATTGATTCACAGCCTGTATTAACTTCTCTTTATATTGTTCTTTCCCTTTTCTCATCAATATACTTTTACAGTCACAATATTCTTTTCTTTTCTTTTCATTACATCACATTTCAATGGATTTCACTGTCTCATTTAGTTATAATAACCACATTTTTACCTAACATTTTAGTTACCTTTATATTCATCAGTTGCATTTGTTTTAACCAAAACCCCAAATTGCAAGGAATGCTCCTTTAAATGTCTGTCATAGACAGTAGTGCACACATTATGTAAATAACAACTAGCATCTTGCTACAAATATCTAAGCACCAGGTGAATATTAGTAGTGACTGAGTTTTTAAATAATTAGGCTTTGGAAAACGTTTTTTAGCTTAACTGGTTAAAGTGCATTAAAATATACAAAAACGTTTTAATTCAATAATACTGTTACCCAAAAATCGTTCTTAACACTACAGACAAAAATAGAATGATCTGGAGCCCAAAAACGAAGTCTGCCTTGATTACAAACAAAACAAAGCAGATCCACCATTTTAGGAACACATGAAAACAACATTCTGGACTAGGTCTCAAAACCACTCAAATTGACACTTAACTTCATAAAAAACGATCTCAAATGAAAATAATAACTTCACCAACAACTGTATGCAGTTTATGACACTTTAGTGTTGTACAAACCTGTTGAAAACAGGAATAGAAGAATGAAGACACAATGAGACGATCTTTCTCCATTTAGCCTTCCTCAGCAGAATGAGGAAGCAACGTCAGTCCATTCAACATGTGTCTCTGAGAAATAATCGTCACACTGCCCCCTAGTGGTGGCAACACTAGGAGAGTCCCACTGTGTGTAGTGTTACTTTGAACACTTGGATTCAACCAAGAAATAATTGTCCATTCTTGTCCATGCAGGTGCATATGAGAAACATTCTTTTCACAAAATATAATCTTCAAAATAAAACAACATAAATGTGACCATACATTTTGTGTGCGTCACACAGTCACCGTGATGACCTTTCATGCTTGCAGCACCTTGTTCCATCCAATCCCTACCACTTCATGACTGCATGGTTTACTCATTGTATTCTGGTAGTGCTTACATGCTGTTTGTTAATTGGCAGCCCTTTTCAGTTTTACAGCGACATACAGCAGCCAGAAGGGAATTGCAGCAAACGTTAAAACAAAGGCAACAGATGGAAGCCCGTAAATGAAATGTTAATGCTTGCCAATTCTTCTCTCTCACTTTCTGTCTCTCTCTCTTTATCTGCCTCGTGCATTCGTCTTCCCTTTCTCTCTCTCACCTTATTCTTGGTACGTGAAGCACTTAGCAGATTGCAAAGTGCATACTTTAGCAGCCTTGGGCATGTGATGGAGGGAGAGTGTACAATCAAAAGCGCAATATTTTAATAGAGAAGTAGCATCATTTTGCATGTCCAGCAGTGCACTAAAGGGAATATACATTTTTCGAATCACATCACTTCTGTTGGACGTGCAAAGCCGTGAAAGGCAGAACGTTTAGGCCTTGCTATAAAATAAGCATTTATTACTATCAATTTGTGTCACTTCTCTGCGTCACTTCTCATGCTACTCGTGTTCTTTTGTTGGCTTTGTAATCAAAAAGCACACAAAAGAGATGTATTTGTTGCTGCTGGAGAAAAAAGAAAAAGAAACAACGTGTTTCTTGTTAGAACAATGGAAGTGGGAATGACAGCGTACCATTTCAACTGGAGGTCTGGCATTGCATTCCCCGTTCTCCAAAGCGCACTGAGTGACAACAGAAAAAAGGCTCGCTGTCAGGAGATGAGTCGACAGGTTGGCAGGGGACCAAGGAGGGAGGTAGCTGGAGGAGGGAAGGAGAGAGGAGAGGTGGGAAATGGAAGGCAATGAAAGGTAGGGGGATAGAGAGTGAGAGAGAGCGAAAGTGTGTGAGAGAGAGAGAGAGAAAGAGAGAGAGAGAGAGAGAGAGCGAGAGAGAGAGAGAGAGAGAGAGAGAGAGATGTTTTGTGGCAAGCAACTCTCTCCTATCTCTTTTTCATCTTGTCCTCCTTGTTGGAGCTGTCAGCCCCTCTTTTCAGCACTTCCTCGTCTAATATGACTCAAGAGCAAGTGAGACGGGCCGATGATGAAACATCAGACTGCAAAGAAGGGAAGGGAGCATGACAGGAGAAAGGGGGTTAGTAAGGCTTGGGTCGTTTTACAAATGTTCTGTGAGAGATATTGGTCTATAGGTAAAGTCACAGTGATAGCAGCAGAGAGAGAGAGAGAGAGAGAGAGAGAGAGAGAGAGAGAGAGAGAGAGAGAGAGAGAGAGAGAGAGAGAGAGAGAGAGAGAGAAAGGACGGCCGGACGGACGGCCAGATTGCACAGACGGCTGGACGGCCGGACAGACATACGACTTAGGCTGTTGCTGGGTTAATATTAGTAGTAGTGCCACGCCCGTTCGGAGCGCTTGCCAGTTCAAAACAAGTGCCTGTTTGGTATATAGCTTGTCTCCCAGTATTGCAGCTTGCAGTGCTGTTGGGGTGCATGGCTGTCTGGACAGCATGGCCATTCCGAGTGGGCCGATCGCTTGGCCACCAGAAGTAGTGCTTGCAGCATTCCCGAGAACCACCAATTCGATGGACTTCACACTACACTCTCCTTGGGTCCTCAGCAACACACTCTCCAAGCGTGAAGTCATTTGGATGAACAGTTCTCGAGATATGCCAAGCAGGACAGACAGACAGACAGACAGACAGATAGATGGGTTGTCAAAAGTATTGATACTTTGCTACTTTTTCAATACAGTGTTTGAAATGATACAATTCCATTAATCAATATTATTGAAAGTACTGAACCTATAATACATAAATAAATAAATGAATAAACAAACAGTGAAGAAATATAAACCAACTGGTCCTCAACCTGTGACTGTTACTTATTATCTGTACACGTTTCCTCTTCATGACCAGTCTGGTCCCTGTTAATATTTTGTGTCCATCAATTGCATTTTATGAACTAATGAATAAAATCTGTATTGCTTCAAAGACAGGTGTTACAGTCAGTACATAAACAATAGTGCTCAACATAAAAATGTGACATTTAAATTCTACTCCAGTAGTCAAATTAATTATAGTCATCATCGCATTTACGAGCTAAGAAACAGCTCTACTGCAACTCTTTACTTTTACTGAAAGAAACGTCTCCAGTAAGTTCAGAAAGCAGCAGCGAGGCTGTTAACCAAACCAAAAGAGAAGAGCAATTTTTAGCGTCCCTTCATTGGTTACCTATTTACTGTCTCCGCCAGGCCGAAAGGCATGGCGAGAGAGTATGTTTTACCCCCTGTCTGTCCGTCCGTCCGTCCGTCCGTCTCTCCTTAGCTAAACGTCTGTCACCTTGTAGCTGTTTTTCTCGTTTTTTTCTCGGCCTGTTGTCCCACTCGGACAGTAGTGATTTAATAATCCATCACGCATGTTTAATAATTATCGGGTTGACCCTGATCGTCTGTGAGCAAAGCGGGAGGTGTAAGATTGGATCATTATACAGCCCACACTAGGATAATCTCGCCAGATAATCGTTCCAGATCAGCCTTAAAGGGGGAATGCACCCCCAATAGTCGGGACGGAGGGGCATTCCTGACCAAGAATAAATGTATTTATTTATTTAACATAATCGCGACAACGTTATGATCGCTGCAACCCAGTGCTACAGATACAGCTTTGGAACAGTGCTCAGTCAAGTTAGTAAAATGGTGAACAATACAAGTTGGTTTGTAACAATTATCATTAATCAATATTCAGATCCCCAAGAAAAAAAATTAGTTAAACATTTGTATCTGCTATGAGTATGTGGGTGCGTGTGATGTGTGTTCACTCCAGGTTGCCGATAATTGTTAAACAAAATGATTGTTTCCATCGCTCCTCCGAGTCCAGCAACACAAATCAGCCTAGACAGAGAACCAAGAACAGGTGGCACACAATGTTAAGAATTCCATCAAGAAATCCAAAAAGGCACATTCAAATAAATCAATAAATGAATACATAGGATTACTGACAAGAAACAGCAAACCAGCACCTCAGTCAGACAGGAAAAGTCCCTTAATCCACAAAATGTTTCATCAGCACAAAATGTTTATTTTCTTTATTTATACTGTAGATGTACCCTGAGGAACCGAGGGGGAACCGGATCCAACATTGGAATTACATTTGGAACTGTTTCTGGAACCGGTTCATCACACTGTCAGAGATGGTATGCAGACTTCACGTCTGCTAGACAACTACCGGTGGTTCTCAAACATTTTAATTTCAAGGACCACCATAACTCTGAGAGTGTACAAATGGAACCAAATGGACCCGTGAGGGAATCATTATGGAACAGGAATTGTTGAAATCCTAAAGGATCCCAACCCTATATGTATGACAGTGCCCTTAGAGAAACATGCATAGATCATAGTTGTGTGATCCTTCTTCTTCCTCTGCCCTGTCTCTTTGTCCCTCCTCTTTCAGTTGCTGCCAGTTTTGAGCTGATTGCCTTCACCCTCAAATGTCAAGTGTGCAGCCAGTTGGAAGGGCATCATTGACAGCGGTGACAGTGGAATAGGGGAGGGGAAGCAAGTAATGCACTGCAGGGGTCCCACCGCGGTGGAGGGCCACCATGCATGTTGGTTAGAGAAAGTGCTTGTTGACAAAATTTCGATATTTCAAAATAAACCGATCATGATCATAATAATCTGATACTGTACATGTAAGATTGATGTGGTCGTTGTACATTGCAAAGATGTACTGTACAATCACATGATACTGAACGGGATACGAAGTGCCATTGACCCCCACTTGAAGGAGAACCAAAATGGCTTTCGAGAAGGGAGAACCAGATCTTGGCCTTAAACAGAAAATCATTGAGGAGGTGAAGAGGAACAACCTGGCAGCAGTGCTGCGCATTTGACTCAATACATAGAGGCAGGAGGGAAGCCCTCAAGGGAGTCCATCACTACGTTCTCATCCATCCCCTTTCTCCAAAAAGGTTTACCCGAGAAAGACGGATCCAAGAAGTAGGCTACTACAGTATATAAGTATACTGTATACTTATTAGGATTGTTCGCCTACTAGTACCCTACTGTCATTTTATAATTATTGCCTTTTAGTTTTTATATTGTGTCAATTTTTATTTTGAATGGTTTGGTATAGACACTTATTTTCATAGTACATTGTCACCAAAAACATGATGACAATATACTGTATGTTATCAAAATCAAAGTAAATGTGTTTCCAAGTCACCTAATAATGTGTCGGTTTGTATCAGGACCGGTATCAAACATGTTTTAATGATACCAGCCCTATGAACACACACACACACACACACACACACACACACACACACACACACACACACACACACACACACACACACACACACACACACACACACACACACACACACACACACACACACACACAAATAGCCTTTTTAACTCTTTTACTGCCAGAAATAAAACATTGTTTGCTAAGCCCAGAGCAAACGAGGAAATCTCGTCATTGGCAGTCTAAGAGTTAACAACAAACATGGCTGGTATTTCGCAGGTAGGTCTGTGCACCATTCAATAAGCAGACAATTCAATACTATTTTCATCTCGCTGATAAGACTTGCAGGCTGTTCCATATTTTTGTTTTGACAGTTCAATTTACCGCCGTTTCTCTTTGAGATTATTCCCGGCTCTGTGTGATATTCGAAAGACTATTTTGTGAATGATTGCCCTATGAAAGCCGCAGAATAAATCACTTCTAAAGAAGCCTCACTGAGCAATTCATTGTGAGGCTGATACAGGGTGAATGTGCACTGTGTAATGGTCTGATGATGGATTTCTATAATGGCAAGTAGTTATGACGGCAGGCTGCTGTGTTATTGATTACCTATATCAGTGCGATGTCTTCCACCGGCTGGTTAGTGTGTGTGTGTGTGTGTGTGTGTGTGTGTGTGTGTGTGTGTGTGTGTGTGTGTGTGTGTGTGTGTGTGTGTGTGTGTGTGTGTGTGTGTGTGAGAGAGAGAGAGTGAGAGACAGAGAGAGGTGGTGACTTCATGTAGGCTACTGCCACTCAATAAAACAGCTGCAAGATTTACAAATATTGTTTTAGTACCTTGTTAACTCAAGAAAACATTCAATACAGGGAGTGACTACAATTATGGCTGTAAACACCTAAAAGGATATTGGTAGGATATTGGTATATGTTACGTAAACATTACACCCATATTGTTTACAAGGAACAAAAATATCGACACATGAACACCAGGGGTGTATTGTGCGTTTCACGCGCCACCACAGCGTCCCACCAGTCTTTTGAGCAGGAGTACGCGCACGCACACGCCCGTGAGGCTGCGTTCCCATTCTGTCACACTGCTGTCAGGGACCCGGGTGTTTTTGGACCCAAATGTAGTAACTCAACATCAAAGGCAGGAAACCAAGGAGGATAGTTTAACGACAACTTTACTTAAATAATAGTAATACAAACAAAGGTACACCACACAGGGCGAAATACATTACAACGGGGGAAAACACAGGGCCAGACTGCGTGGATTTGAGTCTGGTGCTTCTATGAGGACGTTTTTTTCCCAAGGGGTGGGATCAAAAGAATGCCTCTGCACGCAATTGGTTAGACCTACAACCAACTACAGTACCAATTACAGTCTCCCACATTTGAATACTGGGCCCTGATTGGTCACCCCAGACTTCGGGAGCAGGAAATTGATTCACAACGGAGCGGGGACAGACCCAAATCGCAGAGGGCAACTTTTTTTTGTTGCACTGGCAGATTCGTCTGGTCCCAGGCTACAATGATCCAGCACAGAGAGAAGTCACAATAGTCTATGAGGCTCGTTAGCCAACTAGGCACGGCTGACACCCACAGGTGAGTCCACTCTAGGCAATCAGAGACCAAAAAAGGGGAGGGGCTGGGGACAGACCCAGGAAGTGACAACTGCTACATGTATGATAGCCGTACTACGCTGTAGTAGTATGCAGATTAGTTGTCGGTAGGCTAAAACAATAGCCAGTAAGCCAAATTATTTTGGGGTCCCCCCAGATAATTAGCTTAATTTGCAACATTGCTCACTCATCAGTAAACAAACCAATACAATATAAGTGTATACAGGGTATCTGGACATTTCTAAAGTGACAATTTAATGACTTTTAAGACCTTTTTAATTGGCCACATTTATTTTTAAATGTATTTTTGTTGAGAATATAATTAATTGTTCTCCAAAGGGGAGTCATGTTATTTTTATGTTTAGAAATTTCCTCATTATAATAATGTTTTTTAGCTCCTCTAATAATGTGATTTAATTTATTTCTATATATTTTTAATTGAGCATGATTAAATGGTGTTGGACTAAGGAGATATTTTTTGTACAGTCTATGTTTAGTATGTAAGGATTTCCTGATGGCTGAAGTTATCCATGGTTTGGTCGGGTTGTGATGAGGTTTGGAAGACACTAATCTGAGTTCCCAGAAGTTTTCGCCAGCTCTCGCATACAAACGGGAGGGGCGAGGAACTTCTGGGCCAAAGCCCTGGTATTTGTGGGCGGGATGTAATTTACGCTCAGAATCTGAGCGGACACGCCTCTTACCGGTCTGAGAGCTGTGCAACTCGTCTAAAAAGTCTGACTAGAGGCAAACAGCAGTACACATGGCGGCCGCAATTTCTCAAGGGGAAATTGCTTCCCGTCGCTCCTATTTACATGCAACACCCACTGCATGTGGATCCCGCCCCTTTTCTTCATTGGCTGTTGATTTGAATCAGAAAGCAGTGGCCGCGCCCCTGCTGTCCAGGCTTTGAGCCGAAGCCTCCCAGACTAGGAAGACACCAATCCAAGGTGAAAACACAGATCATAGACCTGAGAGATACATTTTAAAAACAAACTTGTGGTTCTACAGAATGAATGATATCTGTCCATATCTGTTTGCTGCATTAAACTTTCTCTTATATGTAGGATATAGAGTAGAAGTATACTCTATGTTGTTAAAATTGGACAATGATCAGCAACATCCATACACAGGACCCCTGACTTACTGTTATCACCCAACACATTAGTAAAAATATGATCTATCAGAGTGGCAGAAGTCAGTCACTCTTGTTGGAATTGCAAGATGGGATCCTCTGTCTGGAACCACCTCAAGAACTCCTAGGGGTCTCCGGACCCCACTTAGAGAACCATCTAAATTATAGAAACATTTTAAATTTTATGAAAACTAATGTTAAATAGAAAACTAGAAAAGTGTGCTCCTCTGAATGCAGATCTCCACCTGGCCGGGTTACCTTCCCTGGGCTGTGTCAGTGGTTCTCAAATGGTGCAATGTAGAACGACTAGGGGATGACTGAGAGCTGAACAGGTGTATTATGAGAAGAACCATCAGGCCTTTTATTGTCTCCGCCAGGCCGAAAGGCATGGCGAGAGAGTATGTTTTGCACCCCGTCCGTCCGTCCGTCCGTCTGTGTGTCCGTGTGTCCGTGTGTCCATCTGTCTGTGAGCGGCTAATCTCCGGCACTGTTGGCCCGGTCGCTGCGAAACTGTGCACACACACTCCCTGGATGCCAATTCAGAACCTCTGGTTTTTGACATGGGCCTGTTATAGCGCCACCAGGAGGCCGATTTGTGCAAAACCCATTTTTCTATATTACTCCTACAGATTTTATCCAAACATCACGCAAATCAGTACACAGTATCTCTATAGTCATGTGATCAACACGGATCTGTCTGATTTTCCATATTCCATCCTGATTGGCTAAGGTTGGCTTCCAAAGTTTGCAGAACTGGTCCATTTTGAACTAAATGCCTCAAATCATGAACGCAGCTTGTGATTTCCGTGAAATTTCACACGCACAGTCCCACTAGGCCGAGGAAGAAATGTCACTTGGAAATTTTCCAATCAGCCTCATGGTGGCGCTATAAAAGGCCAAATTGCGTTTTTAACTGTAACTGCACCGATCTGCGTGAAACTTTGCACGCATACTCCCTAGAGGCCAAGGAAAAACATCTGCCCTGCATTTTTCACATTAGCCTTTTATAGCGCCACAAGGAGGCCGACTTATGTACACACATATTTTGAGATTAAGCCTTCAGATTTTATCCAAATTTCACGCAAATCGGTACACATGATCTCTATAGTCATGTGATCAAGTTGGATCTGTTAGATTTTTCATATTCCATCCTGATTGGCTAACATTGACATCTAAGGTTTGCAGGAGTGGCCCGTTTTGAACAAAATGGCGCAAATCATGAACGCAGCGTCCGATTGCGGTGGAACTTTGCACGTACATTCGCACTACGTTGAAGAACAAACACCACCCTTTTAACAATGCCCTATTATAGCGCCACCAGGAGGCCGATTTTTCTTTTTCATATTACTCCTACAAATTTTGTCCAAACATCATGCAAATCAGTACACATTATCTCTATAGTCAAGTGATCAAGATGGTGTTATATTCCATCCTGATTGGCAAATTCTGAACATTGCTGGCCCACAATAACCTACCTGACCTGGCGGAGACCTGTGCTCCGAGGAGCACTTTTTCTAGTTGTTACTTCATTCTAGTGGGCAGAGGTAAAGTTTCAGGTTATTTAAGTTTGACTCATTCTGTGATTGAGATACCCTGACAAAATACCCTGAAGAAGGCAGCTTTGCTGTCCGAAACGTTGGTTTTATGTTTCTTTCGACGCTTAGGCTAGTGTTTTTTGAGTCTTGCATCGTTTGTCCGCAGGCGCCTCAAAATGGTTGGTGTGCGTTGCACCCCTATGAACTCACAGGTAAAGTTTGCCATTGATTTGCCATGCAGCTACATGAAGACATGAGGAGATTCCAAGATTTTTTATGTTATTTATTTGTTTCTCTGTTTTGTTCAGATGAAAGTCAGAGGATATCACAGGAGATGCCGACTTTATCTATACAGTATAGTCTTTTTCATTTTAGCCCCGGTTGTTTTTACCAAGCCCAGAACATAAAAACGGTGAGAGGTAGATGTCTGTCCTGTGGACCAGCCCTGCCAGAGGATATCTGCCAATTACAAGCTCCACTCTGTGTCTAGCTCTACTTTCAGCAGCTAGCCCTGACATACAGTACTTGTTTTGTGTGTGTGCAGCCTGCGCGAGAAATTCACTACCTACTTTATACTGCATGCATGATACACGACTGGAAAGCTCCGATAACTGTTAATTATTTCAGATACATCAGGCCTGTTTCAGGTGTTTCATGTACTCCTCCTCATCTTTCTGTCATATTATCAATGTTGACGTTATTCTTTCTTCAGAAATGAGAGTGTTCCATAGACTATAAGTATGCTTTCATAATTGTGACCTCTCTCTCGATCTCTGTCTTCTACTCTCAGATGTTCCAGAGGCAATAGCTATATCACAACTATTCATCCGGTGACAATAATTGTTTTGTGATTGCTTGAGATTATGAAAAGACATGGAGCTATGGGGCTGTTTATATAATAGATTCTGATTACATTAAGGTTTGATGTACTTTGTTTGTACTTTGTTTTGTTTGTACTGATGTACAAACAAATTCTCTTTAACTTTGGATTCATTCAAACTGCAGACAAATTGCAGCATTCAGTTGTCACCTCATTCACTGCCACTGACGTAAAAAACGTAATTTGTCCCGTTTACCAATCCTGCCACTGACGTAAAAAACGTAATTTTTTTACGTTTTTTTTTTTTTTATTTTTATCTTTTTTTTTTTTTTTTTAATTTGACCCAAAGACCAAGGAGATATGATTGTTTAAAGATCTACACTCCCATCCACTTCCTTGTTAACTTAAAACTTAAAAATTCTGTATCTCGGCTCCTGAGTACTTTTTTTTTTTAAATGAAAAATCTCTGGCAGTGGGCAAACGCGGCCAGCAATAATTGTGGCAGTGAATTAATGTTTTACTTACATACAGTAGGCCTACATATATACCAGGTCATATTCATGAATGTTTGCTGATTGTCAAGGCCACATTGACTAACATGTGCAATTATCATTCCTGGTGTAGCAGATAAAAATTGAAGCACAAGAATATTTTCACAGGCTGCACACACAAACTCTATTTGGTGTCATGTGCAATTGCATTTGGTCATGCATGCATATATTGCACTAGGTTATATCCTCAGTTCTGACCACCCCCAATTAATAGTCGAGCTCCCCCGTTTCCCTCATTCCTCGGCTGGCCTTCCCCCAGGGTTGTAAACGGCTCACTCCTTGTGAGTGACATCTTCCATGTGTCGTATCCCGGGCCCCCTACCTCCCTTTATGTTATCATGAATTTAAACTGTACATTTAGATATTGTTGTGTAGTTGTATTTGTTGCGCTGTTGTTTTGTCTAGTTCTTTGAGTGTTGAATGTTTAATGGACCACAATGGAAACAAGCCTTTGGCTTTTTTGTGTCATCCATTTGGCGTATTTTTAACTCACTATGGTGCGGGCCGCTATGCGACCCTCACGCCTACATCGCACCACAGATCCGACCGATATGGGCATGTGACAGGGTTATGTCTGAGTCATAGTGACGGGCCACTGAAAACAATTGAATCTTAGGTTGAATTTAAGGGGTGTCATTAATTGCCATCCCCTGGGACACTAAACGAAGCCCCTGCAGCATTTGTTCAGGAAGTGTTTGATGGAAAAAAAATAGTGCTGTACGCATGCAGTTTTCCTTTAAAAAAAAACTAAAAACAATCTACAGGTGTATTTAATAATAAGCCATTTGTATTTCTTTCCCTGATTTTTTTTAAAAATTTGAATTAGTTTATTTTTATTTTTAAGAGTTTAGATAAAAAAAATTCTGAAAATGTACTTGGCATAAAGGCTGCATGTGGCTCTGGCAAATCAAAGAAAAACAACAACAACAACAACATCAATAAACTCATGAGTAGCTACAGGAAAATAGCCAGAATGATCTCCCTGCTTTTTTGGCACATGCATACTGTAGCGGCTGTACTGGCAGACTTTCAGCAAGCATCCATGGGCTGAATACATCCAAGGGCTAAGCAATAAGGGGATGATCACATTTTCAAGAGTGATGTTGGATGAAAAACCTGTTTGTTCATAGTGCTAACATATAGCCAAAGGAAGTAGTTTTGACCAGGGGGTGCACCAATATCAGTGGTATACTTTTACTTCTACTCCACTACATCTCAGAGGCAAATACTGTACTTTTACTCCACTACAATTATTTGAAAACTTTAGTTACTAGTTACTTTGCAGATATAAATGATGATGTTATGAAACATACACATTTACCACTTTAGCCTTATTTTATACCTAGGCTATTTGAAAATAGCAGATCTACAAGCTCACAACGCATCGCGATACGGCTCGTTGTGAGCTTGTAGATCTGCTATTTTCAAACATTTTAGTACTTTTACTTTTGGTACTTTAAGTACATTTTGATGCCAATACTTTTGTACTTTTACTCAAGTACATTTTTTAATTCTGGACTTTTACTTTATAACAGAGTATTTCTATATTGCAGTATTGGTACTTTTACTTAAGTAAACAATTTGAGTACTTGTGCACCATGGACAGCGACACTCTCACAAAACCCACACAATCCAAGTTTTAAACCATGAAGGATTACTTGGCTATTGTTCTAAAATAGGTAGGCTTTGGCTTTTTTATTACACAGGCAGTAATGATAGGCATAACGTCATTTTGCTCTCGTCACTTTCTCTATGTGGTGTAGGAAGCGAAAAGCAAGAAACACTTCAGATTGGTAGCTTTTGATTAACAAAATTGACACCATGAATTAACACCCAGTAGGCTTGTCAATGCTTTAGCGTTAAGAAGGGATGCCTAATTTATGCTGTCACACACTGAAAATAGCAGATCTATAAGCTACATTGTGAGCTTATAGATCGGTGGTGACACTGTCATAAGACAAGCCATAAATTAGGCCTGACACTGACAGTGCATATTTGTGAATCACTCAGGCCACAACATTACTGTCTCTCTAACCTTGTTTCAGCAGCAGCCGGTCAGCGTCCATAACTCCATAGACAGATGCAGCTGATCAGCAGATCATCAATGACCTCCCACACAGTCAAATCATCAGTGTTAATTCAGTGGTAATTTTTTTAATTAAACTAACACCTGAGTATTTTTCTGTGCACCTTGCTCTCCACAATATACTGTATGTGGGATTCTCGACCAAATTGTACCTTTCTAAAATAACCTACAGTATTTGTTTTCATTTGTGGGAAATTATCCACTTAAAGGGATATTTCACTTTCAAAAAAACTTTGGGTAATCATCATCTACTCAGGCTTTTGTGAGCCCCCCAGACCGTTTTTAAGTTGCTTGATTCACTATTTAGATATTTGATATTCATTTTATCAGACACGCCCCCTTCCTATACAAACCCATTATAACTTCAAACTAAATTTTTAACTTGTTAGATTCATCAAAAACACCCGTCCTTGGTTCTGGTGACTCACCCTGCCCTCCTAATACGCGAGGGGGCCGTGTTCTTTCCATAACTTTTTTCATTTATTTTATCTAATGTTTTTATTGTATTTTTTTTTTTTTTCATTTTCCAAAAAAAATATTTAAAAAGCCTGAGTAGACGATAAAATGACCCAAAGTTTTTTTGAAAGTGAAATATCCCTTTAACATTTGCTGGAGTCCAGTCATTTGCTACACAAACAGCGCAAAGCAGCTTTTGAATCAAACACTGTACTATATGCTGGGTTACTTTCTTAATTTGTCCCCCCTTGTTGTTCGGTTTATGACTGTTATTTAGTCAAATCCTCTCCCTCAGTGTTTGGGTGTAATAAAAGGCTGTGTAGATTTATTAAGTCATTTTGTAGCACACAACAACATTTTATTGCAGTAGTGTTACCAATATGCAATCTACTGTTAGGCTACACAATCTCCTGTGAATTATCTTACAGAAATAGGGAACTAACATGTAAGCACAGATAGGTTTATTAATCTACTCATCCTTCAGTCCAGTTCTGTTGGCAATCGGCACATTTCAAAAAGCACAAGTGTCCTCGAAATCATTTTGATAATTTCTTCTTCTCAGACATCTCCTTTGACAATGACATCCAGTTATTATCAGAAATGACTAGCACAGAAATGAACTGTTCATAGTTGTGACCAAGTCACTGCAACTGATACTGTAGTTAACCACATGAACCTTGTTCACAAAAGGCAACAGTCCACAGTATTGTGCTGTTGCCTTTGCTTTCTTTCTTTTTCTTTTTGACTGGAATCAAATGTTTTGTGGTCATGATACATCACTTGGCAGGCGTACAACCCTTTATATGAGGATTTTCTGAAACATTTATGGAGTAAATGAACGGGAAATTCACTTCAGGCACGTATGCTGTTCAATAAGTGGGCGGTTACTATTGAGCTCTATATGTGGCTGTTTTCTGTATGTGTGTGTGGATACATAAGAAGTCTATATGGTGGTGAGGGCATGCAGTGCCTGTGTAAGAGAATATTGACCAGTGACCTAATGGTGTGTGTGTGTGTGTGTGTGTGTGTGTGTGTGTGTGTGTGTGTGTGTGTGTGTGTGTGTGTGTGTGTGTGTGTGTGTGTGTGTGTGTGTGTGTGTGTGTGTGCACGCGCGTGTGTGTGTGTGCGTGCGTGCATACATGCATATCCAAGATATTGTTCACATGCATCAGTTTGGACACAGCTTACTGGATCTGACTCATGTGATTTTTTGATGGAATCCTCCCTCCGTTGTTGACAGGTCTGGTGAAGCGAGGAGTAATTGTAATCACTCATTCAGTTGTAGCGCAGGGCACCAGGTGATAACAGAAGGCCTTAATGGACGTGTTGAGATGAGATGCGTGTCGAACAGCTGGGTCCGCTGTCTGGGAAACTTCTGCACCGAAGAGTGACAGGACAGGGATGTTTGAATGGGCTGGTCATCATGAACATACAATGGCTCTGTACTCTTGACAGCCAGCAAGGCTGTCATTATAGTAATGATAATATAATTACAAAACATAAGATGACATAGGCCTACAAATGTATTTATCCCTGCAAGGATGTATAGTGTGTGTGCACAGAAGTCGCTACACACTAATCTCTATCAGACAAAAAACAAATTTGTTGGCTTTAATGCAAGTGCAAAATGTGTGCAGTTTTCACTTGAATGCAACACCAAAATGAGTCGAGAGCTCCATATTTTTCAAGCCTCTCAGAGTCGAAGATTCGTGACGCAAATGTGGTCCTATTTTAGGCATATGAGGTCTATTTTTAGGCATATGAGTAGCAGCTTGTTGTCAATATTCATTTCAACTGTTCCTCACTCCAACATTTCCACAACAAGAAGGAGTAGTTTGCGTAGAACCGGATGATGCAATGGCAAAGTTTGTACAAATTTGTACAAGCTTGAGTTTGTATATCAGCTATTTTCAAGTATTAAAATAGGACTTGGTGGTTAATGATCAATAATTATACTCCAATAACATGATATATTATTATTCTGAAATGATCATTCAGCAAAAGGAGTACTTTCACTTTTGATATTTTAAGAATATTTTTATACTAATACTTTTGTACTTACTTTTGGTAGTTCACCCCCAAAATAACTTTTTTTCTATTGATTACTGACCATCTGGAGCCTTGAATTCATAGATATTTTTTTGTTTTTGTCACATTCCTAAGCCAATAATTTGATTATAATAAATGTGTCCCCATTGATTCCGGTAGGAGACACAAATGCATTTGTGTCTCCTACCGGAATCAATGGGGCTAAATTTATTATAATCAAATAATAAAGGAAGGAATGCGACAAAAACAAATAAATATCCATGAATTCAAGGCTCCATGGGGTGAGTAATCAATAGAAAAAAAGTTATTTGGGGGGTGAACTACCCCTTTAAGTAAGATTTTTACACTGTGGTATTGCTACTTTTACATAAGTCAAACATATGAAGACTTCTTCCACCACTAAACACAATTCACTGGTGGGAAGCCGGTTGAGGAGGATGATCTCTGTCACTGCACTAGTGACTCCTACAGGTTGATCGGAGCGCCTGTTCAGCAGGGGAGCAGAACTGATAAGGAACCGTGTTCATCCGCATGCTTTATGCCCTCCTGGTGAAACGCTTTACTGTCAGGTGAAAAGTAGCGGCTGGCGATGTTATGTGTGTCGGATGAGAAACATGTGGTTGTCTACAACCTCCCTAAGAACAAACAGTAGGGATTAGCAGTGACAGGGACTATACACATGGAGGGGATTTGGCATAAAAGACAAAAAAAAAACTGCTAATCCAACTGGGTCCTGCAAATAAATAAATAAATAAATAAATACAATAAAATAAACCTGCCGCTTGTCGCAAACAGTCACTGGTGTATAGGTGTAGTGTTCCTTTTTGTCCTACTCAAGCGCCTCCATATAGTTCTGATTGGTTTATAGTGAGCAGCAGTTCAGAGATCTACCAGCTGCTAGACCATTGAACGCCTTTGAAATAGTAAATAGGTACTTTCAAATTAATTCTGTATCGTATTTAGGGAGCCAATGATTTTTCGTAGATAGGGTTAATGTGCAGGGTTAATGTGTTGAGCTTTTCTTCTTCCAGTGCAGCATTTTGAAAGGGCATTACAGTAATCTATCAAAAGCTTGAAGTCATGAAGCTTCTCACTTTGAAGAAGTTTTTATTATTATTATTATTATTATCGAACGCTGTCCTAGTGATGTCAGTGATATGACTTTGAAAATTAAGATTAGAAGAATCCCTAATAACACAGAACACAACACTTTCTCACTGAGTTCTAGAGACAGTATTGTCGCGATTTTCAAAACTGCTGGACCCAAAAGCAGAACACAAACAAGTCCAATGGTGTTTATTAAAACAATGGAGGAATGGCGGGGGGGGGGGGGGGTGCGAGCGGGCAGGCAGGCAGGCAATGGAGCAGGTGAGCATGGTCAGGGAGGTTGTGAGACGTTGTGGCAGTACGTGTAGTGAAGACCAGGGTTTGTATACTAAGGAGGTATATGAGCTGAATGGCAGCAGGTGAGGGAGATGATGAGGGTACTGGAAATAGGTGTGCCAAGCTGGAAGCTGGAGCCATGCCTACGCCCACACACGCCCACTCACAAAGACAGACACAAAGATAACAGACATAAAGACAATAGACACACAAGGACACTGACAGTCAACATGCTTTAATATTTATAGTTAATATTCATAGTAATGATGCACTGAATGGCAGTTCCTACATTTGTACATTCCGTATGCACACTCACGCACACATGCATGCACGTGGAACACCCACTTGTATGCTTGATCAGTCTTCCTGGAAAGTGGATAGCATATGATTGCAACGGAATTGCAGCATTAGGGCATACTACTATAATTGGAGGTTTGTGCATTGTGTTTGTTTATACAGACAACAGAGTTGCAAAAGATCTTCCATGCTGGGAAGAAATGACAGTTAATTGGTTCATGCATTGCAAAATGTGCACCCAGCTGCTGAGTGGGCTGTCGCCATACCGTAGAGAAGGAGGAACAAATGGTTAGCATTGCTGTACTGTTGTGTACCTTTGTCAAACTATGCGTGCGTCCATGTGTGCGTGCGTGATGTTCATGGCCCAGCTGACTTTAATCATTGACAACAGTGGTATGAGCTATATATATCTACATGTAATCTATGTTGAATTCACACTACCAGCTCCCTCAGACTAAAATTAAAAAAGCTTGACACTTCCATGTTTTCCTCCAGTGGCCACCTCCCATAAATGTTGAACTGTACCCAAACAAAGATACAGTAACATTAAGCATAATAATATTTTGACAAAATTGCTGCCTATTCATTATGGTTAATGATACACTGATACGTCAGTTTGTTGTTTTTCAATCTACTTATTACATTTTGTAGAGCTGTGTTGAAAGAGAACATCTGAGAAAGACAAGGTTTGGATTAATTGTATTTTACGAACCCTACAGATCATGAAAGCATAATCACATGATGAGGATCACAGTTTATGTTTTCTTTGAGTATTTTCTTTGCTGTATTCAGTTTTTCTTTTCACTACATGAATTGTGCACTGCAAATATTTTATATACTGTATATTGCAATGTGTGCAGAAGCTCAGGAGGCCACTGACAGAGAGTGCCACTGAATCAAGGGAGCCCATGCACTGCTGGAACGTGGAAGTGGTTCTCTCTCATGGCTGAGATGGCAGGCCATCTATTCAGCTTCCATGCCTCATTGCCCCGGCTTGGGGAAAGAGCCCTTCCATTTCTGATCCAGCACCCCCTGATTCAGTGCCATTTGAGCCAGAAGTCCGACTCCAGGGAGTGTGTCGGGGTCAGAGCAGCCAGGGCCACCACAAAGACAATGGCATGTTGCCATATCGGAGATACTGTAGAAATCAAAGTACAGGGTGGAGGAGAGGGCAAGTTGAGACCAGGCCAGGGAGGGCTTAAAGAACTGCCAGAATGCCAGAAATCTAAAAGTATCTAAATTAAAGGACAATTCCCAGTGTTAGACTAGCTATACTACTTGGCATTGTCTAATGTCTATAGTCAACTTCGGCCACATAGATTAGGCTACATAAGCATTGAAGAATTCTTCCTAAAATACATATTCTTTGGAAATTGTGTTCATTCATGTTTTGTCCATATTCAATAAACATTACAGAATGTACCTGAAATTATTTTGTCAGTGTTAGCTAAAACTCACTGTATCATTAAGCTAAAATTCGAAATGCAAGGACCAAGCAAATTGATATCACTACGCACAAAAATGGTGCAGTGACTTTCAAAAATCAAAATGACGCAGTAATAAATCATACAGTATAGGTTTAAAATCTGCAGTCGTCTGAAATATCTGTTGTTTGATAAAAGAAGGAAAAAGTACTGTATATAAATTCCAGCATGTTCCAGACTTTCACCCTTCGGGTAAAAAACATGCCGGAGGTTCTTTAACGAACACCACGGTCATTCGATTGAAATACATTCAAGAAATCTCATTCATGTGTACAGTAGATATTTTTCATACTATTGTTCATACTGGATAACACTAAAAAAGCTTACAGCTTGTTTCCATTGCGGTCCTTAGTATGAGGTGTGTATGATGTCATCATAGTGGTGTGGTGATGTTGGGTGCATGAAATGTACAGAGTTCATGATGTGAACAAGTCTCTGAGTGAAACCGTGGGTGTACCTGCCACTCAAAGTGTACACCCAATGAGCAGGTTGATGATATGCAGAGTGAGTGTGTGAATGGGTGAATGTTGTAAAGCACTTTGGATAAAGGTGCTATACATGCCATTTTACCACTTAAACCCCATATGGGTAACCGGAGTCCCTCAGGGCTCAATACTAGTTTATTTTCTGTTTTTTGTTATTGTGGGGAAAGCTTTTGCTGAAAACATTATTACTAAATGACAAAGGTTTAATTCAGTCGCGTAACGAGGCAACAGTAGGCCCCGACGCGAGGTGGTCACAGCGGGCCCTCATGAACGTGCATGAGGGCGGGCCCTCATGACCGAAAATGTTGCGTTTATTAGTGGTTTCTTTCGCGGGTTTGTGACGGATTTCGGGTACATCGGTTTTGTAACCGACCAAACACTACTGAATGAAGGAAAAACACATAAAACGGCCATAAAAGTCAAACATCTATATAACGGTCATCCCCTCCTCCCATAAAATTAACGTGACAGTCATGGTCCAAATTTGAGATATTATGTTGCGACATAAAATCAACCTTTTTTTAAAATATATATATATATATTTATTTATTTTCTGGGTGGGGAGGGGCCCCTAACATCATGGGCCCCAACGCAACCGCGTTGTCTGCGTGACGGTAGTGACGCCCCTGGTTTAATTGGGTCAAATGCATGTTAGTGCTTCCACACACCTTTCTCAAATAAAGCATAGTCAATTGCATTACCTATTTTGTCACGGATCATTATTTTACACTTTCATTGTAATGTTAAGAGTACAGCTAGGATTTGGAAATTGCAAAAATGCAATTTGTTTATTTCCTTAAGATAACATAGAATTAATGATAATATCTTCCAAATTATGTCTGACGTGACGACAAAAAATTACATTAAATGCCAGAAATGAGTACGAGTAAAAAGCCACAAACATCTTGGCTTTGAATGTGTTCCGCATGGAATCAGTGTCTGAACTGCCCACCCAGTCACCCACAAATGATTGTATGCAGTTATTACATTAAACTAAATTAATTCAATAACACATTGGATGTTGGGGGTGGGGATTCTAATCTGACAGCTTCTGAGACAATATGTAATTGTACATTCATAGGCTTGGAACAAGTCATTATTCAATTGTTATGGTTAACCAGTGCCTATTGAATGAAATTACAATTTGTGTTACTGGAATCCTTCCTCTCTCCATCCAGACTGGCATGTAATTGTGGTACCATCTGTTATATAAAATAAGCCAAAGTGTCTTGACAGTAACTGTTCCTATACTGTCTGTGTCCGCCTCTCCTGGAAGTCAACTCTGTAGATGCTGATTGACAGGCTTGTGTGATTATTTACAGGTGTTGTGGACAGAATGCCGGCCTGCCACTCTTCATGCAGCCGGAGCCTGTCCCGTTGACAGGTGTGATGAGCGTAGGCCGGCTCTCTTGTTATTGTCATTGTATGTAAGAAAGCCAGGTGGCACATTAGATTAAAGACAATTACAGTGTGAGTCACAGAGCCTTGCCCTTGACTGAATCATAATGTAAATGTCATTTTACAGGAACATGAAGATATCAGGCAGGCGTGATAAGAAAGGCAGGAGGAAAACACTTGTTGTCGGTCAAAGGGAGACTTGGGGAGACTTGCATTAGGTTGGGTGGTCTTGATAATTAAGTAGGCATTAGGGATCAACAAATCCTGTGTGTGTGTGTGTGTGTGTGTGTGTGTGTGTGTGTGTGTGTGTGTGTGTGTGTGTGTGTGTGTGAGTGTGAGTGCGCGCGCAAGCGTGGGTGTGTCTGTCTGTCTCTGTGTTTACAGCCAGTCCAGTGTAGTCAACTGTTGTTCTGTTTCTGGCTGCCATAATTCCCCATGCTTTCACGTTGCTTGATGCCAGGTGTAGACAGGAGTTGGACACCCCGCACCAAATTAGTGCCTCTTTCATGTGTCTACACTACACTGTGCCTACTCTGAAATACACAGAGGAATGGGGAAAGTGTGTGTATACTGTATATTGCAGGCGATTAGCACATCAATGCTGTTGTCAAGGCATCTGGACCAAACGGCATGTTGGCTGTTGAACCCACAGTTCTACCCTTTCATCTGACAGCATTTGAATCATGTCCGTTACACTGAGCAAAATTATCTACTGTATCTATCTATCTATCTATCTATCTATCTATCTATCTATCTATCTATCTATCTATCTATCTATCTATCTATCTATCTATCTATCTATCTATCTATCTGCCTAAGCTAAGTAATTCATAAATTGTTTGGCATGATTAGGATTTATGGATTCAGCTTAATGAATGTGTCATGGCGCAGAATGTAAATAAAAGCAATGCAAACAAACAAATTAAGTGGTGCAACAGTACATTTCCGGGGTTGTAGTGATAAGGAAAATGTAATTCAACTGGCCACAATACAGTGGTATAACTTGATATGAGCATTAGAGTAGACACTGTCAGTACAGGGTGGTGAGTCATACAGCTATATTAAAATACAGTTGCATGTAAGGCCCCTGCCAGATGATTCATATGCACCCCACCTCCTTTAAAGACAATGTGTTATTTTAGGGTACAGGAATAAAGCGGATAGCTATAGGTATGTCTAACACAAAGCATGAATTTAACAGTTTGCCATTTTTAAAATGAGAGTGGCCAATCGATACTGTCATTTTTTCTTCTTCTTTCTTGTCTTTTTTGCCTTTCAAACTGTAAATATATACAGGTTGACTAGAGAAAACCATGACAACATAGTGCCGCACTAGGCAAATACAAGCCTGCCAGCACCTTCTGTGAACTCCCGAACCGTTCATCCGGCAATACAGCTTCGGCCTTGTTTACCTGACAAGTTCTGCATCATAAAGTCTGTAGACAGCTGAGTTAGCATGGTAACTTTACAGTACGAAATGCTCCGCAGTCTTTCTCTGAATTAAATTCAGCCCTTCAGTCCAAGGAGAACTAGCTACAAGCAGTCAATCACTGCACTGAAGGGGACCCTGGAAATGAGCGGAACCTGACTCACTATAGCTCCAGTGTCCCCCCTCCCACCCCACCCCCCCTCCTCCAGCACAAGTGTCAGCAGACCTCCCACTGTACATTGTCCCGGTACCCAAGCAATGCCCCAGCGTTCTCAGTGACTACAGGTTGCACATCATGAAGATCTTTGAGAGACTGGTCCTGCAGCACCTGAAGCCCCTGGTGAGTGACTCCCTGGACCCTGTGCAATTTGCATAACAGGCAAACGTTATGCAGATTGCAGATGATGCTATTATCTACTGTACCTGCTCCACAGAGCCTAGACACACCTGGATAGGACGCACTGCACCATGAGAGTCTGTTCTTCAACTTCTCCAGCACTACGCCTGCTAGCCGAGAAGCTCTCATTGATGCAGATGGATCACTGGATCAAAATGGAAACGAGTCCCCAGGACTTTTTTGTGTTATTCCTTTTAGCCTTAATATCTGACTGTGCACGTGTTGTTTACATTTCTGACTAATAAAGTATTCAATCAATGAAAAATAAAAGATAAAAACGGTCTAGTTGCCTGGATTACAGACTATATCACCTGCAGACTGCAGGGCAGCTTGTCAGATGTGCTTGTGAGCAACATCGGCGCTCCCCAAGGACCGCTGCTGTTACCTTTCCTGTTCACCCTACAAATTTCACTTCTCTGGAATGTGTCACAGACAGAACTTCTCTGATGATTCTTCATCAGCCAGCTGCATCACCAATGACAACGTGGAGGAGTAGAATCCCGGTGGAGAACTTTGTAGGTTGGTGTGAAAACAATCACCTCCTAGCCTGGAATCCAGACTGAGGAGCGAAGTTTTTTTTAATAAATTTTTTCACTTCGCTTCTCTGTCTGGCTATCATCCTGTTTGAGCCGGATTTCCAAACGTCACCAATTATGTAGGCAAATCAGGAAGTGACTCGAATTTCACATTGGAAGGCTCTGTCCCGCCCCGCACCACAGACCAATCAGAAGCTGTGGCTCCTGGGTGTCCGTCCCGCCCTGCTCCGCCCTGCTCCGCCCATTGGAAATGGCATGATTTCCAGACTGAGAAGTGACGAGAGAAAAAGATGCACCGAACGGCACGAATCAGTCTATAATCACCTCCAACTCAATTAGAAAGACCAATGAACTTATGGTGGAGTACTGGCAGAGCATTACGAGGCCCACAACTCACATCACCATCCGAGGGGAGGATGTGGAGATGGTGAAGTTCCTGGAAGTACTGTACACTTAAATTAATATTGTAGAAGAGACTGGGAAATGTGGGATCCTGACACCCGGCATTGAATACCAGCTACCATAAGTAGACAGAATAGACTAAATGAACATCTATGGGTGTACTGATACTCTACATGATTATATTAGCCCAGAAGCTGGAAGTATGTGCTTCTCTAGAGCAGCTGAGACTGCTGAGGCAACAGTCTGGGAAACATTTTTGTTTAAAGCCAAAGGTGGGTGAGGATGTTTATTGCTTTACTGTCCCAGTAGCTATGAGTGCTTTGTATCCTAGTTTCATCTGTTTCAACCATTTCAAATTAATTAGGCATCCACAAAAGTGTGGGACACATGGGCTTCCAAAGTGTAAGATTGTAAGTTCCTCTTTACTTTATTAATGCTACGAAAGCACATGAACAAAGACCATAAAAACATAATGACAAACATACAGTAAGGATGGCTTAGCTACATCTAACATGCAAGCTCAGCGTTCTTCTTCGGGCTGCATATGATTGGAATTGGGGATGACTCTGAGGACCATAGCAATGAGAGAAAAGGATGGCAGTGACACGTGGAAAAAAACTTCACAACAGAGAGGGTAATCTTACAGTCATTATCGATCGCTTCCTTCCAGTTCAGAATCGATAGAAACAACAAAATGTGTTTGTTCATATCTCTAGTCAAAACGAGTCATTGTAATTTTGTAAAGTGTAAAATAATAGGGAGTAACAAAGAACTGCAGATATTTCGACACAGTAAAAATCAATGACTTAATGATATCATAAATATTATCATCTGTCGTGTAATGTTAGGTCCTCAAATCGTGTCACCCATTGCTTTCAATAAATGTGATCATTGAGGAACCGATATGTGAGAGCTGATTTAGACTCAAAATTTTAGAGCATCCGTTCATAATGAATATAGAAGCAGGCACCTTTCTGATCGTCTACTGCATGCGGCAATCAACCTGATTGCCGCATGCAGAATCAACTGATCAGCACCACAACAACTAACAATCTGATAATAAGAACTCATTGATTCATGAAATCAAGCCTTGTTTATGTTTACAACCTCAAGGGGCTTTAGTCATATTTTCCAAACAACAGCAGTTGTGTACAACATAGTTCGAGAGTCTGCAGTTAAAGTTAATGTAACCACATGAACCCTAGCATCCCTATACATATATCAACAATATACACTAGAAAATGAGCAGAGTAAGTTAACTTCATTATACAGTAGGCTACTGTGCTGATCTCAGAAAATAAACTTTCTTTCCGGCCTTGCACGGTGTGGAAATCTGGGTGCACTGCAGACTCAGCCACAGACTTGGTTGTTATTAGACATTGTGTGCTCAATTTGAAATGCTGTTTCACACTATGCCAACTGCACCATTGATTTACTGCATCAATGCAAGACGGCAGAGTTGAAATAGATTTGCGTGCGGGTGTGCTGTCAGCTTTTAATAATGACAGTTTTGTAAGGCCTTGATTTACTTCCACTTCACAGACAATTGCATACCTCTAAATTAAGCTTAACCCTTTTTATTCAATTACGTTTAATACAGTATATTCTGCAACAGTTCTTTTTTCCAACTCTATTCACCTTCCTTAAGCACAGCCACAGTCTCTCACATACGCACATAGATGCATTTTATTTAATTTTGTGTGAATTGGCTTGCTTGCTGCTGTGAACTAAAGACCAATCTCCTTGGGTCTGAATTGCTCGGTTTATGGCGGACAAGGGGGAGTGTGCGAGATTTTGAAATGGGAACTCGTAACTACAGCCCACTGCCCTGCTATTAGGTCCTTGTCTGCTGCCTGTCAGTCCTTCCTAGGCGTTGCTGTGACAGCAGGGTTGTGTTGTTTTGATAGAGACCTTCTCACGAGGCACTCTCACTGCTCACAAATGTCTATATAGAGACAAAGTCCAAACATGACATATTGACCGTGCTCCTGAGAGCTATCTCCACCCGTCTTCACAGTGTCTATGTATGTATCACGCTACATATCATTTTAATTGCCAGCTGACGCTGTCTCTTGAATAAACTTTTATTTAAGAAACCGGTGGCGAAGCCAAATCATATGAAATGCACAGTACAGTTGCAAGTCTTGCTGAAAATGTGGAATAAGGTAGAGATGTGGTGTCTGTTGGACAGCGATGATGGGCAACATTTTAATCACATAGGCTGCCTTGCCAGAGGCAACGATTACACTGGAAACTGAGACAAAATTATTGTTTGTTCCGTTGTTTGTTTGCTTCTCTCTGTTGTTGGGCATATCCACCAATTCTACTGTTGGACGTAGCCTCTGTATCATTACCCGTTTCATCTTATGTGACTGTCGTGGCCCTACTGTACCAATGCCAACTCTTCTAAGTCCTTGGAGATGCATGCCGAGGGCATTTCATGACAGACGCTCTCTCCAGCCATGTTGCTTCTGTTTGCATCACCCTCACCCTTGCAAAAAAAGCGTTATTATCTGTTTCTGTTGGATATTGCCTCATATCAAAGGGCAACATGGCTGTCTGGGAGAAAACAGGAAAACGGTTTTGACTGAATGGTCCTCCATCTCAATTGAAATGGTACCTATATTCTGCAGTCATCTGACAGTTACCTTTTAGTAGTGCATGTTAAGCAACCAAGATAACGCTCTTTGAGTTGTAAGGACACCGCAGAATATTCCAGTGCTATTAAGTCTTTTATGTAAAGCGACTTTGGGTACTTATAAATATAAATCTGAGTTATTATTATTAAAGTGTTGCTTAGTCAGTGACAATCTGAGTTGATTGTTTGCCCTGAACAAACCGTTCCTAACATACAGAGACCCAGAAACCTGAGGTGGGAACATGTGCCACATTGCCAGTGGTGGGAAAAGTACTCAAATTTCAAGTTAAAGTTTTACTTGAGTAAAAGTATCAATACTACAATGTAGAATTACACTGTTAGGGTGCAGTCACACCGAACTTTAATTCTGCCTATGAGGGCGGATTGTGCCAAAGCTTTTCAATGGGAACGGAGTGGTTTGTTGCCATTTGTGGATTTCCGCCAAAAAACGCTCTGTTACCATTGAAAAGCATCGGCAGAATCCACACTCATAGGCAGAATAAAGGTTCAGTGTGACCGCACCTTTACAAGTAAAAGTCCGGAATTCAAAATTTGAACTTAAAGTATCAAAAGTCATTATGCAGAATGTCCTGTTTCACAAGTTTTCAAACGTATAAAATGTATACAAATCTTATGAAAATAGCAGATCTACGATGCAACACATTGTAGATCGTCTATTTTCAAATGGCCGAAATGTATAGGGTAGGGCTTTCACGACTAGAGATTTTTACAGGTCGACTAATTTGACCCAGTGGTAGTCGACTAGTCGAACTTTACATTTTTTTTTATTTTTTAGGGGGGGCATTGTTTTAATGCCATCCTACTACTATATTACTAGTATTATTATCCTCCTGCCCTTATTTTTATGGCGTTTTAAGGGAAGCGCTTCTGGCACAGCAGCACAGCACCACAGCGTCTCCAAGGATCCCCATTGCCCAATAATAGGCTTTTATTGGGCATACTTTTGACCCCCTTTTGATAAAAAATAAAGTCAGGAGGATAATAATAATAGTAAGATGGGCCATTACTATGCGGCATTAAAGCAAATTTTCTTTTTCAACTATTCGACTAGTACCAACAAGGTCGACTAGTGGTTATACTAGTCGACTAGTTGACTAGTTGACTAGTTGGTGAAAGCCCTAGTATAGGGCTGAAGTGGTTAATGTATGTTTTGTAATAGTAATCCAAATCTAAAAAAGTAACTAGTAACTAAAGTTTTCAAATAATTGTAGTGGAGTAAAAGTACAGTACAATATTTGCCTTTGAGATGTGGTGGAGTAGAAGTAAAAGTACTGAAGATTGGAAATACTCCAGTAAATTAAAAATACCTAAAAACAGTGCTTGAGTAAGTGTACTTTTAGTTACGTTACACCACTGCACATTGCCCTAATAATGCTGTCCAATGTTCCAGTTGAAGTACAGCTGAGGAGAAAGACTGAGATCAGCTCCCACTGTCTGAAGAACAAAGTTGAGCTCATGTAGCCTATGTATTTAGCTGATCAACAACTGTAGGGACTGGAGGCTGTTAGAAACTGTAGTATGAACTGTTTATGGATGTGTTAATAACGTTTCTTTTTGGTTATTAATAAATCCATCATAATGTCCAAAGGACATGAAATAGATTTAATTTCAAGTCAGGGTTCTCCGATAGGAATCCATTAACCACTTTATTAAACAATACTACTCCTACAATTTATCACAGAAACAAACAAACAAAAAGCACACAATGCAGTGAAAATAATGCAGTAAAATCAGTGAATAATAACAATAATTACACATATTTATGTAGCCTACAGTAGCACAAAAACATGTTTACAAAGTGCTTCACAGACTAAAAGACTGAAAACACTTAGAAAATACTTAAACAAGACAATGAATACATATCTATGAATAAAAGCTTTGTTTTGCTATCTATCAAAGCATAAAAAAGTACTGAAAACCAGTTAATGAGAATGCATTTTTAAGAGAGTTTTAAAAGAGGGCTCTGATTCACAATTGTTAGTCTGATTCCCAATTTATTCCACAATTGTGCCCTTACGGTACGGAACATGCCCTATTGCCCTCTGTCATAAGCCTTGTCCTGGGGGCCAATTGAGCAACAGCTTGTCTACAGATCTGAGATTACAATTTACAACTTACAAGTAAGGGGTGATAAAGGTCAGAAATGCACACGGTGGCAAGGCTGTACCGGGATTCTGAGCACCACGGTTAACCAGTACAATGAGGCAAGAATGGAGGAAATGTGCTCACAATTGCAAGTTCTTGTAAAAACCTAGTATTTTGTGCAAGTTGGAGGCGGCTGATGGATTTTCGATGTGTGAAATCTGAAACGGATAGGAGAAAAGATGGAAAAATAAGTTATAAGTAAAACACGTGCTGTATAGTCCTAACTCAGTAAGTTATCTAATGCCATATGGGCTTCAGGTTTGGCCTGTTGCAGATACTGTCGAATCTCAGCCCGATGGACGTGGACCGAATTGACCATGGTTCTGGAGGTTGGCATTGTGTGGTCTCGGAAAGGTCTGGCTGTGGTGGTTTTGCTGTTGATGGTTCTGTGGGTCTTTGCTCTGCAACTCTACGGCAAGTTTTACACAGGGAACACTGTGTTGAGCTAACGGTACCAACGGGGCTCAGTCCTGACGATGGCTCTAGGCTGACTTCTCACATGCCTTTGTGCACACTGCCTTCCATCCATCCATCCATCTTCAACTTATCCGGAATCGAGTCGCGGGGGTAACAGTTCCAACTGAGATTTCCAGTCTTCCCTTTCCAGAGCAACATTAGCAACTTCCCCTGGGGGGATCCCGAGGCGTTCCCAGGCCAGTCTGGAGATATAATCCCCCCATCTGGTCCTTGGTCTGCCACGGTGTCTCTTCCCAGTGGGATGTGCAGCGAGGATCTCACTAGCTAGGGAGACGCTAGGGAGGCATCCGTACTTGATGCCTGAACCACCTAAGCTGGCTCCTTTCCAAGTCAAGGAGCAGCTGCTTTCATTCTTTGTCAACCTGTTCTCATGTGTCTCAGTCTGCTACTGCTAGCCTATAACTAGTGGTGGACGTATGGAAGTATTCAACCCCAAATATATTTTGCTTCTGTGCAATACACGAAGGCACATGTCAACGCCTAATTATATCATGTACAGCAGCGGTTATCAACCTTTTCTTGATCAGGGCCCACTTGAAAATCTCAAAAGCGTTCACGGCCCACTCATCTGGCCACTAAACACGACAGCCGAAAGGCTGCCCTGTTAACCCATTAAGACCTGAGAAGATTCTAGAAATGTCTTCTAAATCCTTAAAAAAAATTGAAAAAAAAAACCCAATTTTTTTTTTCCTCGATTTTTCAAAAATAGCAGATCTACAAGTTCATAGCGCGGCACTCGGTGCCGCGCTATGAGCTTGTATATCTGCTATTTTTGAATAGCCTAAAGACATCTAAAGTGACACAGATGCGTTCCAGGTATCAATGGGTTAAGTGGTCAGATGGGTGAGCCGCATGCATTTTCAGAGTAGGCCTATGTTTATTCTCATGATTAATCAGTCGATTGTGTTCTGGCATCTATAGACATCTACATGTGATGTGATAATTCAACCATTTGTAAAGTTTAGTGTTGTGGAAGGAAAACCATCAGATTTACTCTACTCTCCCATACTGCTTATCACAGAATTAGGTATTTGGCTTTGTACATTTTTTTGTACTTAATATAGTTGGTCTATCGTTATTTGAAGTCTACTTTGTCCAGGGTTGGATTTGTTTGGGGAGATATTCATTTTTATTACCGGTGGAGATATCTTTTATCCTTGCTCCTGGTCAGACTGAATTAAATACTGTACGTGCATGCATTTCCTTTTTGGAAATGTAGACTGTCTGATGTTATCAAAATTGAATTAAAATGCCTTAATCCTGGAGTATTTCAATTCTATGAAAGAAATTGTGAAAATCACTGCGCAGTGCGACATGTTGTGAGCTTGTAGGTAGATCAGTAGATTTTCGCCATTTGTCGTATGAAGAAGTACGTTGTATATAGGGCTTAAGGGCCCTATATTGCGTGCCGCCTTACCCCTTATGCCAAAAATATTCAGCCATTTTTGACTATTTTGAAAAACATTTAAAAAGCCAATCTACGTCAACACGTTGTGAGCTTGTAGATCGGCTATTTGAACTATTTCAGAATGTTGTTAAGAAAATGCCTGCAATCCCCCTTTTTTAACTTTTTTTTTAGAACCCTTGCTTTTGTGAACCAAAACACCATCATATACATACAATACCTGTGCTCACACTTGACTAAACCTTACCGATTCCCATGCATGCCTACATCCGGCGTGGGTGTGAGGGACAATACATAAAGGACAATGCTTGTCCACAGTCAGCAGTGCATGGCAATTTCAAATGCATCAAATTCAAGAGCAAGCCGATGTCCTTGAATCAAAACCACCTCTTCAAAACTCATGCATAACAACAAGGTTATTATTATTTGTGGCGTAGCCGTCAAGGCAGTGTGAATGCCATGTAATCCCCCTTTAATCCCTTACAGTAGGCCACAGCCCTCGCTAATCTGCACACCTTGAGAATGGAAGTCATTTGAATGAAGGAGATGCCAACATTTTTAACCCCTTGTGGAAATGAGGGGTTATCCACTTTCAAACTGGCATCCCTATTTTGGGAAATATCACAATGTCACAATGAGATACAAATAAAAAACTCTGGGGAAAAAAAGTGGATCTCCAAGCTCATAACACAGATTGAGATGTGACACGTTGTGAAGTTGTAGATCGGTTATTTTCACAATTTTCCCGCAACAGTGTCACAAAATGAAGCATACAATACGGTTTAAGAGGTTAAAAACCTTATTCCAAGCATGTAGTACTAGTATGTGACGTGTAGCCTAATACTAGATACGATCAAGTTAAAGGCAGATAGTGTAATCCTAAGGGAACACACAAGACAATAAGCTCTTGTTTTCCTATATGGTACTGTTCTGGTGATTCAAATAAAACCCTGCAGACTAGCAACCCCCTAAACAATAGAGCCCCATTGCCCATTATTCCGACGGTCCATTATTCTGACTCAATAGTCCGAAAAATGTTATGTTTAGTGTCAGGTTGGGTTATAGTAATAGGGTTAGGCTTAGTTATAATGTGTGGCCCCGGACCAATGGTACTTTGGAAAAATCGGACTAATGCAAGGCACCCATAAAAACACCAGCTAATTTTTAATTAATGCATGCATGAAAAGACCCTCCCCCCACATTAAAACAAAACAAAATGAACCATATCTCTTCAACAGCATTTGTTGTCCTTGAGGCAAGCTTTTAGAAGTGCCAGGGTAACATATACAGTAGTGGTGAAATACAGATCTCTGCCGCTACGCTGCAGCAGAGCAGTTAGTCCTGTCTGTTCCCAGGTGTGGGATGGAGGCCAGCTCAAGGCCAAGCCTGGTGTTATGAGGAATTCAGGCTAGTGCCGCTGTCATCCCATTATCCCGTCACCTTGTTAAACGCTGTGGAAAAGGATCCGTTAATGCAGTCAGGGACCGACGGCACAACATTAGAATGTGTCCTTAGCCTTGACCCCGACACTGGGCTGTTTAGAACCCATTGATTTTGAGGGGAGGGGTGGGTGTGTGTGTGTGTGTGTGTGTGTGTGGGTGTGGTGTGTGTGTGTGTGTGTGTGTGTGTGTGTGTGTGTGTGTGTGTGTGTGTGTGTGTGTGTGTGTGTGTGTGTGTGTGTGTGTGTGTGTGTGTGTGTGTGTGTGTGTGTGTGTGTGTGTGTGTGTGTGTGTGTGTGTTCGCGAGCGGGTGTGTGAGAGAGAGAGAGCTTTTGCATAGATATTTTGAGCACGTGTGTACGCTTGAGCTTTTGTGCTTGCTTGAATAAATGTGTATAGATATGTGAATGTGTGTGTGTCCCAGGCAGCTCCTTGTCCTTGGTTTGTACAGTACATTACCACATTAGGAACAGTCTCCAAATGCACCTTTTATATGCCATCAGCCAGTTGGAATGCACACAGTAAAACCTCAATGTTAATGTAACTCCGGGGTTGTACTGTTCAAAGGGTTTCTTACTCTAGGAGTTACAATGAATAAATGAACTGTCTATACCCCAAACCTAAAAAAAATAGCCGATCTACATCGCCTTGTGAGCTTGTAGATGGGCTATTTTTCTGCATGTTCCCCCCAGAATAGGGATGCTGTTGTTCAAGTGGTTCAAACTCAAAAGGCATATAGCAACCTGACGTAAAACGCTGTGAAATTGTGAACAAAATTGGAGGTGATACTAATGCCTGCTCAACGATCCTTTTTATAATGTATGCGTCAACCCCAATATAGGGTCAAAGCCTCAATTCCTACAGGCCTCAGCAATATTTCCTGCCGATTCCTCATATTTCTGAAAGTTGTTGCTGTCGACTTGACTCTTTGACCCCGCTCCCACACGCACGCACGCACGCACGCACGCACGCACGCACGCACGCACGCACGCACACACACACACACACACACACACACACATTTTAAAAACCAACTACAAACCTTTTGCTGACCAAGACCAAAGTTCCCTCTTTAACAAGCAGCAACTCTGTCCCCCGGTTTATTTCTATTTTATTATCTTATTTGCCACTCACTCATACAAGTATGAGCAGCAAAATGTTGTCGACAATAATAACAATATAATGTATAACATCAAGGTATTATCAAATATATAATATATAAATATACCATCTTGTGCAAATAAAAGACAAATGTACATCGTGTGTAGTACATGTCAAATATGTAGTAATATGTGGAAATGTCATTTATATAGATGCACAAAATCTTTTGCTTGTGCATGTCTTCATGTCCATGTCTTGAGAACAGTTTATCTAATGCACAAATACATGCCTGTCCGTGTATCCGCCTCATATCGCGAGAACCGTCTGATGGATGGACTTCAACCTTGGCGTCTGTACCGCAGAGGACCTGAGGGTGCAGAGTGGGAATTCGGTCAGGGAAGTCGGTCAGATCGGCGGTTGTCTGGAAGTAAATCTATCTGTCTGGGTAAGTGTGGCTGATAATTCTCCTAGAGTCTAGGTGTAGGCCCTAGACCTTTGCTACCTTATTTCTTTAGGTAATAAAAACATCTTAAAAGTCCTTTAATTGTCACTTCACTGTCATCTGGGTACCCCCCAAAAATCATCCCGACCCACAGGTTGAGAACCACGGGTATAGAGAAGAAGGCTCAGCACGCAGCCCTGAGGGCCCCCTGTGTTGAAGGCCAGTGGTTCTGCGCTAACCTGGCAACTTTGACTATTAGCATATTAGCATATTAGCATAACCGTTATTGAATAGATTGCCATTATGCTGTTTTATTTTGAACATATACAAATAAAGTTTAAAATAGATTTGCTCAGGAGGCACTAATTGCAACTCT
>NC_137611.1:30378385-30445885 GCF_963280865.1 Gymnoscopelus braueri
TTCACAGGGAGAAAGTGAAAGCAGTGCACATTATTTAAGTTATACATTTGCATCAACACACACACACACACACACACACACACACACACACACACACACACACACACACACACACACACACACACACACACACACACACACACACACACACACACACACACACACACACACACACACACAGCCTAAAACCAAGTTGACGATATAATTACCATTATTCCCCAGGCTCAATACCTCTTTTCCCCCAGGAGAATGTTCATTATTGGAGGAATTAATTCCAAATGTCAACGTCGCAAGGCTGAGTGGTCAGGCAATTGCTACTAATGGCTCCAAGTGCTACATAGACGGAGACTAGAGCAACTAATGGGACTCAGCAAGCTAAAGTTTTGGCCCGAACTCTGTTTTGGGGTCCCACAGTGTGTGTGCATGCATGCGTGCGCACGTCTGTCTGCCTGTCTGCCTGTCTGCCTGTCTGCCTGTCTGCCTGTTTGCCTGTCTGCCTGTCTGCCTGTCTGCCTGCCTCCCCCGAAAGAACATGCATTTGATACACATACACACATACAGTACATACTGTACATGCACACACATCTGATAATGCATTGTAAGACAATCCATTGCAATACTGTATCGTTAAGCTGCAGCAGCCTATCATTGTTTCACTCTCAGAGTTCAAATTGTTCAATTCCACAGCTTCCTAGACTCCACAAATTACATTAACAATATGACCTTTCAGTATTACAACACAAGTACAATGTGTAGTTTTTGACAAAACACAAGCCTGGATATGCAATACTATTCCTACTGTACATACGCATGCACACGCGCACGCGATCACACACACACACACACACACACACACGCACACATACGCACAGACACATACACCAGCACGTACGCTCAGTCGCTCTCGCACACCATTGAAACTACATTTGAATTTGCTCACCTAGACTGTATACCGTTTCAACTTAAAGTTGAAGTGCTTGTTCACATAAAAAAAGTTAAAGAAAATCACTAAACACATTTCTTCACCAATGTGTTTGTCTACTAACAGCTTTCAAAAAGTTGACATTCATAGAGAACCTGATAGCTGCTGAAAGTTGGGGTGACAGCAACCTTATCTGGGGGATTTTCTTTTTTTTCCAAGTAGCTGAAGTAGGTTGTGTGAGGGATCAAATTATGGGTTTTTCATGATTCTGAATCAATTACAAGCATTTTTTATTCACCAAAAACACTCCTTGGCAGAAAAAGGTCCAGGGACACTTTCCCCGCTCATGAAAATAAATATTGCTGGGTGCATGTAAATCAAAAACTAGTTTAATTAGTTATTATTAGTTATTTTAATTCTTCAAATGCTACAAGATATTGCTCCACAATATCGAATGCTTCAGGAGTCAAGGTGATCTGGAGTGCTTGGAGGGTCCCTCCAGGAGAGTGGAGGACTGTAGTGGGGCTAGGGTGCACCTTCGGTGGGCAGAGGGATGTGTGAGAGATGGGTGGAGGAGGTCATTGAGCGGGCCGGTGCGGGAGTGTATAGCGGGGCTACCGGTATAAAGTCTGGTAGACGGGGGTAAGGCGGGGTAGTGGACGGTGTGTGTCTACTGGGTGTCTAAGTAGAGGTATTGGAGGAGTGTAGAGGGGGGTACTGTAGTGATAGTGATCATGGACTATACTAGTTTACATTCATGTCAACAATAAACAAAATAATTTCACCCACTTCTTTACACCTGTAAACCTGTGATGTGACAGAACTTTCACGTCCGTCCGGACTTGGAACCGAATCTCAGTTCCCAACCATAGTGATTAAAACTATCTTGATCCAAAATCAGCATGACAGATGGTCATTGGTGCATGGTTTAGAAATGGCAGTACTTCTAATCTATCTCTCTCTTTGTATAATTCTCTCTCTCTCTCTCTCTCTCTCTCTCTCTCTCTCTCTCTCTCTCTCTCTCTCTCTCTCGCTCTCTTCTTGGAGGGGTGAGGCTGCATGGATGGCTCAGTGGTGATTGAAGCATGTCTGCTCTGCTGAAGTCACACTAGGACTATAGCGGTCGAGAATGCCACAGAGATGCATGGCGCCACGGTCCCAGAATAGCGCCGTCCTGTAGCATTCACCAGCACCAGGCATGGGGGCTCCTATACAGCAGCCAGTGTGACACCACTGTGACATACAATGCTCCCTTTAGAATAGAGCCTGATTCATTCCCCCGCTTCTCTTGAATATGTATGAGACTTGTGATGTGTAGCATGGTCTCTGGAGATGCTTGTCCACGATGGAGGGGGAACGTGCCCGCTCCTATTTGATTTGATGAAAGAATGGATTGAGCGCTCGCGGAGAGAGGTGGCATAGTGCGCTCGACAGTGGTGGAAAGAGTACTCAAATTCTTTACTTAAGTAAAAGTACCAATACTGCAATATAGAAATACTCTGTTTATACAAAAGTATTGGCATAAAAATGTACTTAAAGTACCAAAAGTAAAAGTACTAAAATATTTGAAAATAGCAGATCTACAAGCTCACAACGCGCCACATCGCGACGCGTTGTGAGCCGCCTCGTTGTGAGCTTGTAGATCGTCTATTTTCAAATAGCCTAGGTATAAAATAGGGCTAAAGTGGTTCATGTATGTTTTATAATGTAATCATTTATATCTGCAAAGTAACTAGTAACTAGTAAGTTTTCAAAGAATTGTAGTGGAGTGAAAGTACAATATTTGCCTCTGATATGTAGTGGAGTAGAAGTAAAAGTATTGGAAATTGGAAATACTCAAGTAAAGTACAAATACCTCAAAATTGTACAGTAAATGTACTTAGTTACTTTCCACCACTGGTGCTCGACATAATGCTCAGGTTCTGCTGGACAGAGTGACAGAGACACACAGTCATTCACTGAGTGGTTTCAGAAACATGTTAGAGCCTTGCGTTCGGTTGAAAACGTGAATAATGAATTATGTCAGATCGTTTGACACGTTGACACATTTATTTCAAGTCACCTGATATTCTTGAAAATATAGAACCCATTAACACATTTGCAACGCCAAAGGCCCATGGGAGAGAGAGAAGGAAAAAAAAGTCATCGTAACACTGACTAAAATAACTTTGCTTTTTTTTATTATTTCGTTTCATTTTTCATCTGACATCTACTCCAAGGTACCTCTTCCTTCTTCTATAAGAGAGGCGGGGAAAGTTCCGTTTTTCTTTTGTTCATTAAAAAGTTTCCTGTGAAGCTAAAGGACAAGGTCCCCCCCCCCCCCAGAGGGGACAGTGAAAGTCCCCAGATCAGTGTGACGATGCAACAGCTCATTAAAAACACTGACAGTCCCACCGCCGTTTTTATTAACAGCCATTTTCTGTCTCCCACTGCACCAGCCTGACATCATGTTCAAAGAATAAAAGAATGTCTGTGCAGAGAGAGAAAGGGAACGCGAGAGAGGAGAGTGAAAGAAAAGAGAGGAAAAGGAAAGAAACAGGGAGATGGAATGAGGAGAGAGAAAGTGTCGCAAACCTTTGTAAACTTGGGCACCCAGAGAGAGGTACAGTAGAGGGACTGAAAAGAGAGAAAGAATAGATTAGAGACCGAGGGGGAAGAAAGAGGGAAAAGACAGAGATGTAGCTAAAGAAAGAGGAAGTAACAGAGACAAAGGAAAAGAGAGTGTCACAAAAACCTTTGTGAACTCAGGCAACGGCGGCTTAATTCGTTTCCCTATTCTGCGAGCGATCAGAGCTTGACTGCGGCTGGCTGGCTGAACCCTTAGGCGACACGCTCAACCCTCCAGGGATTAATTTACAGAAAAGTTAACGTACCCATTTTCTGAAATGTCGCAATATTCCTCAAAATCATTCCATCCCGTTTTTTCTCCACAGGGGGAGACTTTCAAGAGCCTCAGAACAATTACATTACTCCACTCCTCTTCTCTCGCTCGCTCGCTCCCGCCACCTCCGTTTGATTTTAGCCAGAGGTAGAATAATGTTTTAATAGCCCAGCACGCTCTGTCCTTGCATGGCATTCTCTTGCACAGCTACAGTAAGCCTTGTTGAAGCCTTGCTTGTGTGTACAGTACACACAAGCCTTGCTTGTGTGTACTGTTGGCGCCATTGAGGGTTTACTGTTTAACACCACTGTGTTTGTATGTATGTACAGTATGTATATACACACATACACACACACACACACACACACGCACACGCACACGCACACGCACACACACACACACACACACACACACACACACACACACACACACACACACACACACACACACACACACCCATTGGGTGCTGGAGCTCCACACGTTACAAAGCATTTTAATCGCCAGACCGGCGCATTCCCAGTGGTGCTCGCTGTCTCCCGTGGGTGCTCGAGCTCCCATGAGCACCCACAGGATAGGCGCCTATCTGGTGTGTGACACACACACCAGATAGGTGGTTCATGGCACATTCTGTTCTGCTTACAGGGGAAAGAGAAGAAAGGGCAGGTGGTAAGATATAGAAAGAAAAATCTGGGGTTTAAGATAAATAACTACACTCACACTGGTTCCACTTCCTCGATTGCCACAAACGCGTGTGTAAGCTTGCCTGTACCCGGGGCTGGAATACCCTGGTGGTCGAGCAGGGAGAAAGCGATTCAGTCCCTGCAGTCTCTAACCCTATAGTTTGTCTACAGGGCGAGCAGTCAGCTTGTTGCTGGATGAGCGGAGAGAGGAAGAGTGCAGTGAGGCTAATCAGAGCTATGGCAACAGAGGCTCCGCTGAGGTCCTGTCTGTCAAAGGCCAAGCACATGGCCTTGGGGCCTACTGTAGCTTGAGCCAGCAAGTCAGCTGCTTCAGGTCAGTACGCAAAATGGAGAAGAGAGCGAGGGGGCTGTGTGAGGACTGTGACTGTCACAGGAGTCCCCGGCTTAAGGTGACTCTCCACCAAACAGACTACTTCAGACTACAACAGACTACAACAGACTACAACAGACTGGCAGTCTGTTGGCAAAAGTTGGCATTTAGTTCAGCACAAACTGTCGGCCGACGTTAATGAGGACAAATTTTTACAGTTATTGTTGCCATATTTTGTGAGAGAAATAAGCAACCAGGTCTAGGAAAACAAGCCCAAAAATGTGTCTATTTTCAAAAACTCAACAGCAACCGTTTCTCTACTAGTACGTTGATTCATTTCACTACCCCAATGCTATCGACGGCTCTACCTGTTGGGACACGACCGAACCTGCTCCGTCGTTGATCGACGGTATTATAGAAGTGCGGCACGGCGCTATCTACAACAGGTTGTCCTACGATCTTACATTTGAAGCGCCACATTGAAAAACCACACAGGCACTTCTCATTCACATTTCATTGTTCACTGAGGGTCTTGTAGCAGTGTCTCTGTTCCCATACTGATGGCACTGAGGAGAGATTCCACTGAGTCGTATAAACTCCTTAACTGTACTCCTAAAAATAGAGGTTGAAGACCAAATGTACCCCTGCTTCTGGCAAGAACTCATTATAATGCATACCTTAATATTTACATTTCTGTGTTCATACACTAGTCATAGCTGTGTGATTCCTACTACGGTCCGCTTCTGCTGACTCAGCACCATTTGAGTTGCATACTGATAGTCTTGGAATCATAAATCATCCTTCCTTGTCAGCATGCAATGTGCCATGAGAGCCCCGTATAGCATCAACATTTGATGCATGGGAGTCCCGTTGCATCAAACGGTGACACATGGTCCTTTAAAATAAATGTGTTGTTGTTGTTGTTGTTGTTGTTTTACCTCTGGGGACACGCCTGTTTTACTGTATGCATGACGATAAATTGGTTTTCGCCCCTTATCCAGATTTTCAGCTCCTTTCGAATGCTCCCCCCTTGGAGCCATCCAATACATGTTTGACTTTGTGATTTTAGTGCTGACAGATCCTCAATGTATTTTACACGATCTGTCTAGAGATTGAATTGAATAGAATATTTGTATTGACATTTTTTTTAAAGTACAACAGTACGACTAATTAAAAACACCAAAACGGAAAAGAAAAAACACAAACACATGGTTCCATTGTGGTCCATTTGAACATGCAACACTCAAACAACTGGACAAACAATATACAAAATACTAGAATATTCTGTTTAAAACAAAAGCAAGTATGTGGGGTCCACGGATACAAACGCATGGAGGTTGCCACTCACAAGAGATGTAAGGGAGTGAGCTGTTTGTAACCCTGGGGGCAGGCCAGTCGGGGAACACATTTAGCTATAGGACCGAGTGGAGCCTTGCTTTTAGGTCAGCTTTAAACCCTAATGGGGAATTAAAACGTGTCAGGGCTGCGGTTCGAGCATTCCACTGTGTAGTGGCTGCGTAGTAAAATGCATTCTTGCCCTTGAGTGACTTGAATTTGGGGAGACAAGGTCAGAGAAACTGCCTCTGGTGGAATGCCTACAGATGAGCATCCCTGGCTCTGGTGGAGATTCCGCGTGGTCAAACCCTGTCCCAACTTGGCACCCATTGGACGCAACGGGAATGAGAAAACTTGGGCTTTTCACATAAAAGGATGTTTTAAAGTGTGTGAGGATAGCAGAGCCATGCAGGGGAGAACCCACCCGCTGTGGGACCAGGTGCAGTCGCCGCAGTAGTATACTTATTCCTCCACAACACTGTACCTGGCTTGTTATCACTTCAGTATATCATCTCCTCATCCTCATTTACCTGCACCAGAGGTCAGATCTCAGCATATAGAGAGCGTATAGATTTTCTTTATTATTAACGGCTAGATTTCAAACATTTAAAATACAATGGCAGATGATCTATTGAACTTGACTGAGGGAAATGGAGCTTACACAACACGATAACTGGGGGAAAACAACCCATGAAGACGTATGGCTAACTTGCCTATCGTTTTAGTGTCTTTCACAGTTGGACCTCTTCTTCTGTGAAAACACGCTGTGTCTTCAGTTACCGTGCATGTGGGCTCATACTGTGACACAACAGTGTATCCGCTGATTCCGTTCATACTCTAAAAGACACTTTCATTTGGCATTGGGCTTTGCATGGGGCATGTTGCCCGCAGAGGCGGATTTAGCAATGTTTCACACCGTTTCAAATGAAACGGGCCCGAGCCACCAGGGGGCATGGGAAGTTTATATTTCATTCGTTTTTTAGAATAATGAGTTGCATTCTGCGCATCAACTCATCATTATATCATGGTTTCCTATTATAAACCTGGCCAGAATTTGTCACTCACTGAGGTGGAACGTTGCTGTGGCATTAAGATGATTTATGTAGCTATGTTGGAAAAAAGAAAAGAAAAAACAGTTGCTGAGAGTGAATCATCAGCCAATGATTGGCTAAAATAGGACAGTTACACAACACACACCTTCACAGAGGATATGCCCGACATCTGAACACACCAATTATTTAATACAACTTTTTTTGTGGAGTCTGGCTGGGTGAGGGGGCCACAACAGCAGTTTGAAACGGTCTAAAAATCCCTAAATCCACCCGTGTGCAACACAGTGGGTTGTTAAAGAAGTATGTCTTTGCCAGCAGAGCTGTACCACCACGCCATTCGCTGAAACCAATTTCCCCTTTATCCTTGGGAAGTTGAAAAGTAGCTGCTTTGTCAGAGCTCTCTCTCTCTCTCCCTCTCTCTCTCTCTCTCTCTCTCTCTCTCTCTCTCTCTCTCTCTCTCTCTCTCTCTCTCTCTCTCTTTCTCTCTCTCTCTTTCTCGCTCACACCCTGTAGTGCACAGAGAGGAGGTAAGCCTTGACACAAATCTCTGGCTGCCTTCTATTGAATCCCACTTTGCAAACTCTCCGCCAGTTAGCGATAAGTTGATGCTGAAGACTTGGCGGGAGGGGTGGGGGGAAGGGTGGGGGGGGGGGATCTTAGTGTGAGGGAGAGGAGGATAGAGAGAAAGATAGAGATGAAGATAGAGATGAAGAGATAACAAAAAGAAACAAGGGTGGGAGGAGAGAAGAGAGCGGGACAGTGTACAATGGGGGACAGAATGAAACTAAGAGCAAAGGGAGGGGAGAGCAGGGGACGGAGAGAGAGAGAGAGAGAGAGAGAGCGAGAGAGAGAGAGAGAGAGAGAGAGAGAGAGAGAGAGAGAGAAAGAAAGAGAGAGAATATTCCATAGACTGACAGATAGAAAATAAATCTAGTTTTCCATTAAAGCCTTGTCCTGGAGCACTACTGAGAACAGCGAACGCGACAGCTCATTAAGTCCCATCATGCCTTGCTGCTTCCTTCATGTGAGAGGAGCCCGTGAACCCCTGACTGCCTCGCATGCTGCTCCCTCCTCTCTCCTGCTTAGTTAGAGTTGTTTTCTAACGCAGGTTCTGCGGCGTCGGAGTAGGCGGGTGATATAATAGAGTCAACAAGACAGAGGGAGAGCGAGAGAGAGAGAGAGAGAAAGGGAGAAAGGGAGAAAGGGAGCGGGGAGGGAGATGCAGAAAAATAAGACAGATAAAGGGAGGGAGAAAGAGCCGGAAAGGGAGAGACTATTTTGTCTGAGAATTTCTGCTGTTTATGTAATCTCCGCACCCTTACATGCTCATAATGTGCAGTGTGAAGTGTACCAAAGCAGTAGTTACTGTGCGTGTGCTTACAGTAGGAGCGCGGAACGCGGCAGGGACACCTGGCATGTTGCCTTTCGGTTGACAAGAACTAGGGCGGCTGGTGGCACACTAATTGTTAGAGTTGAGCTTGTGTGCAACTACGCCAGGCTGGGGAAGTGAACAAACACTCTCTCTCTCTCTCTCTCTCTCTCTCGTCTCCTTCAGGCTCAATGGGGCTGTCGACTGTCTCCGTCTAGACTTGCACAGTGGAGATCAAAGGCAGGGAAAATATGACTGACCTCTGTACTTCTAGCATAATTTAGAAGTACAGAGGAAGTACATAATTGCTAGCATAATTATTTTTGATGCACCATATTTGAAAAAGATCCATTCACATTTTGGATCACACGACTTCATGATGCATTCGTTTATGGACAGAAGAGGATCTGTTGCTCGATGTCATGCACACACAGTATGATAGCTGTGTGAGCTGTGATTGGACTGCATTTGAGGGCGCAGACATAAATACAGACAAAGGCCGCCTTCGGCCACAGTGTAAAAATACTTTACGTAACAGCTCTGCATTCAGAAGTGCTTTAAAAGATGATACAGATATTGGCCAGTCTGAGCCCCATGGGCACTTCAAACTTGTAAGGCTTGACAGCAAATCTCCGGTCACCTTCATGTGCCTGTTTGCTTCTGTAGACGTTCCTGCAAGCAACCCCGATGCCATAGCCGTTATGACACGTGATCCAGGAATGATAACTCGGAGGTATGCTTCATCACTAGTAATAATAACAAACTTTATTTGTATAGCACCTTTCATGACATGAAATGCAGCTCAAAGTGCTTTACAGAGCAAGAATCCAATTACAGAAAAAGTAATTTAACACATTGAATGCCAAAAACGGTCCGGACCGTTTTTGAGGGTCCAAACGAGAAGTGCCGAAAACGGTCCGGACCGTTTTTGACCCAATTCTATTTTTATACATGTGGGCCACGTGGGGCGCTAAAACGAAACTTTGACATCACCCAAGGAGTTTCTGAGAAGAAGAGGCTGTATCTGGCTCCATGTCAAAAATCCTTCCGGTCGGCGTTTTCAATGTTATCTCCTTGACTAAAAGCTTAATATCTCCATTTCTTTTTAATGTGGTGGAAACGAGCCGTTTTCGATCGGCGATCACGCTGCAATGGAGGGTCGCGTTGGAAATATTATTGTTCCAGGCGTTAGTCGGGACCCTCCGCCGTCTCGCACGCACGCTTTGTTTACATGCACTTCCGCGTCTGGGCTTCTCACAGCACGAAACGTATAACGCAAGTGGATGGAAGAAATGCAGGCACTCAACGTATAATATTTTAATAAACCTCTGGCACCCAATGTGTTAACAATAAAGCAAAAAAGAAAATAAAAAGCATAAAACAACATTAAAATAATAGCAGTCTCGTCAGTCCAGCACAGATTTTTGGTCATTTGCTGCATCAAGTAAAGCCATTAATATGATGGAGTACTGGTACCCAGAGGCGACCTTATCTATGTTATACCGTTTCAACTGAAACGGGCCCCACCCTCCAGGTGCCCCGTCTGACACGCATGAATTTAATTATTCAGCCGCAGTGCACTCATGTCCGATTCAGTTTGCTGTTGCTGCTGTACTGTTTTCTCACTTGACTGTATAACTAAATATGTAATACAATACCAAAAAAAGTAGTAATGTCATAGAATGAAACTCTTATTATAAGCAAGTGGCGATTCTGCTCGTCCTTCAACTAAAAGAAAATGGTGGGAACATGACAAGAGGAAAATGCTGAGCAGCAGTGTAGAATAGTCATACTGTAGATGTAGGCTATACTAGGGGTCTCATTATACATTCACAGGAATCACAGGAATTCACAGGAATCACAGGGGACTGTGTGGCTGGATGCAAATTCTGACTTTTGTACTATTCTGTAGCAATCTGCTAGGCATAAACACGGTGCTGTCATTGTCTATGTCGAATTCAGAGGCTATTCCGTAACTGTTATGACTTGTTGATCGATTGAACCTTTGACAGCTTCGAAAATAAACATAAGATGATATCCAAACCGCCCTCTCGCTCTTAAAACGCAGTGTGAGTGGACACGGCCCGTAAATGAAAGTCCTTCATAAGTCTGTGTGTGCAGGATGGCAACAGTATAACAGAGTGGGTCCGCGGATTCCATGCATGCGCAGTTTCATCCCATAGCTTGCCGGGGCTGCAACCATGGCGACGGCTGTAACCATGGCGATGATAGATCCCATAGCCCGAATTCCGAATCTCCGGTGTTTACATAAAAACGCTAATAAACAGCTTACATTTTGGGAAAGAAAAAAACGGACGTTGTTATTTTGTGCATATGATAATGGTCAATGCCCGTGTGCAAATTCAGATCAATTGCTCCAGCCACTGAGGAGAACCGGGCAGAACAGACAGATTTTGATGACAGGTTTTGATGACAGAGGTTTCCTTATATATGTAGGATGTAGGATCATTTTGTTTTGTTTACATTTCATGCTGTAAAATCTTTTCAAGCCCATCCAGTGAGGAATATAGGTTATTGTGTAGCAGTGAGGACGGAATGTTTGTTCTTAGCCCAGTTTCTCTGGAGTCCCCATATAAGGAAGTGTCTGCCTCGCAGATGCGTTTTGCAAGGAAGGTAAATTAAGGACACTGACGTCATTTTCTCTATCCAGCCATTTCAGCTGGCAGATTCCGGGAGTTCGATGTAATACGTTGTAGTCTATGAGGGCCAGGTGGACCAGCTTATGAACAAACACTATTTCTGAACAACAACAAAAATACTAGGTCCAGGAAAATAAAAGAAGACATATCACACATTGTTTTCTGCTGTGTTGCTTTTCGATGTGTACACTGTATAATGTTAAAGAGGTATCTAAAGAGCACAAAGTACGTTTCTGAACGTACCAAAGTATTACGAGAATGTCCGGTGCTATTGGGTCTGACAAACAAATCTTGCGATACTACCGCGCCAGAAACGATACCTGAGGCTGTTTCGTTGCCTCAATAAAATTACGTAGAAAAACAAGTAATCATAAAACAAATCATAAAACAACCTGTGATATGTCTTATTTTATATTCCTGAACCGATTAACTGACAAAGGTCGCAATTGTTCAGAAATAGATAGTGTTTGTTCACAAGTTGGTCCAGCCGGCTCTCATTCACTGCAATGCATTACACCGAACTTACGGGGCCACCCCCATGAGTGTCAATGGCTTCCAGCACGTAACTTCTATCTTATCTAAGATCCTTGGCATTCTGGAAAGAGCAACGTCAAGTCGTCTTTTCATTGTTCCGTGTGTTTTTTCTGTTTTATTCAGGTCAGAACAATGTAAAGAAACTAACGATCTGTCATGAGAGCAGGTTTTACTTTAGATTTGTTGTCCACTAAATGTTTGTGTGTAAATTAGTCCTTGTAAGTGTAGAAAAGTTTGAATGAAAAGTGAAACTGTCTATGGGTGATGCCATTTTGTGTGGGATATGCCTAAAGTTAACACTGGTATTTTTGATTTGGGGTTGTATTGTTTACTGATTCATGAAGATATGCACTTTTATATTGGGTTTGAGCAACATCTCAGATTATTTCCTATATATGTTTTGTCAATATTGTGGAACACAAGCATTCCAAACCTACATTTCAGTGCCTGTGATTATCACAGAGGTCAAACATAATTTTTGGTAGCCAGTAGTTAAAATGGACAGTGCACCTAAAACTGCCCTGTGATATTGCACTTTTAAAACAGTATTTAAAGCCATATGCTGTGGAAAATATGCTTTACTGCTAAAGATCATCAAGGTCATTACTGAACATTAAGGGTCAATTAAGGTATTAAAGTGTATTGGGTGAATATATGAAAAGGTTAATTGTGTGATTTCAATGTGGATATGGGTACTGAAACTGTGTTAATAATGAAGAACTCTACTGAACCAAAGGCTAAAACAGAAATGATAAGAAGTGAAATGTGTTTTGAAGACATGATTGTTGATATTCTTTGTTGTTAATAAAACAACAGAGTGAGAGATGCATTCTGGAAAGAGCAATGTCAAGTCGTCTTTTATGTTTTATTCAGTTTCATGTTATTGAGGTATCCTGCAGCCCTGGGACCCCTAACACATGCAATAAAGGCTTTTAAAATGTTTTCACTTAGAAGAGTTGTCTTGTCTTGTTATCTTTGTTGCTTCTTTACCCCTTTTCCAATTGAGCACCTTCGCACAATGTAACTAAGAATAAGTATGATTGCAATAGTGCTCTTTTCTCAGTGCCTTTTAGTTAAATAGAAACAAATGATCACGCTGCAACTAAAAAGTAGGCTGCAATTGCCATTTGGCATAACAGCTTCATAGTCCTGTGAACTAGCACACCACCACCCACATATACAACTAAGTTGCTGCATTTCTCATAATGGCACAGTACAAGTGCACTGTAATTGCCTCTTCTCGGCTGTTATTTGGTGTTGACTGCATCAAGCTCTCCTCCCTTCCAACAACTAGTTCCCAAAATCTGCCAGGTGGTCCGTGTAAAAACAACTGGTGGAAGCTGTTGTACATTGTAGAGGAGTTGCAGTGCCAGTGCTGACCAAACAAGAAGCACATGGGTCAGCCAGCCACAGACACTGTCAGTATGGATCAAAATCACTGTGTACTCATCATATTAAGCGGATCAACTCAGCCCTGGAGGGAGACAACTCTGCCCCCGTGCTTCCAACTCCACACAACTCCTCTCTGTCCGTCCCCTCCGCTTAGCAACTTGACCCCTATAACGTCCCCTATTCTGGGGGGAACATCCGCCACAAATAGCAGATCTACAAGCTCACAGCACGTCACATTGCGATGCGTTTTGAGCTTGTAGATGTGCTATTTCTAGAGAAGAGATTGGCGTAGACGTAAACAAGAGCAGACCAAGCACAGAGCCGACACAAGTCCGTTTTTACTCAGTATAGAGGGTGGTTATAACCGCTTGAACCCTGACACCCCTATTCTGAGCATGTCATTATACGCAGAAATCTTTGAGAAAATTGCCGATCTACAAGCAGACGACGGGTTATGTGAGATTGTAGATCACGTATTTTTGGTGTAGAAGGAAAAACGTAGGGGGCCCAGTACAGCAGATCCCTGGGGGATCCTGGTCAATGAAGTGTATGGGGTTTAAGTGCCTCTCCCCTCCTCCTTCTCTCATTTACAGTACGCGCTCCTTCAGTTTCCTCTCTACTCCTCCCTTCGTCCCCTTCCTCATCTCTCTCTCTCTCTCTCTCTCTCTCTCTCTCTCTCTCTCTCTCTCTCTCTCTCTCTCTCTCTCTCTCTCTCTGTGTCATTGCTTTGATCTCGGTCTATGTGGCCTTGTACAGTAAATTATACTGCGGCTGCAGCAGTGCTGTGCCATCCGCATGATTATAATGACGGGATAGTGTGTGTGTGTGTGTGTGTGTGTGTGTGTGTGTGTGTGTGTGTGCGTGTGTGTGTGTGTGCGCGCGCGCGTGTGTGTGTGTGTGTGTGTGCGTGCGCGCGAGAGAGTGGGTGAGAATGAAGGAGGGATGTGCACAGATGAGCAAAGGGATAGAGCATACCAGAGTGAGAGAGTGCCTGTGATCAAAGGTCAAGTGCTATCATCAGCAGGGCAATTTTCTCCTCAACTCAGTCAAGTTTAAATGGAAATACATTCAGCAAGCCAGTTCATCAGACATGTTATTAGGGTGCCCTATCTGATTTCAGAGCAGCCTGGAATTGTTTCTTGTTTCTCAGCTAATGGCACTGTAAGAATTCTCTTGACATTACTGCCCACGATTTTACAAAGCATACCATGGTTTGTTAGATTTTCAAGGAAACGGTTGGAATCCATTCATTTCACTGCGGTATAAAAATATATAAGACTGGAAACTGGCTTGAGATACAGTAGGTAATTCATATCACTTTATGTGAAAGAAGAAACACTGCTTTAAAGTCTAGATTCAACAAGGTGCTCTAAATGTTTCATCTGCATGGTGGGCAAAAGATGACACGTGTTTATTTGTCTAAGCCTCTCTGTAAGCTTTCACACTTGTACAGTTCTTGCAGACAGTCATGAAAGCCTGTCTCCTTCGCTTACCCCACAACAAATGACTTGTCCGTCTTTGAGCAACACACTGTGAAACCGTCCCTACTGACTCGTTTGTAAGACATCCTAAAAGGGAAAGTCTGCTAAATCATTAAAATGAAAGAGTCTTACCATTACCCTTTAATGTATCTCATCAACAAACCGCTTCCACCCACAGGACGGCTGGCATCAGATTGTTTCGCTTTTGGGCTGTGATTTCTTTCAAAATTCTTAGACAGGGAATTCAGTTGGGCCAACAGAGATGACATTGAAACATACAGTCAGATAGGCTAAAGAGGGTGAATAGATGGGGAGAGAGGGGCATCTATTTCTGAGAAAATGCAGCAGCTAGCATTGGCATGGCAGGCACAGAGTCGTTACTCAAACATCGAAACACAATCTTGTCACAGTGTACAGGTATGGTACAGAACCAATATGATACAAACAGTGTAATAAGACAATGCAACGGTGCAGATATGTGGCAATGAGTTATCAGTAAGTGAGTCCATACTGTAAGGAATCTAGAGTATTTCAATAAAACAGCAGCAATAAAATGGTATATAAACGTAGGCCATTAATCAATATACAGCAGAAACATGAAACAGCCTTTAAAAGTATCAGTTCAAGACGTGACTAAAGTACCTGATGCAGTTAACTAAAATACAGTTAATCAGATAAAGTGCTTAATGTGGATTGGAGTGTTGTTGTTCCGTTAAAACGCCTTTGACTGTTGTTGGACCCCAACGTCCTCTGCTTTCAGCCTGACAGATGGGGAAATGGCCCGAAATAGAACAAGGCTTATTGAACTGCACAGACTGGAACCTCGGCGTAATATATAACCTAACATAACAGTTAAGCGATCTTGAGCGTACCGACGGTTCACTGAGTGCAGAAAATCCTGAATTGTCAAAGTGAAAGTAACCCGGCCTTGTTTGCTATAGTGCTATATCGTAACACTGTCTGGGGGTTGGAACAATTTTGTGCAGAGAAATGACATAAGTGAGTGTTCTTTTTTACTCTGCCATATGAGGGCAATGTTGAGCTTAATGCCTTCAAGAATGCATTTCATTACAGTTTTCCTCTCTGTTTCTCTCTTACAGACACAGACACAGACACACACTTACAGTAGGCTACCAACACACAGCTTAGTAATACCAATGCGTCTATACCAGGGGTCTTCAACAGGGGGTCCGGGACCCCTAAGGGGTCCTCAGAGTTACTACAGGAGGTCTGCCAAATCTTTGTGTGATATGATTTTTTTTTTTACCATAACCACTTGAACCCTAGCATCCCTTTTCTAAGAACTTTAGCCAAAAATAGCAGATCTACAAGCTCACAAAGCTCTACAAGCTTGTAGATCGGCGACTTTTGGCAAAGGTGTATAGGTGTGGAGGGAAAAAAGAGCAGACCAAGTAAACAAAAAAGCTTAATCTGAAACACAATTTTATACAATATAGAGGGTGTCCCTGCTTTATCTCTCTCTCAGCTAAGGGGTCCTTGGCCTGAAAACGTTGAAGACCCCTGGTCTATACAATGACTGACAGTGTGTCTGTCCACAGGAGCTTGCGTGTTGTACTGCTTTAGTCTACACTTGTCTTGTACACATGTTTCTATGCATGTTTTGAATGAGACAGAAAGTGAGTATGCTGGAATGTATGGTCCTTTCCCACCAATGGTATCAAAGTCCCCCATCAGCCCCCTGACCCTGGGTCTTCCTGCCTGAACTCAGTGCCTACACACACACCCCCATCCATATGTCCTTGCCTCCTTAACAAAACCTTCTTTGTAAACTATAAAACTAGCATTGTGTCTTTCCTAATGAGCGGATGTGCATCTGGTCGTACATCACACACGTTTCAAGAGATTCAGCAAAGTTTTCACTGAAATATACAGCTGTCCCTGAATGAGACACTAAATAAGTGAAGGTTTGTTGTGTGTGTGCGTGTGTGTGTGTGTGTGTGTGTGTTTGTGTGTGTGTGTGTGTGTGCGTGTGTGTGCGTGTGTGTGTGTGTGTGTGTGTGTGTGCGTGTGCGTGTGCGTGTGCGTGTGCGTGTGCGTGTGCGTGTGCGCGTGCGCGTGTGTGTGCGTGTGCGTGTGTGCGTGTGTGTGTGTGTCAAGGGGTTAATCCTGTAAATAGCTGGACCAATCAGCAACAAATGAATGCATGCTGCCAGTACCCCACAGAAGAAAAAAAAGGTTTTACGCTTTTCTTTTCTTCTTTTTTTTAAAGATCAATCAATGGGGGTTTGATCAGGCTGAAACCTTGCCCAAATGTGTAGTGTTATATGTCATAGGTATTTTAATTGTATAGATGATATTTCACAGTATAGATACTTCTCCTCTTCTCATGTGGATCCCGAGATACACATGATTTTTTTTTCGTTTTAGCTTTAGTTCAAGAGTAGCAACGCTGAGAGGGAAAGGGTAGGGGCACTGGCACATGAGTCAGACACTGGCAGGTGTAGGCCTATGTGTTGAATTCCTTTTAAATCAATTAAACATTGATTGGAATTTGTCTTGGTGTGTGCTCAGGATAAACCAATGGTTCTCACAGTGGGGTTCAGGGACCATCAGGGTTCCATGTTTTTTTTCTTTTAAATGGACCCTTAAGGGCCATTCACACTGAGCACTATAACTATAACTTTAACTATACAAATATGGTTTTAAAAGTCGTTCTAAGTCAAGTGGATGGCAGAGTTCACACTAACTATAAAAAAATACAATGGTGAACAATATAGTTATAGTTATCTTTATAGTTATCGTGCCCGGTGTGAATGGCGCTTTACAGTAACTCTGAGAGTGTACAAATGGAACCAAATGGAGTTACGTCTCCATTTGGAATGGAAAAAAATTGAAATGTAAAAGTTTGGTAACCACTGGGATGAGCAAAACAATAGGCTACAATACTGGAAGCCAAAATTACAGCAAATATTTAAAATACTGTCTTTTTCCTGTATGATAGAGAGTTTGTGGTGTTTTCTATGGGACTGGACAGGAAACAGACAGCTTCCTGGGAGGCTTGGTGTCCCAGTCCATCCCTGAACCTTGATGCCATAACAGGGAGGACAGGAAATAAAGAAGTGATGTCATGCAGGGCGGACGGGAAGTGCTGGAAGACGAGCGCCATTGTGGCCATCTTGTTTTGTGGCTCCCAGGTGACGGGAACTCAATTTAAATCCATCATCACCCATGCGTCGTGTCCAATTTTCCCCTCAGGTCAGGGCTAAACCACCACATCACACACTCCCACCATACCACTCCCTGTGGGAGATCTCATCACATCCTGTTGGTCATTGAAGGAGGACATGCAGTTGATGAGTCAGTTATTATTATTATTCACTTTTGTGAACAGATGATGAACTGTCTGAGCATCTCCATTAAGTTTTAAAGTACTAACATTATCTGTTTGCAGAGGGTCTCAAACCTATTAATTCCAAGGACCCCAGTAACTCTGAGAGTGTACAAATGGAACCAATTTGGGGTCCATTTGGAGTAAGGATCTAGTTGTACCACACTTTCAGAACTATTGATCTACTACAGTGTCAGATCACACAACACCAGATACATTTTAAAGGGGCAATAAGTAAAAACAACCATAACTAGAAAAATGTGCTCCTCGGAGCACAGGTCTCCACCAGGCCAGGTTGCCTACCCAAGGCCCTCAAACTTTGGAATGGAATCTGAAAAATCAAACCTATAATAGTGATAATAACAACTTGTTACTTAAGTTGCTATTAAATGCCTTGATGTCATATTAGACCATAGGCCTATCACATTTTGTTATTAACCTGCTGTAGGGGATATTTCTCATGTTATTCTAACAGGCTTAAAAACACATCTTGCATAAAAAGAGAGATATACACACATTGTCTCTCGTCAAAACAAATGTGTTTGTGACTGCAATGTTTATTCACATGCTGCTTGAGCAGCGCTGTGTCCAATGTCCACTTGTGACTGACAGGAGCTGAGATCGAGGCAACAGAACACAGCACCCAGTATAGTTTGATGTGTTGTCATATTAAGAGCTTCAGCAGTAATAATCAGCACACCTCTCAACACCTCCGCATTGATTTAATTATGACTGATGTTGTTTTATTTCTCTCTTAAAGAGGGCAATTAGAGAGCTGTCTCCACACAGCCCTTTGATGATGTGCATTTGAACACTGGAGCCTGCCAGTCACAATGCAGGGCAGCGTCTCAATTTGTGGGACGCTTGAAAAGTCATGCAAATGAGAGACTGTCCCGTGCAAAGTGGGACATTTGGTCACCCTAGATGTGTAGCAATTTGCGTGATGTTTGGATCTGTAGGAGTAATATTAAAACAAATCTATAACATCTATAACAAGCCGATGTGAAAGAATTGGGGCAGAGGTTCTGCTCTGGCCTCCAGGGAGTGTGCGTGCACAGTTTCACGCTGATCGGTTCAACGGATGCCGGAGATTAGCTGTTCACTAGCCTCAATCTCCAGGATTTTATTTTCCTTCGCGTTTTGCTCAAAAATAAGAGCCTGGACCAGCCTGTTGACGTTCCTGGAATAGGAAGTGGGTGATTTCCCCAACCAACCAGAGTACAGTGGGCGTCGCTCCAAATGTTGTGACGTCAGGGCTCTCAATGCTGCACATTGGGGAGCCCACGGATTCTCTCTCCGGAGATTTTGAACCCGCCCCTCTAGACAAGATATCAGACGCGCTAGGGCAGCCTAGCTGTTCACAGACAGACAGACAGACAGACACACACACACACACACACACACACATGGACGGACGGACAGACAGGTGCGAAAACATATCATCTCGACCACGTCTTCGGCCTGGCCGAGGCAATAACATGCTGTGTTACTAGCATAAAATAACCTAGAAATAGCAGCAGGAAATGTTAAGAATAATGTTTGAAATAGTTTCCCCCACACAGTACCTGAGGTAGCCTGTTTTAGAAAATTCACTCCGTGCTGGACTCACAGACTTGTGTTCACAAACCCCCTGAGACGATGTGATGGTAGGATCCACTAACACTGTGGCCAAGAGCGAGCCATGCTCCTGTTCAAAACCATGAAACATGAAAAGAAACAAAACAAGGATAAACACATCCGTGTTAAAATATGGAGAGACCTCTTGGCAACAAAGGGGAAGACGTTGGCGCTGCGATCTGCAGTAAACAGTGTTCACTGTGTGGAAAATACCTTTATTTTTGGTTTCAGTACTTTTATCTCAAGCTCGCTACAGTCAGAACCCAAACACAAGTGTGGAGCGCCCTGAAAACATTAAATGAATAGAAATAAATTTCAAAACAGTAAAAAACAAAACAAAACAAAAAACATCAAAACATTGCAGAAGGCAAACAATTATTACAAAACAAAGTGCATATGAAACAAGTGAGTTTTTAACAGCTTCTTAAAACTATCCACATGTGTCTTTTTATATAACAAAGGGAAGACGGTTCCCAAGAGTGGAAGCTGCTGTACAACTGCAAACGCTTGGTTACTCTTAGTTTTTAGCCTAGATTTTCGGGATAACCAGAAGGCATCAGTTCAAAGAGAGATCTCAGTGATCTCACTGTGGCCAGGGCACAACATTAATTTACCTTATGTAAAGTAGGCTCAGCTCCTAGTACTTTATAGATAATTAATTTATTTCAGATAAAAGGTTAATACAGATTAGATTTTTGCAATGTGTCTTAAAAACAGGATTGGACCACTACACTTCATGCAACTGAAAGTTCATGTGTTGGTCAAACAAGACTTTTTTTATGAGGCTTGTTGTGGGGCGGCAGTGGCTCAGGTGTAGAGTGGCCGGGTAGAGTGAACTGGAAAACCGCAAGGTTCCTGGTTCGATCCTGGGCTGGGGCGTTCCCCTAGAGTTAGTGTCGAAGTGTCCTTGAGCAAGACGCTGAACCCCTAATTGCTCCCGATGAGCAGGTTGGTGCCTTGCATGGTTTCCTCCGCCATCGGTGTATGAATGTGTGTGTGAATGGGTTAATGCCACAATCAATGTAAAGCGCTTTGGATAAAAGCGCTATATAAATGCACCATTTACCATTTGTGAAGCATTTGCTTCTAAAGGACCAATGCACTACTTTATTTTTCTGAAATGCTCTGAGGGCAACACATATTTTTCTGCATGAATGGCACAACTGCTTTCATTATTCTTTGACAAGTTTTAGCTTATGGACTGAATAAACGAAACAATTCAAGCAATTCCTCAGGGAGATATTTGTGTGGCTAAACATAAAAAACTAATGCAAAACACAGTGAACGAATGTGTTTCAATGGTTTACCAGAAAGGTTTTGTGGTGAATATAAAAATGTGGAGCTACTTAAGCTACCTCTCATATTTGATTAGAGCGTCTTATTAATTTGAAGAAGATCCATGTTTGTTTATGTATTCCCTCCTGATGCTAGGTTCTTGGTTTACCTGGAATCCTATTTTCTTGAGGCACTATACTGTCTCTCTATGAATTCTATGTAGTGTATGTGATTACCTTGCTTATTGCACATCACTCTGCATAAGAAAAGCCAGATTCCATAGTAGGACCCTCTGGAAAAGCCAAATGCACCTGAATGAGGTGTATCCACTACAGTGGAGCAATAGAAAGGGATTAGCCAGGGCTGGAGAGACCATTTCCCCGTCAGCCCAGCGGAGCGTGCTGTGTCATTGAACAAGCATTTGGCACAATGAAGGCAATCGCTTTCCATCCTTCCTGGATGTGGACACCTCATTTGTTGCTGACATCATTATTGCACACACCATCTTGCTGCACGATAAAAACTAAAATGATAATCGTAAAATGGAAGAGGAACCTGAAGAGGATGAAGGTGGAAACATAGGCTATAGGCCTCTGAATGGCAATGCCTTGCATGACTGCAATGCTGCTCAGGCGTCAGTTCCCCAGCATTCTATCATTGACCATTATTATTTCACTGTCACTATACCATGTTGACGTTTCCTCCTTTATTTAATCAACTGTCAAACCTGCCATCTGGTGTGTTTGCTCTATTATTATTATCATCTTGCACTGTATGCTGTTACCTTGTTGACTCCAGTCCTAACGTTCCGATGTGCACTTAACTCTCACTCTCATCATTTCTTGTCAGTCACGCATGTTGTCGCTTTTGTGTCACCGTCACCAACTGAAATATTGGTACAGCACATTATACCATACTTCATTGATAATCTCTCTACCTGAGAATGTTGAAACCATGCTAATGTTAAAGCTTTGACAATTTAATGTTGTATTCTGGTGTCCGTTTAGTAGTGGGACAATCCATAATGCTGCTCCTCTGCTGTTGAAGAGCGTTGTTCAACTCTGCTCTGAGCAAATGAGCAGAGTTTCATGGCAAATAAATAAATAAATAAATAAATAAATAAATAAATAAATAAATAAATAAATAAATAAATAAATAAATAAATAAATAAATGAATAAATGAATGAATGAATGAATGAATGAATGAATGAATGAATGAATAAATAAATAAATAAATAAATAAATAAATAAATAAATAAATAAATAAATAAATAAATAAATAAATAAATAAATAAATAAATAAATACCCACCCAGTCTCGTCAGCATTGATTATGGATATGTAGCCCGGTGTTGTTTTGATTTTAGTATTCTGCTTTATGTTTGTGCCAGCTGTGTGTGTGTGTGTGTGTGTGTGTGTGTGTGTGTGTGTGTGTGTGTGTGTGTGTGTGTGTGTGTGTGTGTGCGTGCGTGCGTGTGTGCGTGTGTGTGTGTGTGTGTGTGTGTGTGCTTGTGTGTGCGTGCGTGCTTGCGTGTTTGCATATGTGCGTGCGTGTGTGTGTGTGTGTGTGTGTGTGTGTGTGTGTGTGTGTGTGTGTGTGTGTGTGTGTGTGTGTGTGTGTCTGTATCAGCATGGATGTTTATTGTTAGGTTATGATAGATTATTGGAGATGATGTTTTGAACTTCACTTCTGTTCACCTGCCCAGGGACTACAGATGGAAACTAGAAAAAGTGCTCCTCGGAGCACAGGTCTCCGCCAGGTCAGGTACGTTATTGTGGCCTCCTGGTGGCGCTATAATAGGCCAATGTGAAAAGGGTGCCATTTATTCTTAGGTCTTTCACGGCAATCAGACACTGCATTCATGATTTGAGGCATTTTGTTCCAAAAATGTGTTTTGCTAAATTAGACCTGCTGGTGGCGCTATAACAGGCCAATGTGAAAAGGGTGGCATTTCTTCCTCGGCCTAGTGGGAATGCGTGTGTGAAAATTCACGGAAATCTGCTTTTTGTTCAAAACGGACCAATCCTGCAAACTTTGAAAGCCAACCATAGGCAATGAGGATGGAATATGGGAAATCGGACAGATTTGTGTTGATCACATGACTATAGAGATACTGTGTACCGATTTGCATGACGTTTGGATAAAATCTGTAGGAGTAATGTAAAAAAAAAGGGTTTTGCACAAATCGGCCTCCTGGTGGCGCTATAACAGGCCCATGTGAAAAAATTGGGGCAGAGGTTCTGAATTGGCATCCAGGGAGTGTGTGTGCACAGTTTCGGAGCGACCGGGCCAACGGTGCCAGAGATTAGCTGCTAACACACAGATTAGACAGGACACACGGACAGACGGACGGACGGACGGACGGACAGGGGCGAAAACTTACTCTCTCGCCATGCCTTTCGGCCTGGCGGAGACAATGAGCTAGTAGTTAAATATGGTACAAGCATATTTGCTCTTTGCTTGAGATTAATGTATTTTGTACATATATCAAATAATTTATAAATAATCTTATAAATGAAATGAAAAATGGAGCAAGTCATGTAGTTGCGAACGCGGAACCAAGTGGAGCTTACTATATCATCGTGCTTGCGGTGTGTGTCCCATATTTATGGTCTCTTTCCGTCTGTGTTCACGCTCTCATTCTCTCATTGGCTCGCCGGCGAGAGATTGCGCCTGATCCCATTGGTTCACCGATCTGTCCGTCAACCCCCGCCCGTTAACACAACATTACGAGCGACGCCCACTGCACTCTGGTTGGTTGCGAAATGAAACACTTCCTCATACCGAGTACACCGACCCGCTGGGCTAGGCTTTTATTTTTTAGCAAAACTAAGCAATAAAAGCCTGGAGATCGAGGCGAATCTGCGTTCGCCTCCAGCGTTCGCGCGTCTTACTTGTATAATCTCTTTGTTTGCTAAGTGCATATTTTCTGTGTATTTGGCTACATGTTATGTCTATCATCTACTGTAACAAAGGGAAATTCCTAATTATGTATACATAAATATCATGCCATGGTTGTGATTCAAAGCAGATGCTGTGTTTCAAGACACAACGTGTCCACAGCCACAGTATACCAACAAATGCATGAGTATGCAGGCAAATGGGCTCATACAGTAACAGTATACACATATACACCCAGACATATCTTCTGTACAGTATGTATGTTCATTACTATTTCTGAGTACCTTTAATTAAAATCATTGGTTTGGTAAATCGGTGAATTTTCTTTGCTATGAAGACAAAACAGTACTTAAGTACTTAAAGTTATACAATGCAGAATCCCAAATAACGATTTTTAGCAACCTCTGCTGGTCACTACCGTCACTGCATACAATTTCCGTAATCCTCGATTACCCAGAATTCCATTCGTTTTCACCGGAAGCCGGAAGCGTTTCAAAAAGCGATCTTTTAATTGTTTTATACTATCTACGGATCGTTTCTCTTAGCCAGTGGAGCATTAGTTACCATGAGCTGTGCTTTCCTTTTCTGTTCTTTTTCGATCTTCAAATCCTACATTCTCTTAACATCAGCGTGAGGTTCCTTTTTGCTATTACCGCGGTAGTTCCTGGCCAAACAGGAAACCGTTGCGGTAGTTCCTGGGGACGTCGGCCATGACGTCATGACGTTGGCCAGGAACGTCATTTCCCCGGGAAAGTCCCCCCAGTCCACTTTCAATAGAAAATATATAGATAAAAGGCTTCCGGGGGTGAAATTCATGGAGTGGGTGTTGTGAAACTTTTGCCACTGACAAAAGATATACAATTTAACTTTAGTTTTGTTGAAAACGTTACCTAGTATTACTTTAAAGTAGAGTTAATCAAACACACATACGCACGCACGCACGCACACACTCACAAACAAACATGCATGCAAGCACGCACGCACGCACGCACGCACACGCACGCACGCACTCACGCACGCACACACACACACACACACACACACACACACACACACACACACACACACACACACACACACACACACACACACACACACACACACACACACACACACACACACACACACCCGTGTCAGGGACCATTATGTGACTAATGGTTTTGAGGTAATGTTAGTATTACTGGGGACAGACTTCCAGCACAGCACCAGAAAACCATTTACTCCAGGTTTTGTTTATGATGTAGATCCCTGGAGGGGATTACAAATGTCTGCTTCCACTCTACTTTTTTTCTCTCTCACCTTCCCTTTCTCTATTTTTAAGTCTTGCTCTGATCTTATACTCACTGTTCTCTGTTTCCCTCTCTATACTGTTGCTCCTCCACTACTTTTGCTTTCTCTCTGCCATCCCACCCCCCCCCTTTTCTCTCTCTCTCTCTCTCTCTCTCTCTCTCTCTCTCTCTCTCTCTCTCTCTCTCTCTCTCTCTCTCTCTCTCTCTCTCTCTCTCTCTCTCTCCCTCCCTCCCTCCCTCCCTCTCCCTCTCCCTCTCCCTCTCTCTCTCTCTCTCTCTCTCTCTCTCTCTCTCTTCATTCTCTCTCTCTGCATCCTGTTCTCTCCCAGTCTGTTTATTTTCACCAGGCTGGAACCTGCTTAGCGTTTGCGAGCTAAATGTGACAACTGGTCAGATATGGAGATCGTTAAGGTGCATGTTTCATGTCTCCGCACATCAGCGAGGTCGATCCCGTTTCAGATTACTGGGGAGTGTTTGGACGCCAGCTGACCGCCACGACTCCTCGGCGGCCACATCCCACTCCACTCCACCACATGTGAAACAGAGAAAGAGGACCTTGATCATTAGTTCATGAGTTATTAATGCTTTGTTATGTCTGTTAATGACACAATCTATGCTTTATAAATTGTGAGATTTCATAGATCATGAACAAGCTAAATTATAAGTAAAATACTAATGATTTGTTAAGTATTTGTTCCCTCTCTGCTGCCGACTCCTCTTCATCAGTGTTGGACAACAGCAGAGCCTTCATCGCTAGTCAGCCACTTAAGATATATTGTCATGTGCAGGCGCGCGTGCACATGTTCGCGCATACTGTACATGTGCACGTGAGCGATTGCCAATTGAAATAACCTATTTAATATGTAGGCTATTTACTAACGCACGATCGAATGTTATTCTATTTTACTTGACACTTTAGTGTTTTCATATACATTTACCTTGCATAATATTTTTATAAGATGATCGGATCATCCGTGAGAGTACAATTTGTAAACGTTGGGTGGTTCATGCATAGAGTTAAATGTTGCGCTGCTGTCTCCACCGTGCCCAAAAGAACAGATCTATAAGCTGTCGACACGCCATGACGCAGTGCGTTGATAGCTTGTATGTCTGTTTTTTGGGGTAGGCGTCGCACGTTACTCGTCGTAATATATATATATATATATATATATATATATATATAAAAATTATATATATATATTATATATATATATATATGTGTGTGTGTGTCTGTGCCATTTCTCTATATATCTATATACTGTACACTGTATATATATTTGCTTCGAAGGGTGTTACGAGCGTTCCAGGTCCCTATTTCAAACTGCTGCGTAGGACGGTACTAGGCTAAGAAGGCTTTCGGGAAACGGTTTTGCTTCTAAGTTACTTCTTCTAGGAGGCCTTAAGTAGTGTTTCCCAAAGCCAGTTACAGTAGGTAGCACATAACTCACAACCAGCTGCTACTAATGAAGGTACTGCGTAGGAAACGGGTTTGCTATTACGCAGCTGCTTAGGAGGCTCTTACGCAACTGCGTAAGCTACACACAACCTGAAATCGCTTTGGGAAACCCGGCCACTGTCAATAAAGATGTTTGAAGCAGACAGCACACCGGATTGGACCCACTCAGAGACTGGGATATTTAGCACGTGTGGGGTTGCATGAGCGAGAGCGTGCCTGACTATTTTAATGCAAGAACATGGAAGTATGTCCATGATGTGTACCTTTTTCACCCAGTTTGAGATAAATAGCCTCAACCAGCCGGAGTTATCCCCTGCTGAGGCTGCCAGCCCACAATACTAAACAGCTCGGTGGCTGATGTGCGCAGAGCCTTCAAGGGGGTGAACATCTGTAAGGCTGCAAGCCCTGATGGCATCCCAGGCCACGTCCTCAGAGCATGTGCGGTCCCGCTGGCAGGAGTGTTCGCAGACATTTTCAACCTCCAAGCTGTTGTTCCCACGGGCTTCAAGATGTCCACTGCAGAGCCGGCCCCCCAAACAGTCCACCAAATAAGAAAATACAAAAACATTTCTTAGATTGGGGGTCCCAGTGATAAAAAGCGTGTGAAGTGAGGGTCCGTGGCCAAATGCAAATGAAATTGGAGGTCGTTGAAATTTCTGAGGTTGAGAATCACTGACATACGGCACCTTCACCTTCATATTTGTGTCCTTGTACCGTTTTAGATTTTTTTTATGTTGACATACATTTTTAATGTGACAGTTTTCTCCGCACACACATGCACACACACACACACACACACACACACACACACACACACACACACACACACACACACACACACACACACACACACACACACACACACACACACACACACACACACACACACACACACACAAATAACATCACACACACACAAATAACATCCAAAAAGAGCCATATCAACGTCCACTGTGCATTGCAAATAGACGGAGCAGAACCAGTTAATTTGTAGAGCAGTGAGAAACATTAATTCCTTGTAGCATTTGTTAATTCCAAACATCAGACGCTGAGAGAGTGTCCCTCTGAATCATTGCCCTGGGCCCTGACAACCTGTCAGGGCCTGCGTTTGCTTGCGTGCGTGTGTGTGCGTGTGCGTGTGTTTGTGTGTGTGTGTGTGTGTGTGTGCGTGTGTGTGCGTGTGTGTGTGTGTGTGTGTGTGTGTGTGTGTGTTGCCTGTGTTGACTGGTGTGTAAGTGTCAGTGCAAGCGAGAGAGGCAGAATTGTGTGTTCTAATTGTTAAACACTTAAATTTGAGAAATTAACAATAAAAAAAAATACTTGACAGCAGCAGTGCTGGAGTTTAATGGTGCTTGCAGTTTAATGGTGCCTCTGTGTGTCTGTGTGTGTGTGTGTGTGTGTGTGTGTGTGTGTGTGTGTGTGTGTGTGTGTGTGTGTGTGTGTGTGTGTGTGTGTGTGTGTGTGTGTGTGTGTGTACTGTGCGTGCGTGCGTGCGTGCGTGCGTGCGTGCGTGCGTGCGTGCGTGCGTGCGTGCGTGCGTGCGTGCGTGCGTGCGTGCGTGCATGCGTGCGTGCGTGCGTGGCTGCGTGCGTGAGTGCGTGCGTGCGTGCGTGCGTGCGTGCGTGCGTGCGTGTGCATATGCACTACATATTAAACACAATTGTTCCTTACTTTAACTGTCTAACTGTCAAACTTTTGGGGGTTAGACAAGGGAATGTGACAGTGAAATGCCAACATGTGAGGGTGCCATGCCATTATTCCCAGCATATTCAGGCGAAATTGCTCAATTATTGCCAGTTGAATAATAATAATAAAGCAGAACAACTCTGTTTATATTGTTGCCCAGCGAGAACAGACAGGGCAGTCAGACAGAGAAATGTCAACATATAAAGTAGAGAAGAAAGCCTGGCATCACGGTAGCATTGTGCAAAGAGAAACCTTTGAAGGATTAAGAAAAGAGAAACACAGCATTGTTCTGTGCTAATGACAGTTGTTTCCACGGCAGCTGGTTGTTTTGATGTCACTATTCTGTGGCTCTGGAATTGGACCGACTGTGGACGTCAGACGACAGACCTCAGCTGGCTGTAGCATTCATCAGAGATGTGTGTGTGTGTGTGTGTGTGTGTGTGTGTGTGTGTGTGTGTGTGTGTGTGTGTGTGTGTGTGTGTGTGTGTGTGTGTGTGTGTGTGTGTGTGTGTGTGTGTGTGTGTGTGTGTGTGTCTGTGTGTGTGTGTGTGTGTGTGTGTGTGTGCGTGTGCGTGGGGGGGGGGGCGTATGGGGGGTGCGGGGGGGTGTTCAACCGACCTTTAATGATCTTAGGGGGTATGAAATGACATAAAACATAACATTAACACTTACCCTGTGTGACTTGCCACTTCCTATAATGGTTAGCAGAGGACGGGGCCTGCTGGTGGGTCGCGGGGCTATTGCAAGTGGGCCCCCAAATAATTGTCAAACACAAAAAAATAATATGATAAAATAACATGTTTAAAAACATGTTTCATGTTCAATTTTGTTAAGTAAAATGTTGGAATAGATTCATTGATCATTAAAATAAACATTCTCTGAAAATGCACGCAGCCCACACACCTGACCCCTTAACATGACAGCCCACACACCTGACCCCTTAACATGACAACCCACACACCTGACCCCTTAACATGACAACCACTGCCCTGTATTATGTTCAGTTGAGGATTTTTCAGCTGAGTGGCTGCTTGCAATTCTATATTAATAGGTTTTTGTCAGTTTTCTTTTGTCTTTGTACCATAATTGTTCAGCAGCACTTTAGGCTAAACAGTAGTGTAACAAGCCAACACTGGGTTGCAACACGAGGTGGTCAGCCTATATAGCCTATATTCGCATATATTTACGGAGATTTGACCTTATAAACAGAATTGTGTCAGTTTTCTGTGTTTCCTTCATTTTAGAAATGAAAGGAAAGGAAATTTGAGAACAAACGGATGTGTATTTAGGTCTATAAACCAGGAGGACCTTGCAGCATAATTTACAGTAGTTGCGAGGTCGAGATGAATGACACACCTGCTGCCACTGTGAGCAGAGCAACAGCAACTCAGCGCAGTTGGCGGAGCCTGGCAACATGTCCTCGCCTCTTCTGACTTCCCGTTATTACCCTCTCCACCATTGCTGTTGGAGGGCCTGCTGGTGCTGGCAGCAGCCACCAGGCTCCAGCTAAATTCTGTCAACTGCCATTGCATCTCTGTATACAGTATTATTTTATTTTACCGCCGGCACGGGTGGGCCGCAAAAGTCTTGGTGCCCCAACACAACGGCATTGGATGCGTCACGGAACCCTGTATAGAAGACTTTCTTCTTCTTTTTTTGTCAGCAGCTCTTATTTGTAAAAGCGCTCATCCACCCCTGCCCTATGACCCTCAGTCATACCGATATGAAATTGAGTAGACTAGAGGACTTTACGGGGCATCCGGATCTCCAAACCGCACTGAAATCCCATCTGAGCCAAAGGATTAAATATGGAAAAAAGCTGGTTCTGGCGCTAATGTGATTGAAACATGAACTGATGCATGGTATAATGATAATGAGGGGTTCAGAGGCCATGCATACCAATCAGCAATGAGTGCATCTCCCATCTGTGGCCACAGCACTGAGCATTACAGATCATTTCTATTCCTTCTAATACCCTCTGTTCAGCACCACTGTCATATTCTATTCTGCTCTATCCTGTGCCTGTTTGACTCTGATCTGGTATTTTATTTACGTTACTGTTCCGTTGTCTACTGCTTTCCTCCTCTGTGCATTTTATTTTCTGTGCTGCAGTAGGTTGTTCTGCTCTGTGCATTTCTCTCTTTTTTTCCTTCCTCCGTGCTTTTGTTCTCTTATGCTCCGTTCTGCTCTGATTTGTTTGGTGCCGTGTTGTTCTGTCCTCTTCTGGACTGTAACCTCACTCTGAAGGGCGAAGCGCGCCACCATCATGCAGAAGCATAATTTTAGAAGTCCATTGTTGTGCTACTGCTGCTGCTGGGGTTAGTTGACGTCTTTTCTGTGTGCCGTTTGGCAGCTCGGTGTCAGCTGCATAACAATGGAACTCCAACGCATATATAGCTACCGTAAAAAATCTTACACAGACTCTGAAAAAGGTACATGCCTCTGTTCTTTGATGCTGGGGCTGCACCCCACTTATCACTGGCTTGATATAGATTCATCTATTGTTCCATGCATCGGTGGAAAGCATTTGCACCCAATGTGGTGAAGAAAGGTACTGCCAGTGATGTGCTGTCATTGGTACGTTTGTTATTTTGCACTTTTCAGAGCCAGAAATAACTACTTTTGAACACCATCTGTAGCACTGCCTCTCCCAGAAATGACACAGACAACAGGAGCTGAAGCTAAATGCCTGTCTGTTACCGATTTCTCATTTCTAAATTAACAAACCCCAACTTAAAAACTGTGGAACAGAATTCCCACCCTTTCAGATCTGCACCTTCATTGAATCTTTTTCTTTTAAGTCCAGGTCAGGTCAAGACTCTCTTTTATTTAGAAAAACGGAAGAGGAGATTCAAGCGCTCCAAAAATGTACAGGAGAGGAAGTAAAGTTATAACACATTTTATTCTATAAAAATGCCAAAGTGTTTTGACTGGTTAAGGTCTTCATCAGGGCAAGATACTCTCTTTTATACACTGTATCCCTCTGAGGTGGCTGATTTATTTGTGTTTTTGTTGTTTTATTGATTGTTTATTTGTGTCTCTGAGTTGTAATGTCTGTCTGCGGTTTGTGTATTAGTACCTCCTTCTTTCTATCCAGCACTGTGGTCAAGGCGATGTGCTTTATGAATACATTTGACTTTACTTAAAATTTGACCTTAAAGTAAATATACTGCTGTTGATGTGCATTTTACCCAAACGACATGACTCGGTGTGACGGTTCCCTGCTCATTAGTTATTTCCTTCTTAGGTTATTTGGTTTGTGTATTTGTTTTGCCCTCTCATTTATCCTTTCTCATTGGTTCCTAGGACTTGGGGAGCATTGCGATGATGGCCATTAGTGAGATTGCTGGGCCCGGGTGCTCACACCCCTTTAAAAGCCTGTCTCCCCAGTCCTTTGGCTGTTGATTTGATTTTTGCACCTCACCCACTATGCACCTCATTCAAAATGTATGTTAAGACATGCAACACTCTCACCCACACTACACAATCCACTCATGCATACACACATTACACTAGTGACTCTACTGATTTCCACACCTCATCTGCTTATTCCTGGTTTGTTTGGTTGTTTTGGATTATTTAATGAATTCTAATTTCTTTGAAAACTGCGTCTTCCCTGTTTTTTGTTGTGTTCCCTGGCAACCCTAGGCCAGGGTCATACAACTTGGATAAACTGTTCAGCACAGTGCTGTTTCAGCCCTACAACAAATACAGTAGAGGTAATGTTTCAACTGAACCCCACTAAAACAGTCCTTCAGGCTTCTTCCCAGGTTTTCAGGCCACATAATTCTTCTGAATTTACTGAAACATACAGTGGTGGATGTACACACATGTTAAGGGCAACTGTGTACAGGCAATTATGTGGATGGCTTTGGGGGAAGGGAATTTTTGAACCATTTTGTTATGGATGCAGGATTATCTGTCACTACAGCCATCTCTCTTAAACCTTTACAAGCAGAATTACACTTGTGTACCATAATCTGTAAGTGATCAGTTTAATGACAAAACCAATTATGGAAAAGTGAAAATATTACCATAATTCCTGGCTTAAACGCACATACTGTTCATGTTTAAAATTATGTTGCAGCTGTTTTTTTTCAGCTATGAAGGCCAGCTATCACACAGGAGGACACTGACATTAAACAAATATCAATACCACTAGTGAATTGTGTGGGATCTATGTGGAAATATCAGTTAGAGTGCAGAGTTTAACGTTTTCAGTTCTCTGACATTACAACCTGCCATAATGAACTTCATATTCAAACCATCTCACTGAGAGACATTTGCATAACCCATTATGCTCTCATTCAGCCAAATGATAGGGACATGAATTTAATTCAATTTCTGAGTGCGTAAGTGGCTGTGCCAAGATAACACTGCACGATTGCACTGTGCATACATCCTGTGCGCGCGCGTGCGCGTGCGCGTGCATGTGTGCGTGTGCGTGTGTGTGTGTGTGTGTGTGTGTGTTTGGGTGCGTGCACACATGCATGTCCATGTGAGCGAGTCTGAGACTGTGCATATATGTGTGTGTGTGTGTGTGTGTGTGTATGTGTGTGTGTGTGTGTGTGTGTGTGTGTGTGTGTGTGTGTGTGTGTGTGTGTGGGGCAGGGATGTGCGTGTGCGTGTGTGCGTGTGCGTGCGCGTGCGCGTGCGTGTGCGCGTGCGCGTGCGCGCATGCATGCATGTGTGTGTGTGTGTGTGTGTGTGTGTGGTGTGTGTGTGTGTACATGTTTATCTGATTCCATTAACTTGAATTATACCGTGACGCACTTGAAAATGGCACATTAATGCAGGAAGAACATATCCCAGATTGAACAGACGATGGTTTCCATTTCAGCGACAGGCCTTTCCACTGAATCCAATTGCAAGTTGCAGACGCATAGATAATGCTTTTAATGTGTTGCTTTACATTTGAGTAACATGAAATGAGAATGAATATGGATGTTTTTTTCCATGCCATAATGCATAGTTCTTTTGTGAACCAGCCCATATACAGTATACATGTTTTTTATCAATATGTCATCGTTATGCAGGAGAATACTTCAATGCCCTTTCCTGATATTTTTTTGTTCATGCGTATAAGCAGTAGATTGGTGCAGTGCTGAAGTTAAACGTTTGTGCCATTCTATATATCGTTGCTGTCGGGCAGAAACCTCGTGTCTCCATTTAAACTGGTTGACATTGGGTGAATTGTGGGTGTCACAAACGTAAACATGCCCATGAAGAATATTCTGGCACGCAGATAGTCATATCAACCTCCAATTGGTTAAGAATGTCCACAATCAAGCTGACAAGTTGTCAGAATAATGAGTACCAGAAGCAGGGGTAAAACATGTACCCACCGGCGATACAAACGAATGACCAGAGGGGGGATACCAAAAGCGGAGTCATGGATTTACTCCCCCCATCCCCCCCAGCCAATCGATCTCCGAGTGCATTATATGATGTTTGACCAATGAAATTACAGTTTACTTTGATGGATGAACACGGAGCGGTCACACCCTTGTCACTGAATTTGAGTAATGTCTTTTCCAGTAATTACATGGATATCAACCATAAAGCCTTGGCGTGGCAGACAACTGCTGCAAGGTTGTAAAATCTATTGAAAGAACACATCGTGTAGTGATAAACGATCAAAGATATGGAAAATATGGTTTTGTACGGCAATTGTAAATCATACAGTAACTAATCCGACATAAATTAATGTGTTGTGCTTTTACCCATTTTAGAAATGTATGGTTTCAAAAATGTGCGTTTGACAAGGAGAGCTTAGCAAGCTGCATTCTTGTCACAATGAAGCGGGGAGAGGCAATCAAGGCGTCAAGCGGTTGACGCTTATCGCCTGCAAAGCCCTTTACTCTGTCTCATATGGTTCTTGTCTTGATGTGTGTTTTAGTTTGTGGTGATGGAGATGACAAGGCATGGTGAGGCTTTCATTTCTTTCAAACGAATTGTGCCAGCTCTTGCCATAAACAAACGCAGCGGTTGAGTAATACAACCAGAAACTGGAGCTATGGGCATATTAACTGAGGTTCAGGAGAAGGATGTCTCAAACACTCCCGTTCTGCCCCCCTGTCCAGAAAATCTGTTTTTTTTTTTTCATTTTAAGGAAGCGGAACATACGTTTAACAGCTTGCACAAACTACTGAGTTTAGGCCTATATTAGACCTATTCATAGACAAAAAGAGTCATAATGATTACTTTATAACTAACCAACTTTCACAGATTTTCTCTCAATGGATAACTTATCCCGCAACCCGCCCAATGCTTTCAACCTGACTCCATCCGTCCACCATTTTGAATACTTAAGTGTTTTTAAAAACATGTTTTGTAACTTTCAATATTGTAGATAAGTAATATTTGACCAGTAGTATCTATACTTTGATTAAAGTACTGGAGTTGAGTACTTTGTCTAGTCCACCACAACTGTTTGTACTTTTTATAATGATTGCTTCTTCCATTTGGACAAGACAATTAACGAAAGAGTCTCTTTTCACGGTGTCTCGCCAGGCTCAACCTGGGCGACACACAGTAAATTGCTATCGATCGCTAAAAATTGGACAGGGAGGCCACACTGTTCTTACTGTAGATTAGGCCAGTTATGCTTTGCTTAGTGCAGAGATGCTGACAGTGGTGTAAAGTAACTAAGTAGTACTGTACTGTACACTTTTGAGGTATTTTTTACTTTACTGGAGTATTGCCAATGTTCAGTACTTTTACTTCTACTCCACTACATCTCAGATGGCAAATATGAGCCTCTGAGCATTAACCATTTTGGATTCAAAACGATTTAATGCAAACATTGCAAAGCAAATGCATGGAAGATGTATGCACCAAATCAAGCATTCTCATACATTTATAGTATAACAGACATAGTGAATCTAAACGTCCTTGGATAATCCAACTGATAAGTAGTTTTTGAACTCCTGACTCCAGCATTCTGGGTGTTATCGCTTGAAATTGATTGATAAACAAGCGGACAGCGAGATAAATAATATATGTATGTACGTATGTACCTGTATGTGTGTATCTGTGTGTGTGTGTGTGTGTGTGTGTGTGTGTGTGTGTGTGTGTGTGTGTGTGTGTGTGTGTGTGTGTGTGTGTGTGTGTGTGCTGAACGCCGCCATGTGTGCTGAACTTCATGTAAACCCACAACATGTAAAATGTTCACATAAAAAATGTAGCATATTAGTATATAATGTCTATGAATAAAAAATTATAATATTGTGAATTCATACAGTATGAGCACTTAAGGGACAAGCCCAAACCGTTGAAAGCTATTAATGTGTGCCATATAGTTCAACAGACAGTAGCTTTTATTGAGCAACAAATGCTTTATTGCTTTATTTACAAGTACACAATATTCTGTACTGGTTACTGTAAATAATCAGGTTAAGGTGATAGTTCTATTAAAAGGTTTATGGCTCAAAGTAACATTACTTATTTTTCTGTCCTTTCTTGTCTATGTCAATGTTAACAGAATAATGTTTACAGTCATAACTTTGCCCAGGAGGCAGCTTGTCCATAAACTGTTGTGGTGCCATTTACAGTATAGCCTATACAAGACTATATTTCATATTTTCACAACAATAATGTGTCATCATGGTATAAAATAGAGTATTGCATTTATTGATTTAATTGAGGGAGATATTTAATTTCTTTGTAACTTTTGGCCCAATAATTGAAAGGCATTTCCAAACATGTGGATTTGGTTACAAATTCTGGGCTGCTTGATTTTGGAACATTGAACACAAACCACTTTGGTGTATAAAGCACACACAATGCTTTATACACCATCCTATTGTCGCTTCCATGTGGAAGTGTCCCCTCCCCTCCCCCCGGGTGGAAACATATTATCGGCGCACAACAGCTTTTGTTCAGGCTCTGGGATTGCAAGTTGTGTAGGTAAGTAGATATAGGCAGGGAAGTAAGCAGCCAAGTGCAGTAGTTTGCAAGGCAAGCAGTACGTACATGTATGGGACGGTGACAAGAAAACGGACACTATTTGACACCGTTTCCAAACAGTCGCCAGGGTGACATTGAAAGACTCTGGCAGTAAACCACAGCCTTACAGTAGCTCCCTGCATTTGGCAGAGAGAAATATACTGCAGGCCAGCATCTGTGTGAGTCCGTGAGTAGGGCCGATGTGTGTTGGGTTATTCGGGTTATGTTTTGGAGTCCAAATATTACAATTTTAAATGAGTGTCATTGTAGCCTGCCAGAATGAATTTTGCCGCTGCTTCACCGCTTGCCAAAGGCGCCACTGGCCTTTCAACCGTTACGACTCTCTCGATGAAATGCAGAGGGACATCTCTGCTCCAAATGACAACACGGCAACACTTGCCGGCCGAGTTTCTCGTGTGAATGGTGTCTGTGTGATGTTGAAATCAACACCATTAACACTGTAACCTTTCTGCGCATATTCGTTGTCATGTCTGTACATACTATTAAGTATATGTTGATAAACACTTAATGATGGAGTGCCACAGTCCAAACTAGAAAAAGTGCTCCTCGGAGCACAGGTCTCCGCCAGGCCAGGTAGGTTAGTGTGGGCCAGCAATGCTCGGAATTCGCCAATCAGGCTGGAATGTGAAAAATCAGGCGGATCGGACAGATCCGTCTTGATCACTTAACTAAAGACATGATTTGTACTGATTTGCGTGATGTTTGGACAACATTTGTAGGAGTAATATTTTAAAAAATAGTTTTGCAAAAATCTGCCTCCTGGTGGCGCTATAATAGGGCAATGTTGAAAGCGTGGCATTTGTGCCCACGCCAAATGTGTGTGCAAAGTTTCACCGCAATTGGACGCTGCGTTCATGATTTGCAACATTTTGTTCAAAACGGGTCACTCCTGCAAACTTTAGATGTCAATCTTAGGCAATCAGGATGGAATATGAAAATCTAACAGATCAGATGACTATAGAGATCATGTCTACCGATTTACGTGAAATTTGGATAAAATCTGAAGGAGTAATACCCCAAAAACTGTTTTATATAAGTCGGCCTCCTGGTGGTGCTATAAAAGGCAGATGTGAAAAATGCAGGGCAAAGGTTTTTTCCTGGCCTCTAGGGCAGTGTCTATCAACCTTTTTTGTGCCAAGGCACACCTGGCATAGCCAAAAAATCCCAGGGCACACCTAGATATACGGTATATATAATTATATATATATATACAGTATATCTATATACACACACTAGGGGTGTGCCGATTTTCACATTTCACGAAACGATACGATACGATATTGGGCACACAACTTTGATACGATACGCACTTTTTTATCATGAAAATATATGGGGGAGAAAAAAAGCAAATGCAAACAAATATTTCTGTTTTTGCATTATTCAGACATGCAAACTTGTAGCTTTTCAGCTTCCACTAGCCGTTTTGAATCCAAATAGGGCAATAGTGTGACACCTGACCCGAAAAAAAAACAGCATGTTGTCACCCTTTTCACCTCGGGGCTGTTTGCATGCCTGATTATTATTATTGTTTAAATTTTTTTTTTTCAAAATGATTTTTTTTTCAAACCTCCTTCAAACGGCGCGGCACACCTCAGCTGTAGCCCCGGCCCAAAATTGGGACGTTTGCCAGGGTTGATATACACTGCTCTAGGGAGTGCACATACAAAGTTTTACACAGATCGGTGCAGTTATAGGTAAAAACACGATTTGGCCTGTTGTAGCGCCACCATGAGGCTGATTTGAAAAAACAAAGTCAAGTGGCATTTCTTCCTCTGCCTAGTGAAAATGTGCGTGCAAAACTTCAGGGAAAATGCATGCTGTGTTCATGATTTGAGGCATTTTGTTCAAAACGGAGCACTCCTGCAAACTTTGGAAGGCATTTTTAGCCAATCCGGATAGAATAAGAAAAATCTGAAACACCCGTTTCGTTTAATGACTATTGAGATACTGTGTACCGATTTGCGCGACGTTTGGACGAGATCTGTAGGAGTACTCTCAAAAAATGTGTTTTGCAAAAAGCGGCCTCCTGGTGGCGCTATAACAGGCCCATGTGAAAAATATGGGGCAGAGGTTCTGAATTGGCATCCAGGGAGTGTGTGTGCACAGTTTCGCTGCGAACAAGCCAACGGTGCCAGAGATTAGCTGTCCACAGCTGTCCACGGACGGATGGACGGACGGACGGACGGACGGACGGACGGACGGATGGACGGAAGGACGGACGGACGGGCGGGGTGCAAAACATACTCTCTCGCCATGCCTTACGGCCTGGCGGAGACAATAAGGATCATTAGGTATCATTATACTGTATATGAAGGGAGATTTTTGACAAAAAAGTGTTCTGTAAGTGAGTGTTAAAATGTGTTTTCTTTTCTGGACACACCCAACAGTCTTAGGACCAAACACTTTTTACACAAATTCCACGAGTCCATTTTTAGTGTTCCGGTCCATCATAAAAATCATTTTTTTTAAAAGATCAGAAGCCAGCCTGGCGAACACCTGAACTCAGAGGAGCGGCCCTTTCTAGTTTACATATAATTACTCTACTTGAGGAATCCCTGCAGATCTGTGAGTACAAGCCCTAATTTTGGAAGTCTATACTTATCTCTATTTCTGCCATTAAGTGTGTCACTCTACATGCACATCACTTAAACCCTCAACCATTCAGCCTTTACCCTATGTGTTCAAAACACAATCCCATCCAAAAAGGACCACATCATTATCATGCATTACTCATCGACAGTGCAAAGCACTCAACATGCTTTCACTCTCAGTGGGGCCAATACACCTACCCCTACAAATTGCTCTGCAACCGTACAATGCATTCATAGCATTGTACAGTTTTCACCCCCACCCCTTTTTGCACCAAACTTGGCTATTACCTTTAATCAAGTGCCCAGTGCATTCAAACGTATTGTCTCTAATGTGTCTAAATAGATCCCCATTATGAAACAGTCCTCTCAGGAAACACTCGCTGGCAAGGACACTATGAGCCGTCACCTATTTCTCTGTTTGAAACCTCTAACGCTATTCATTCAAGAGCACTAGGAGCCAGCATGGAGTGTCTTCCATGTCTAAAACTCAACCCTTTAACTAATGAGCTCACTTGCATCCCCTACAGGGGAAATTAATTGGCCGAAGCACATCTCAGTTTCAATATCTCTCTCTCTCTCTCTCTCTCTCTCTCTCTCTCTCTCTCTCTCTCATGCTTTCTCTTTTGTTCTCTCTCCTACGTTCCCATTTTCTCTTTTAACCCTCAAGCAGAGCTGTCTCCGTCCTCGTTTTCCTTTCTTGTACTCTTTATTTCCCTCTTTTGCTCTGTCTGCTCCCATTGCCTCGTTTCATGCATTCTGAAGAGCCAGCCACTCCAGTCTTGAGTGCCAATGGAACTTAACCACCAGGCCAGTGTCTGTGGAATACACCATTCAAAGGACATCTCTCAAAGCTTCTAATGTTCTGATGAGTCCTTTCAATGTGGTCAATTGTTCTGCGTGGTCTTTGTTTGTGCCATTGCTTTTTTCCAGCTCATGAGTTTCAAAAGTGAGTAAGGGTGTGTGACAGAGTAAAAATAGACATAATTCGCCTCAGAGTTAGATTAACACTCTATTAACACTCGCCACTTTCAGACTCCCCGTGAGTTTAAAAGTGACAAAACAAAAAGATTCACGTGGTTGATGATTATCATAGTCTACTGAATCAACATCAACATGAATCAACATGTTTTTCTTTTTGATTACTACTCGTTTATATGATGTTTTTGCATAGCTAAAATTACCTAGGCAATAATTTGAGAAATTGCAAAGTGTGGTTGCCCAGACGCAAGCCATGGGTTGCAGCCGTCGTGACCTGTTTTCAATCTGTAAAAATAGTGTTTCCATGACATTCCATGACGTTTCAACTCTTCTCAAGGGTTAAGGTTATGGATATATGGAGTGTCCCTTTTATTCCCATATATGGAGATCCCTGATGTCATCAGTAAATGCCCATATACGTATGGGCATGCCGCCCTTTGTGCCCATATATGGAGCTGACTGATTTGTTTGCTGATGTCATGACGACACATTGAGGTTAGACAACACACTCCATATTTGGGCATAGCTGCATTGGTAACTCCTTAAATGGCTATGGCTGAGTCATGGCGGACAGAGGTCCGTTCGCCTGGCCCACCTGCCGGCTGGTCCTCCCTTAAGCCAATTTTAATTTAGGATAGGCACCTCTCACAGAGTATGGAAGCCAATAGCCAAAGGTATTGAATGAAAAAATGTATCAAAAGACAAAATTATCACGTGGCTCCTGACATGTGTCTGTAGCTGCTACTAGGAAGAAGAACATTTCTTGTTCTAACTCATTTGTCTTGTACTACGCATTTTAATGGCACTCAGAGAGCCTTGCATTGTGCAAACTGTGTCAACTAAAATGATGACGAAGAATGTTCGTCGACTACCCTTTTTCACTGATGAAAACTAAATAGAAACTAAATAAAAACTAAGCTATGATGACTAAACAATTACTTCATATATTATATACAATATATATAATAATATATACAATTTCGTTCACAAATAAAAACTAGACTAAAATGTTAGGGAGGGACTAGTGGAGAAGAGGTCCAGTAGAACTAAGACAAGTCATTCAGAATTTCATTCGAAGGTAAGCACACAAGCTGAAGTATATTTCATAATAAGGTAGGAATCATAAACACACCATTTTACTGTAAGATGGTGTGTTTATGTTAACTACATAGGCTACAATGCAAGCTAAACACTTCTCTAATCCTGTAGTGATTAGAGAAGTGAAGTAAAAGTAAAGTTTCACTGTCCTCAAATTGAAACAAATATATGTTATTCATTCAGCTAAAGTATTGATTGATTGCAGTACTTCATTTAGAAAGACATGCATGTATGCTTGCTCATACTTGCTTAACGTCTGGGGCCAAAACAGCAAATTGAGACACAGAATAATGTGTTATTGTCAGATGCTCCCTAGAAAGTAGACATGTAGGTTATTGGTAGACACTCCCTAAGCGGGCCTCACAGTACGCGGGCTCTTCAGAGTCCTCCGGTTGCCCCGCCCCCTTCCCCACACCTGCTGTAAACAGACACAGAGAGAGGTCTCCATTACAAGCTCCTTATGTTTGGGAGTAAACTAAAGGAATGAAATAAACAACAACTTGTAATGAAATGTTCCACCTCATGGAAGTTGAGAGTTGGTCAGGGAGTGAAATCTGCTGAGTCACATCTGTGACAGACAGTTGAAAGACTCGTTGTGACAAACTGCATTGGTCATTTCCTCCAACTGTGTTTACATGGGTGAGCTGTTTGTGTGTGCATGTGTGTGTCTCATAGACTGTAAAAGAGAGGTGTGTCTGTGTATGCGCGCGCGCGCGCGTGTGCGTGCGTCATGATATGTGTGTGTGTGTGTTTGAGATTTGAAATTAACAGACCATATTGGGACATTGGAATAACGGGAGGTTGTAATTATGAGCGCGGACCCCGTTTTTTTGGGGTGTCACAGAACCAAATATCCTCGTATGAAACCTCACACTTCACTGTTTTCCAATGATTGTTTGTGTTACAACTCCAATAGCACATGCACATCTAGTTGTCTTTTTAATCTAAATGTCTGTCTGGCCATGCCAGACTAAGCTTTCTAGGTGTAGCTCTTTTATACTGTGTGCATGTATGTTTAAAAATGCCACCAGCTGGTGAGGACAAAATAAATAAATGTGTAGGGAAGAGAAACATGTTTACTATTATACAGTAACTATTTATTTGTTTGATGAAATGAAAGCATGAATGACTTTTTCAGGGTCAGCAAATTATGACAAAAATAAGGACTATTTTAGCAATGTTTCTGAGCTGGAAGAAGCATGATGTCTACTCTAGTACTCTGCTCAATTTAGGCATTATCATTTTCTTTTGTAAGTGCAGTTCTACCATCAAGGCAGTAATTATTACACAATTTACAATAATAAAAACATAAAATGTTAAAATACTATATTTATATAAAATAATGAGAAATCTAAACTGTTCACCCCCCTGCACAATGTAGAGTTTGTTGGGCAGTATGTCATATGGTTTAGAAGCAATTTGAAAAAAGAAAATTACAAATAAAGTTGACTACTGTGCTTTGTTGATGGCCCTGAGCAGCTCTGTGGTTGAATATCTGTCAACCATCCAAAATAAAACTATTTTGACTGTCTGGCAATGAATCATGTTCAGTGACTGCACCTGGCTCTGGAATACTGTGTATGTTGTGACAGGATACAGTAGGCTGTGTATGATGTGTTGTGGCTACTGTTGAAGGTACATTATATCTATCTCTCTTTCAGACACTCAAGGCTTATGGTGTTCCTCCCATCTCTACACAAGCCCTGGTCTTCACTACAGCCGAATGTGTAGAAGCCCACATGCCAAAAAGGTTGATACTGCTGTAAACAACGCTTTCCGGATCACATGGTTGCCTGGCTGAAGCCCACCCCTGTGTTCTACCTGTCAGTCCTTGCGGGAATTGCCCCGGCCAACCTTTATACAAAGGCATGGATGGCGGCATTCTGGAAGCAGGAGTTGGTGTCAACTGGGCCCACACGTTGTCACCGCTACATCTGGGACTCAGGAGACGGCATCAAAGGAGAAAACCTGCCACGACGGCAATGGACCCTGCTGGGAGCTTGAGCAGACTACCAACCACATAATCTCTATCTGTCCCCTGTATAGACAACCATCGGAGGCCGGCTGCACAACTTTGAGCTGGACATCTGATGATGATGATGATACACAAAAGAAGAAGAAGGTACAAGAGCCAAGGTGGTGACCCCAGACGGCAACAGTGAGGAGTTCCTGGCAGGGGCGTTGCAGGGGGACACCCTCGCTTGTATGGACCGTTCTGAATGGCATGACAATGGACCCTGAAGCCTAATCTACAGAAGTCCCTGGCCACTGTGCTACAGCAGAATGCTATGTGCAGTAATAAATATCAGCCAGGATGAACATGTTACCAACAAGCATCTGTATGGGGGGCTACCAAGGGTGAGTGAGAAGATGGCAGCCGGGGCTGGTCGGACACTGCCATTGACACTGGGGGCTCCCATCTAGAGAGAGGGCGGCTCTATCTCTCTATTCTTGGGTTCCAAAGTTTGACCCTGGCGGCCTGGCCATCACTTACACAGCTGATCAAGTCAAGTAGAAGATGGCTCAAGGTAGGACCCTTTTTTTGTAGTTGTTGTTGCTCCTGCTGCTTGTTATGCTGTCTGCTGTGTGAATACTAATTCACGAATAATAATTCAAGCTATTGTAATATTGCTGTCATTCTGGGGCCCAACATGTTCAGTGACTGTTTCTGGCTCTCGAATTAAATGCTGATGTGAATCTACAGTTTGTATGTTGTGTTGAAGGTAGTGTAACAAGTAACAGTATGTGTGTGTGTGTGTGGCTCTTGGTCACTTCAATTATCCTATGTGTGAGTTTGCTATTTCCTTTTAAGTTCAAGCGAGAGGTTTTGAGCATAACAGCCATCAATGCCAAATGTTCATTTGGAATAGAAGACTGATCTACAGTAGTCTGTCGTGTTGGGTTTGCTGTGTTGAAGGTTGTGTGATCTGTGACAGGGTGGCTGATATTGTTTCATTACTGGTTTGGCAGCAGTGTAGGCCTATTTCTCATGGCCATTCTTCTCTCTCTCTCTCTCTCTCTCTCTCTCTCTCTCTCAAAATGCCTGCAGTACTTCATTCATTCGTTCATTTACACATTTTATGTGAATAGGTATGATTTAATTGCTATCTGATCACCAAACATTTGAAGTCTTTGAGTATGTAATGTATCACATATGGTAAAGCATGTGTGACTGTGATGTTGCAACACTCGTCCTCCCACACCCACCTTCCCATCTCTGTACACCTCGTTGTAAAGTCAATATCCATCAAATATAGTATATTATATTTAGTTCTATACACCGTGCTGAAAATGTATACTCGCTTTCACCATTCTGGTCAAGTGCATCTTCAACCTGCAAGATGTGCTGTCAAAATCAATCATTTGTGCATGTGACGTCTACCTGCTATCCTAGTTACTTTGTAACACTTACTTAAGATACAAATACAATGGTACTGTAAGTTGGTGCCATGGTACCAAGAAAGCCATCTTCTCCCAAACCAACCCGTTCTACTCCTTAACTCTCCCAAAAGCTAATCTTCCCCTTTTTGTGGTCCTGGACAGTGTTTTGACTACAGCAAGGTTTAATTCAATCCCATAAAACATACCAAAAGAGATCTCTGTGCTCTCATCTCGAGATATTGAAAAGGCCATATTTGTTCACTGATGTCCTGAGATAAATCTTCAATGTGATGATAAGAAATTGTGTTTTGTGACAAGCTGATTTTAGATGACATTTTAGCAGCCATTGAAAGGGATTGATTGAAAAACTCAATGGCATATAGTCTACTTTAGGGACAGAAGGTGCCTTGTACACTAAAGCTTATTAGCCAGCAGCTCCTAGCCTTTTCCTTTTGTGTCTCATCACAGTACTAAAACCTGTGCCCGTTTATTGCGATGGAGACAAGGAACATTGTACTTTTCCAGACAACTTTGTTTAAAATGTATTTTATCTGTTGTCAGTGCCACTGTCTTCTCTGCTCTGCAGCTTGACATCTAGCATCCAACTGATGAATAACGACACTCTTTGTTCATGTCCCAAATAATAGATTACAATTATTTAAGGTTTTTGAATGCATTATTATATTTGAACAACATATGGGTCTCTTTCCCCAGTTAGTAGTTACGGTAAAATGTACATTGAATGCACACATTGTATACACGAAAATGTAGTAATAATGCCCACCAAACATATATTTTATTTCCTAGAAACATCTGTTGAGCCAAATCACATTATTGTAGGACAAAAATGAGGTCTCCAGTATAAATTGCTGTGCTTGTCACCTCCTCATAATCTTTAAATCCTAAACAAAGAAGCCACACATTGTTGTCCATATCCACTGTGATTTCAGTTACATTTTAAAAGTACACTGATGGTTTAAATTACAAACCTCCTAGTTTTTATTTTTGTATTTATACATTTTTCACTTTAAAGAGTTTCCTAGTTGTTTCATAATAATAATAATAATAATACTAATAATAATAATAATAATAATAATAATAATAATAATAATAATAATAATATCTGGGATTTATATAGCGCTTTTCTAAGTACTCAAAGACACTTTACATGTGTGTGGGGGCCAGGGAGAGGAAAAAAATAAAAAAAACTTTATTAGGAAAACCCAAAAGATAAGAATGAAAAGCAATAGCACACAAATAACGAGTTGAAATCAAAGTCAACTCGGAAAGGCTATTCTAAACGGGTGGGTTTTCAGGGCGGTTTTGAAGGTAGGGAGGGAGAGGGCGTCTCTGATGTTTTTGGGAAGTGCGTTCCAGAGGGAGGGGGCAGCCACAGAGAAGGCCCTGTCGCCCCAGGTACGGAGTCTGGTCTTGGGGACCTCCAGCAGGCCGGCGTCACTGGACCTGAGGGAGCGGGATGGGACATGTGGCTCGAGGAGGGCAGAGAGATAGGGGGAGTCAGGTTGTGCAGTGCCTTGTAGGTGGTGAGCAGGATTTTAAAGCGGACTCTTTGTTTGACGGGCAGCCAGCTAGGTCGTGAAGGACTGGCGTTATATGGTCTCTGGAGCCTGAGGTTATGGAGGATAGGTCAGATGTTCAGTGAAGGAGGAGAGTGAGTGGTTGGAGAGTAGAGGGGGGCATATTTGGGGACTGGAGGGGACAAGGGGTGGAAGAGGAGGTGGCCAGTTCAGTTCAGTGAATGGTGTCGATTTTTTAGTGGAAGAATGATAAGAATTATTCGCATTTGCTGGTGGTGAATGAGGTGGTGGTGGTGTCCATGGGTTTGAGGAGGTTGCTTGTGGTGGAGAAGAGTGTCTTGGGGTGACGGAGGAGTAGTGGGAGGTTGCGTTGTTGAGGGCATCTATGCAATGCTGTTGGTAAAATTTGTAGGCGTCAGAGTGAACAGTGAGACCAGTTTTCTTTGCCAGCCGTTCAAGCTGCCGGCCCTTGGCTTTGAGGTGGCGGAGGTGGTCAGCGTACCAGGGGGCGGAGTGGGTGTAATGAAACGGATTTAGTTTTTGCGGGAGCGAGCTGATTAAGACAGGAGGAGAATGCTTTATTGTAGTTGTTCACCAGTTCAGTGGGGGAGGCGTTCTGGGTGGGAGTGTGGTCGGGGATGTTGTCAGTCAGTAAGGCAGAGAGAGAGGGGGGGTGGATTGATTTAATGTTCTGAAATGTTATGGAGCGCTGCTGCTTGATGAGGGGGATGGGGATATCTATGTCCAAGGTGAGGACCAGATGGTCTGAGAGGTCCAAGGTGAGGTTGAAGCTGGTGAGGAGGCTAATAGTGTTTCCGGTGGTGCAAATCAAGTCCAGGGTATGTCCTTTTTTGTGAGTGAATGTAAATGTTAAAATGTCCCATTAATAACACAGATGGTGAGATGGTGCAGAGTTGAGTGAGGAATTCAGAGAGGTCAGAAATGAATGTAGGGTTGGGTTTCAAAATGTCTGCAATACATTTTGTTCGTTAATTTACACATTATGTGAATAGGTGAGATTTAATTGCTAAGATCACCAAGCGTACATTTTAAGTCTTAAATGGAGTCTTTGAGTATAGCCTAATGTATCACACTTGGTAAAGCATGTCTGACTGTGATGTTGCATCACTCGTCCTCCCACACCCACCTTCCCATCTCTGTCCTCCTCGTTGTAAAGTCAATATCCGTCAAATATAATTATATTTAGTCAGCTCTACACTGTGCTGTAAATTTACATAAGCTTTCAACATTCTGGTCAAGTGCATCTTCAAATACAACTGTAACTCCTTCTCTGACTGAAAGACGGAGAGAGTCTTTATTGGGAGACACGTGTATTAGATTCAAACATATACTACATTTATACAGTACAATGTACGTCAGACATACACATACACACACACGAACACGCACACACAATGTTTTTACACCAAATCGCGTGTGTGTGTGTGTGTGTGTGTGTGTGTGTGTGTGTGTGTGTGTGTGTGTGTGTGTGTGTGTGTGTGTGTGTGTGTGCGTGTGCGTGCGTGTTCAACTCTGTGTATAATTTAAAGAAGTAGAGTTGTGTAATACAAACTATAATCACTTGTACCAGGTTGTGCGTCTTAAGATTCTCCACATCATTGAAGCATTCATTTGTTTTGAAGCAGAGAGAGAGAAACAGGCAGACACAGGGAAATGCAGACTGACATGCAGCATGCACGGATAACTTTAAACACTTGGTTGACCAGAGTTTGCTTTTCAGTTTTCGCCCTACATTTGATATCTTGGCTGACATTTTTTTCTGCGAAAGCTGTCCCCACAATACGGATGCTGGGATTAAAGTGGTTAATTGCCAGGCCGTGTGTCTGTGCGTGTGTGTGTTTGTCCGTCCATCTGTCTGTGAGCAGCTAATCTCTGGCACCGTTCGCCCGAAACTGTGCACACACACTCCCTGGTGTTGGATTTTTCACATGGGCCTGTTATAGCGCCCATAGATTTTTCCTGATTGGCTACGATTGGCTTCCAAAGTATTAAAGTACAAAATGCCTCAAATAATGAACACAGCGTGAGATTTATTTGAAATTTTGTACGCACATTCTCACTAGGCCGAGGAAGAAATGCCACTTGAAAATCAAATCAGCCTCATGGTAGCTGATTCGTGTTTTTACCTTTAACTGCACCGATCTGTGTAAATCTTTGTATGTGCACTCCCTAGAGGCCAAGGAAAAACCTTTGCCCTGCATTTTTCACATCTGCCTTTTATAGCGCCACCAGGAGGCCGACTTATGTAAAACATTTCTTTTTTATTACTCCTTCAGATTTTATCCAAATTTCACGCAAATCGGTACACATGATCTCTATAGTCATGTGATCAAGATTGATCTTTCCGATTCTTCATATTCCATAGACACTGCTAGCCCACACAATAACCTACCTCAACTGACGGAGACCTGTGCTCCGAGGAGAACTTTTTCTAGTTTACAGTGTGTTCCTACAAAGTCACTCGGTGTCGCTTGACCAAGAGAAGATCTACAAGCTCACAACGTGTCGCATCGTGAGATTCGTGACTTGTTGTCAGCTTGTAGATCTGTTATTCAGTATTATTGATATTTTTAGAAAATATCATGGAAAAAATGCATTGATATTTAAAAGAAATGTACTTTGGAATTTGTACTTTTTTTTTTCAACAAGTACTCCGGTATTTTAACTCAAGTACAAATTTGACAGAGCAGCTTTCAGTTATATTTGACCAGGAGTATATTAACTTTTTTCCTCAAGTACTGGGGGTTGAGTACTGTATCCACCACTGGATGAGCATGACAGAGAGACAGACAGGGAGCAGGGGAGGAGCGAGCGACAGGCGTCAGAGAATATTAACTCAGAGCATCTGTTTGGTGCCCTGGGTCAGACCAAGGGCAGGCAAATGAAAACCCACATTAAATATAGAAAATACACATATAAAAGCAGTCAACGGCCTGATGGGCTGAGGGCATATGGAAAGACGCTGTGTGTGCGTGTGCGTGTGCGTGTGCGTGTGTGTGTGTGTGTGCCAGCGCCCGCTGAGCAGAGGACCACATCGCTGTAAGGAGCCTCGGCTAGTTTGACCGCCTGCAGGGTTGTCAGCTGTCACTCTGTCACACACACACACACACACACACACACACACACACACACACACACACACACACACACACACACACACACACACACACACACACACACACACACACACACACAGTGCATGCCTGAGTGCATGTGCACAGCTCAAGGTTGAGTGTCAAAGCACATCACGAGGTCACTGCAGACGTTTGGATTTACTAATGTCCTGATACGAGGCTGCGTTGCAGTTGAACCATCTGAGTCCAGACAGTGGAATAATTCACTGATGTCTGAGGCCTTGTTCCTATTCTATATCTCTCCCATGTGCTTTTCTCCAATTGACAACCCTTGAGTTTGAAAAAACATTAAAACCACATTGTGCGGCGTGCCCTGCATGGTTGACTTGACCTTTGCCGACAACATAGCCACAACATCCCGAGTTTCAATCAGCCTCAGAACTTGTGGTTATTACGCATGCATAGCCCTCTCTCTGCCCCCTCACTCGTCTCTAAATATATACGAAATAATCGGAGCTACGAAGAAATAAAATAAAAATTGCACAGAATCCACTGGGACTTGTTCCCTTTGGCCCTTTAGAAAGTGGCTTGCCGTGTAGAGGGTCATGTAAATACACAGTTCTGACAGTTTAACTTAATAGCAGCGAGGTTTTACTTAATAGCAGCGAGGTGTTGGCTTGACAAGAGGCAATTTCACCACAAATTAGGTTACATTAATGTTAATAAATCTACATGGCTGCAGCTTAATACGTTACCATGGAAGTGCCACTTTCACATCGTTATTGATAATGAAATCAGATCCCTTTGTATAAAAAAATATATATTACAAAATAATCTCCATATGTTGGCCCTAAACTGTGCAGAATTCTTTAAATATATCCCAGGCGAACACATTGTGATAATGACAGTCAGCATTAGGCTTCACAATCCCTGTGAGGTGTTTTCCAGTGGCAGCTTTTATTGTTTAACTGCAGCCTTTGAAGTGTCAATTACTGCTCTACCAGGAGGGAATTCAGGTGCTGTGGATGTCAGCCCTAAGCTACCGTTATCATTCAAAAGGAGTGGAGATGTCTCACTGATGCCCTTAGTTTGGGTTATTGTATACTGCAGTGCAACAGTACAGAAGGTTCAACACTGAGTTCCACAACTGAAAGCGGCCTATAGTGCAAGTTCAGGGGACAACAGTGGAACCATGGAAAAAAGCAGAGGATTCCTTAGTAATATAGCCTAGTGAAATTAAACTTGCCCAGGACACAAAACCATGATTACGGTTTATTCTGAAGCTCAGAATGGATGACTTTTTTATTGGAAGTACTTTTTTTTATTGAATGAAACAAAAGTTTTCTCTCTGTTGACATACAGATGGATACAATTTTGTCCACAATTCCATGGTGTTCATGTGGTACCATAGGAGAGATAACAGGCAGACGTTGATTCTCTAATTGTGTAGACTTCTTGTAAATTAAGTAATGCAGATGTTTAACAATAATTTAACTCTTGAGAGTGTAAAATTAAACCATTTTACACTCTCAAGAGTTAAAGATCTAGTAAGGGTCCATTTGGTTACCAACTCTCCATCATTTAGCTGGGGACCACCTGGAACCCCCTCAAGGACCACTGGTTGAGAACCACTGCCTTGTTCTATATAAATGCTTACGATTATAATGCAGAGTTCTTCACGGTGGACGCAAAGCTGGCAGGCAAAAGTCGTAGCCTTTGTCAGTGTAATAGCCTTGTCTGAGGCAGTATCTAGTACAGTGCAACAGAACATTTGTCATTCACAGCAGCAAAGATGAGCACTTTCCAGGTCCCTTATCATTTCATCTTCCATCACTCCACGCTGGAACACACATGCTAGCTGTTTGCAGGACTGTTATGCACTGTGTAATGATTTATGCCGGTGTCTGTGCATGGTTTCTGAACTTGTGGCAAACAGCAACTGTATTGATTTTAGGAGAGAAGTCTGCCTCTAAAAGTAGCCATCGTGTCTGCATACAGTATAGACCATTGGTTCTCAAAGTGGGGTCCTGGGACCCCCAGGGGTCCTTGGGAGGGTTCCAGGGGGTACCCAGCAAAATTAGTTAATATAGCGTCCACAATAATTTTTACCATATTTTACACTTTGGCTATTAAAAAAATTGCAGATATACAAGCTCATAGCACGTCACTTTGTGCCGCGCTATGAGCTTGTAGATCTGCTATTTTTTTGTGCCAGGGGGTTCCTGGCACAAAACCTTTTCAGGTGGGGGTCCGCTGCCATGGGACAGAAATGTTTGAGAAGCACTATAGACTCCATTTAGAAGTGTGTGAATGAATTGCTTGCCCTCCGTCCTGAGGCAGTGAAGCAGCACAGACTTCTTCAGTGTCCCAAGTATATTGCCTGTGTCATTGATCTCTATCAAGTAGTCTCTGAAGATTTTCTTCCAGGTATTGAAACATATGCTGTAGCAGGCTCAATCAGACTTGGAAGAAGGAGACCAGGCACAGGAACAAAAACTTAACCCATTAAGACCATGAACTCATCTGTGTCATGTTCAGATTTCTTTGGCTATTCAAAAAATATCAGATATACAAGCTCATAGCTCATAGCTAAGCAAATCTTTGAATATATATATATATATTTTAAAGCGAACATTTGTAACTCAAATCTTTGCTTCTTGGGTTTCCTCTTCTAGACAGCTTGCCTCACACAGAGCCACGCCATGAAACATTTAATCTATATTGATATTTAAAACGAATTACAATTATTCAGCTTTAATGAAGCAGAACACAAAGCAAGACACCATCAAACCATTGAAATCGTGTTCTGCACAGCCTGCCGAGCAGTTTCAAAAGGAAGGCTCACAACTCTTGTTTTAATGCTCCATAAATGTTTTCCACCAAGCTGAACACTGTTCCCATCCTTTCCAGATCTTCTGGTTAAAACCTGAGGAAGTGATATATCTATATACATGTACAGACAAATATGTTACTGTCCCGTGACTGGGGGTGAACCAGAACGCAAACCCCTCCCCTTCCCTGACTAAGACTGCAATTTATGTCAAGCAAATGCATTGAGTTGGCATTGTGGGTGGCAGAACTGGGAATTATGTAACAAATGTGTCTGGAGAGACTATATTCATTCCCCAACATGTGTTGACATAAGCACCCCAAATTAATTCATCATACTGCGCAAAGTACATTTTTCCGACCAATCTGGCAACACTGAGACTGCATGCCAGCGGCATATAACAATTCAAAATGAAGTTTAAATATCACACACTCGTCACACACCACTTAACATTATAAATTATTGTTTCTATGTTTGCGCTCTAAGCCTTATTTGTGTAATCCAATAAGCCGCTCTCACTCTCACTGTCTATGAATGGGGTAAAGGCTTGGTTTCCTCTCGTACTGAGATGTTCAAGAAATTAGCTATGAACAATGATTGAATATGATACAGATAAATTCATATTTACATTTAAAGTATGAAAGATGAAATGAAATTACTCTATTTTTCAAATCCTTTGAGAACCCAAAAAGTAAAGGCCCTTAAACTGCAGTATGTGAAGCACTTAATGTTTATGTGAGAATAAGACCCCTATTTCTGGGGCACGGTGGCGCAGCTAGAAGGCCCTAGGTTCGATTCCCGCCGGGAGTTTGCATGTTCTCCCTGTGTCCCCCAGGGTAGGGTAGGTACCCTCACAACAAACATGCAGTAATCCTGGTCTCTATACTGCCTCCCCCTGGTCAGTCGGGGCGCTTGATGGAGGGGAAAGGAACTGGTTGGATTATTATGGATGAATGTATTATTACTTAACAATCTACTCAGAAGTATATTGAAGCCTATACTTTGTAATCCCTATTTATTTGATATTTGAAACAATAAAGTTATTTAAACTCTGAATAATGAATGAAAGCATGATTCAGGGCTGTCCGGCTCATGACGCAAGATATTCTCATACAATGTTTAGTATTAATTTTTCTTCCTGCATAATCCTAGAAAACTATTCAGTTCAATTTCTATTTCATCTCTTTTTCACAGATTGTAATAAAAGTTGGAAAACTGAATTTCTTGTGCTGTCAATATATTGACAGGACAATAGTTTATCCTAAAATTGTGTTATGTTATAATCTTGAAATTGCACTCATACTGTACTTGACAATTGAAATGTAAATATATACTTTATTATCCCCTTGGGGAAACTTGTCCTCTGCATTGACCCATTCTAACTACTGTGCTTAGGAGCAGTGAGCAGCCACAGTGCAGCGCTCAGGGAGCCACTCCAGGACAAATTTCACTTATGCTTCTTGCTTCACACACACACACATACACACACACACGCACACACACGCACACGCACACGCACACACAGAGCACGACAAGGAGCATCACCATCTCTCACTCAAAGGTGCCGCTCTTTCAGCTCTCATCACTCAGCTCATCTAATTCGCTCCACTTGGGAATCTAGTTTGCAGGTGTTGTCACTGTGTTACATTTTGCATGTTTTCCCATGGTGTTAGAGTGCTAAAGATTTCATGTCTGGTTTAGGCCACATCCACACGGAGACGTTTTAAAAAATGTCACAGAGTCGTTTTCAAAATGTTTACCATAGTTTGACAAAAAGAAAAAAATCAGTTCAATCCAAAGTGTGCTTCTTTGACTGACACCACTCCGAGCCCATGAGAACTTGGTAGGCACACTGTGGGGAAAACAAACCACACCAATCGGCCGTGATGGTGGCATCACTGGCATCCAATCTGACACCCGCCATGAATGAAGTCGTTGCTCACCACCCAGCTAACTGGCCACTGATCTGACAAGTTTCAATTGCTGTCCCACTTTTTCACCGTGGCTGCCTAGTTGGCTTTGTAGCTATTCCTCCCTGAAGAGAAGAGCTCTATCCTCTCTAAGCCACAGATTTTCAAAGTGGTCGCCACGGTCACCAGGGTGGCCACCATGGGGGGCAAATTGAAAAGGAGAGGGGAAAAAAGAGGAATATCCTACATAATAAATAAGCAAACCTCTGTCATCAAAATCTGTCTGTTCTGCCCGGTTCTCCTCAGTGGCTGGAGCAATTGATTTGAATTTGCACACAGGCATTGATCATTATCATATGCACAAAATAATGACGCCCGTTTTTCACTTTCCCAAAATGTAAGCTGTTTATTAGCGTTTTTATGTAAACCCCGGAGATTCGGAGTTTGGGTTATGGGTTCTATCGCTGCCATGGTGTGTGTGTGTTCGCGTCGCGAGTGTGTTGGAACTGTTGCAGCTAGGCAGACATCAAACACAGGCCTTGCCTATACATAACTAAAAGTCTGCAAATACTTTGACTGCGCACATCCCTGGGTATGGACTAGTATATATAATTTCAATTCAAATTTCAATTGATTAGATTATTGTGAAAATGGATTCACTTTCAACTTGGTGTATTTGGACATGACATTATTGTCAATCATTTTCAAAAATTGCCGATCTACAACGCGTCATAATGTGATGCGTTGTGAGTTTGTACATCAGCTATTGTCTTTTTTTCTTTCTTTTTTTTTGGCCATTTTGCATTAGGGGTTCACAGTCAGCTATGGCTATTTGTGAGTCCTCCTTGGCATGGAAAGGTTTGTAAACACCTGGCCTAACCAAATAATCTTAGTGTGGTGGCCTATTACCTACACAACTTACGTAAGTGCTAGCAGTCCCTCTGTTGAGCAGCTCTTCAATCTATTCTCACTGACAAGGACATTTATCTTGTCAGTCTCTTCATAGCCTTGAAGGGCGTGTCCAATGTGCTGAGCCCATATAAGCCATGGCTCCGGCTGCAATGGGTTGCAGTCCACACCTCGGCGGGGGTCTAATCCCTCCTGTCAGCTCTCTTTCCAGGCCTATATGTGGTCTTTCCCTAGTTGCACGCTGTTCTCTTCACTCTTGACTAACACGGAATGCAATTCAATTAACCCCCATGCCATCGAGAACTGAAGTTAGTTACAGTAAAGACAAAAATATGGGGATGGACAGTGTAGGGACTATGACCTTGCTCTCTGAGGAACATGTACTTCAGATAGTTTTAATTGGAAGGGATGTGTGTCAGCTTTCAATTTGAGTTAAAGAAAAAAGGCTGAAAAGTCGACAAACCAAAATCTACTCTTATTCCCCAGACTAAGCTCACCCCCCCTAAAAACCCAAACTCAAAACCCAAACATTGTCTTTTTCCCCCACATCTTTACATGACACAGTGATAACCGAAACAGCGTTAAAAAAACAAAAGCCCATCTTTCTTGGCCTTGAGAAATGGAACGGAGCGTTTTGTTTGGCAGCTCCTCGATAAGATATTGACCCCGGCAATGTTTCCAATTAGACGCCAGTTCTCTTGGTGAAAAGGGACGTGTCTCCAGGGAGTAAGAGCGGTTCCTTTCAGCCTGGAGGCAACAAGTCCTCCTCTCACACAGCAACTATTGTCAACCTCTGTTTCTTTCAACCCCCGCCGCCTTTATTCCTCTCCTTTTTTTTTTCCTTTTTCCAAGTGCCAAAATGAATCCTTTGGAAATGAAAGAGCAGCCATAGCAGGCCCTTCTCAAAGGGGTCACGGTGTGTCTGTGTGCATGTGCGCATACTTTGGCAGCTTATGTGTGTTCCTGCATGCGCTGTCTATGTTTATATGTGTGTGTGTGTGTGTGCGCGCAATCCGCACATGCATGCTTGTGGACGACTTCAGCAGCTTATCTCGGACACATCGTAAAACACTGTCTGACGGCAATGAAAGGGTGACATTCTTGGCCACAGCAGTTCTTGAAACACAAAGACACATTGTTAATTTTCTAAGTAGAGCAGAGGTATAGAATATAACCCCAACACTGTACTGCTTCAAATTTAAGACGTGAACAGAATGGCCATTGTTCACGGACGGCGACTACCAGGCCACAGTGAGCATGTTAAGTCTTGAAGCATAGGCATGATTCCTTCACACATATGAACGTACTTGACACATGCACATTCGGTCACACGCAGTTCATGCACTTAATCACACAAACACGCTGTACACTGAGTTGCCGTTAATGGCACGATTGAATTCCTTTTGAAGAGCGGACTTGGCTATGTATACCGAATGCACCAGGCAAATGTTTATATAAATTCGCAACGTGGAAACATTGAGAAAGCCCACCTTGGAGCCATTTCAAATCTACGAGTGAACAGTCAACTCTCAAATGAGTTAGCGGTCACACAGTTTGGTCACACATTTGTTGCACATATGGTGCCTCCTTATGCACCTACAGTACGGTGCATTCTAATACACATTGTGCGTGTGTGCGTGTGTGTGTGTGTGTGTGTGTGTGTGTGTGCGTGAGTGCGTGCTTGTGTTTATCTGTGTGTGTTCATGCAAGAGTAATGCAAACATAAAGCCTGGCTGACATCTCATTAATTGATAGCGTCCGCCCGGCTCGCTACCCTCCACCTTGCTGGCAGGGATAAATGGAAGAATGAAGCTCTCCACATGCTTTATCGCCACAGACAAGACATCTTAAACAAGCATACATGTACACACACACACATACGTGAGCACACACACACACACACACACACACACACACACACACACACACACACACACACACACACACACACACACACACACACACGGACAGAGATGAGACAGAGATGAGACAAAGAACCACAGAGACCAGAGAGCAAGAATATTCGGTGCACACATTGATGCCATAAAAAAAGATGAGAAATGATGGACAAAAGAGAGAAAGAGATAGAGAGAGGGAGAGAGGGACAAAGATAACATTCCAATTGTATGAGCACGCAATTACACACACACACACACACACACACACACACACACACACACACACACACACACACACACACACACACACACACACACACACACACACACAATTACCGTCCTCCCGGGGCAATCAATTACTATTGATGAATTGTTCCCAACACACCGTTGCTTTCTGCTTATGGCTCTGGGAAAAAGTACATGATGCATTTATCCTATTATCCTTTGTTGACAGGTAGATCAGGTGGCTGAATGATTTACAGCCTCCCTATTAAAGCGAAACATTTACCCAAGCTTTGGTGGCACCGTGGCTGAGCGCTACTGATTAGTGGCTGAGAAATGAGAAGGGGAGAGTGTTTATTATGAGAAATGCTTCTGTAGATCCTGGGCTAAAAAGAGAGTGGGATAGTTCACAAATGCCTCTGTCTGCAAGTTGTGTCACTGTATGGAAATGAGCAAACTGTGCCGTGGCATTCATGTCCACAACATGACAAAACGTTGCACATCAAATAAATGAGCACAAATGCAGGAAATAAAAAATATGTTTTTCTCTCTTTTAGAGCTCATGGTCTACAATTGGCTTCCAAAGTTTGTGGGAGAAATCCCTACTATAAAAAATGGCAATAATCATGAAAGCATTGTACGATCGACTCCAAATTTGAATCACATATTGATTTGGGGTCTTTCTACACAATGCAGAGCCAAATGCGATTTCACCTAGAGTCCAGGGGTGTCAAACTCATTTTGTGTCACGGCCCAGACAAGGCAAAATATGTGACTTAATGTGGGCCAGACCAGTTATGCGTGCACGTCAATGCATGCGGGTGCATGGTTGACAAGTAACAGAACAAACAGAACACCAGCACTCTTTTTTCTATTTGACACACACACACACACACACACACACACACACACACACACACACACACACACACACACACACACACACACACACACACACACACACACACACACACACACACACACTGATTAGTATAGCTGAAATGCTTTGTTTTCTCAGAGTAAAGACAATTCTCAGAACTCAGTTTTGTCAATAAAAATCTATCTGCTATTTGCTTCCTCGGGTCCTATAGAGGCTGCAACCCACAACTTACATAACCCTGGATAAGCCACTTGGGAGGGCGAGGATATGTGCTCCACTGAGTGCAAAAAATATGAATAATAATTCACTAATGCAGCATAGGCACCACTAGGGCTTGGAGGTGCTTGAGCACACCCTGAGAAGACCGCTATGGTCTTCTCAGGAAAATGTCAGCTATGAATTTGTAGTTTGGGTTGTGATCTGGATCGTTTCTCTGACATGCTGGTGGATGAGGTTTCTAACACGGACTCGCTCTATGTGTTTATGTGTGCGCATATAGTTAGAGGTCTGATTCTGCTCTACTTTTGTGTGTGTACAGTCTGGCTAAACCAAGCACATGGCGTTCACCACGTACATGGAATGTACTGCACATGAAAAGCTCCAATTGTTGTTAATTGTATCAGTTACATCAGACCCATATGGGTGTCATCTCCTCATCTGTCTGTCGTATTATCAATTGTGTGAAATTGTTTCGCCAGAATTGAGCGAGTTCCATAGACTGTAAAAAAATAAGTGTATTCATTAGTGTGACGTGCCATTTCTTCATATAGTGTGACGTGCCATGTCTCTCTCTCTCTCTTTCTTTCTCTCTCTCTCTCTCTCTCTCTCTGTGTAATGCAGAGAGCAATGCATCTCCCTGTCATGCAGTATGTGGCTGTGCATAGAAATTGTCTTACAGATGTGAGTCACACGTCTCTCTCTCTCTCCCTTCTCTCTCTCTCTCTCTCTCCCTCTCTCTCTCTCTCTCTCTCTCTGCCTGTTGCCTGTTAAGGATAACTCATAGTGTATATTCATTCTATCATACCCAGATACTCACTGTTGAAGGCCTGTTGATACTGTACTGTGTACATATGTTCATTATCATATTATCTGAATAGTCTGTAGCCTATATCCATTCATGCATTGATAGACTGTACTTACTTACTTATCCTCTTTGTCCCGGTTGGGGCATAAGGCCGGAATGCTTTGGCTTGTGCTTCGTCCCCGACAAGACTCATCTCCTTCAGCTCCATCATCACTGTCCTTTGTCAGGTGTTCTTTGGTCTGCCTCTCTTTCTTTTCCTAATCGGGGTCCATCGCAAAGCAACTTTGGGTACATTTTCATTGGGCATCCTCAACAGATGACCAAGCCTTTAGCCTGCGTTTCTTCATATAATGTTCCTCATTTGAGATCTTACTTGGCCAAAAGATGTTTTACGTAAGCAGCTATTGTGGAAGACGTCAACCTTTCTCATCCTGTTTTGTTATTCTCCAGCACTCAGAGCCATACAGTAGGACATCCTTAACATTGCTGTTGATAGACTGTTAGTGGACACATTATGTTGGCCCATTCATTCAGACATATTGTAAGCCCACATTCAAAAAGTATGTTGAACGTCCTCCTTCCAGCGATTGAACACTGTCAGTGAATGAGGTCTATTGTGATTTCAGCTTAAATGCTTCTCCAATGCTGCACACTCCCATTCATCAGTATGTTGTTGGCCAGAGAGGAAGGCCAAGGTTGCTGCAAGTTTCATTGCTAATAACCATGGAACGATTTCATACTGTCACTCTCAGTGTTAATTACACAGCAGTTTAGTGCACTTAGGGAGACCATTAAGAATATGTTGGCAAGGTCATGATCTTACTGTGGCAGACTACTACAGACAAATATAATGTATACACACTGGTAAACAGGCTTAAAATAGTTGTTGAAGTTGTTGGTAGAAACATAGGTTGTAAATCAGGCCGGTCTCATATGAAAATCAAATTCATATTTGTGTAGTGGGTCTGCATTTTTGGTCCTTTTACAAGTTACGAGTTACAAACTAAAAGTTTGGGATATAATGAAATGAATATATATATATATATATATATATATATTATATATATATATATATATATATATATATATATATATATATATATATATATTTATATATTTATTATCATTTTTTACATTGTCATGTATGACAATTCATAACTGAACACTGCATTGTGGTTACTGGTTAGGGTAGTTAGGCTTTATTCACAACCTGCACACCTGCGAACATCCTAGCCGACATGAGACTATCCTATGTGCAATTTTATTTGTCTCTTTATTGTCTCCGCCAGGCCGAAAGGCATGGCGAGAGAGTATGTTTTGCCCCCTGTCCATCCCTCCGTGTGTGTGTGTGTGTGTGTGTGTGTGTGTCCGTCCTTCTGTCTGTGACCAGCTAATCTCCGCCACCATTGACCCGGTCGCTGTGAAACTGCACACACACACTCCCTGGATGCCACAGCAGAACCTCTGCCCCACATTTTTCAGATTAGCCTGCCATAGCGCCACCATGAGGCCGACTTTTGCTAAACACATTTTTTTATATCCTTATCCTACAGATTTTGTCCAAAAAACACGCAAATCGGTACACACTATCTCCATAGCCATGTGATCAACACGGATCTGTCCGATTTTCCATATTCCATCCTAATTGGCTAAAATTGGCTACCAAAGTTTGCAGGATTGGTTCATTTCGAACAAAATGCCTCAAATCATGAACGCAGCATGTGATTTGCATGAAATTTTCCACGTAGATTCCCACTTGGCCCAGGAAGAAATGCCACTTGAAAACGTTCAAATCAGCCTCATGGTGGCGCTATAACAGCCCGATTCACGTTTTTAGCTATAACTTCATCGAGCTGCGTGAAACTTTGCACGCACACTCCCTAGAGGCCAAGGAAAAACATTTTCCCTGCATTTTTCACATATGCCTTTTAGAGCGCCACCAGGAGGCTGAGTTTTGTAAAACACATTTTTTGCTCTTACTCCTTCAGATTCTGTCCAAAAATCACGCAAATCAGTACACAGTATCTCTATAGTCATGTTTTCAAGATGGATGTGTCCGATATTTCATATTCCATCCTTGGCTAACATCGGCTTCCAAAGTTTGCAGGATCGGTCCGTTTTGAACAAAATTCCTCAAATCATGAACGCAGTGTGCGATTTCCGTGAAGTTTTGCATGCACATTCCCACTAGGCCGAGGAAGAAATGCCACCCTTTTCACATTGGCCTGTTATAGCGCCACCAGCAGATCTAATTTAGCAAACCACATTTTTGGAACAAAATGCCTCAAATCATGAACGCAGTGTCCGATTGCCGTGCAAGGCCTAAGAAGAAATGGCAGCCTTTTCACATTGACCTATTATAGCGCCACCAGGAGGCCACAATAATCTACCTGACCTGGCGGAGACCTGTGCTCCGAGGAGCACTTTTTCTAGTTTTTCCTCTGCACCCACAAACCAATATGTTTGGGGCTTCTTTGTTGTGTTATGCCTGAGTGTACGGAGTGAGTGAGTGTTCTTCTTCTTTTCAGTCAGTATACCTTGAGCTGTCTATGATGTACCTTGAGGTGGTGTCCTCAACGTATTGAAGAATAGCCTTTCCTTGGTAGTCTGTGATTGAAAGGTAAACATTTTCAAAGAACGGCGAGCACATAAAGTTATCGTGCGGTACATTGTGTGAGGCCTTGTGTCCACTAGGCTCCTTTTGCTGAGCACCGGCATCCTGTTTTGAGTTGTTTTCAATAGTAATAGAGCTTGTCGGCACCTCCGGGCGCCTGCCAGCGTCTGCGTTTTTTATTTTATTTTATTTTCTCCTTCAGACTGCTCTGCCTTTTGTGTGTGGCCATGCACCTCCGAGCGCTTCAAGGTAAAATCACCCGTATTTCTCACAAACTATATAGCAAGTGAATAAGGTCCAACCTGTAGGCTTTAGGTGTAATTACAGGCAACGACTGAGAACAAGCTGACGCATTGAGTACAGAAGTCCTGACGTCACTCGTTCATCCCCTGGGTCGCAGAAGTAATTTCTCTATGGAGAATAACATTGGGTCATCCTAGAATCGTCTCATATAAGAATTGTGGTCCAAAAATAAACAAACTGCCCCTGCGATATTGTCAGGGAGGTGGCTCTGTATCGTTTATGATAGTCAGTCATATTTGACACAGTCTGTTTCTGGCGGATATTTAACTAATTCGGCGGAAGTAACATTAGCGTTTTCTCGCCGTCAGTTGATGCTTCATATCCATAAGAGTCAAACGGCCGGGATCATTTGTTTATTTTTGGAACACAGTTCTTATTTGACGCGATATTAAACACATCTATGGGAATTCATAAAAAAAAAAACGCAACCCACGTAGGATGAGTAAATTCTCAAAGTGGAATCCAGGGACTCTCCGGGTTCCTTTAGGGGGGTCTAAATTGACCCTTACAAGTCTGTAACTCTGACCGTATACAAATGGAACCAAATGGACCCGTTAGGGTCCATTTGTTACCATTTGTATACGGTCAGAGTTAAGGGGAAACCTTGACATTTTAAAGTTTGCGAACCATTGCCATAGACCAATAGAGGAAATATAGGTAACATATGTTTACAATGTGCTTTACATTCACACACCGACAGGAAACTATGCAAGGCACCAACCTGTTCATCGGGAGCAGTTAGGGGTTCAGAGTCTTGCTCAAGGACACTTCGACATGCAGCCAGGAGGAGCTGACTATCGAACTGAGCCACTGCAGCCCCCATCTTATATCGCTTTCAATGTAGCAATATAAGATGTTTCATTTTGTTCCTTGAAATATATCTATCATGTCTACTATCTATGATGATTTATAGCCCTGCCCCCAGTCAAAACTGCATGAGAAAAGATAACAGTCCGGTAAGGGCGATGCTGGTGTTTCCGTGGGAGGACAGTATACATTGTGAGATGCCATCCAAGGACATGGATTCCTCACTGCTCACTTTAATAATGAATTTTATTAGATTTTGACAACAAATCAAACCCCAGAAAAGCACCTTTCTTCTATGAAGTGAGATTAAAAATGGGATTTGGTCAGAATTCACACAGGGTGGCAACAAGAGAGAGTCATGGTCCATAGGTGTGATGGTGTCACTCATGCTAGGAATAATTCTTCACACGTGGTGCTGAAGACAAAAGCAGCACTTTGTTGTCTCTACAAAATCTTGACTGCTCTGCAGGAATGGAACACTGATGAAACCCACACAGCAGGGTGCGAGAAAGAACAGAAGAAGGAAGAAACAGACAGAACAATATATCTGAAAAGTGCTTGCAGTTTAGTGGAAGCATGAATAACAGAGAAAGCAAGTGAGTGAACAAAGTCTATATAGAGGGAAAGTGTTTACGATGTTAGATGAGGACAGAGAGCTCATTATTTTTGCTTACAGACAGCAACATACAGATGGACAGTCTAGCTTTTAATTAACATTCAACAATACTTCAAGGAGAGATGGAAGGAGACATAAGGTTTGGGGACAGGGGATGGTCTCTGTTGGACCATGTCCTGGTGACATTTTGTGTTTGCATCCTGCTTTCAGTTCTACCTGTGTTTCTAGTCACTCTCTACCATGCTCACTTGCACATAAGTGTTGTCCTGGTAATGCAACAGTAGTAATAGTGTAGTAATTACATGTACTGTACGACTATAATGGGGTGGCTGTTAAGTAACCTCAGCCATATGCTCAGCCATTCTCAAAATCTGTCCAGAAGTGGTGAATCAGATTTACAGTATGTTGTTTTGTTTTGTTTTACGTATGAATGTATATTAACATTTTAAGATGTAGCAGGTGCCCAAAAATACCACCCGCAGCCAAACGCAACCAACAAAACAAACATGATTTGAATAAAATACCATGGATTATCATGTATTAAAAAATTATTATAAGTTTAGATAACAAGCTTACTAGGCAATGAGTTAACTTGTATTTTCAGATGCAGGCAGTTACAGCTATTACTCCACTCTGTTTTCATCTCTTTTCTGGGGAGGTCACTTATATCCCAACCACAGTTCAGATTAAATTGAAAATGCTTATGAATCAGTGTGTACCACAAACAAATAAATGTCCTCAGATCTCTATTGTAACTGCTCACTTCCTGGATGTATTTTTTCCCCCGCTGCTCTGCCTATTATTTTAGAACAATAATGTAACAAAATATGTTTTGTCCTTACTATTCTCTAGCCAGACCCTTACTTTCGTAGTAATACTTACTTGCTTAGACTCTGAGAGGCAATTTGTGGTACTGCACATAACAATTAAAACACATCACATCACGTTCGCACATCAAATTGAAAACACATTACATCAGAGTACTACAGGCATTTGCAGATTTGTTTTCATATTTTTGAGTACAACCGCCGATACGACCAACTTCCCACTCTGCTTACTCCCTTGGGTCCTCTGCAATTCACACGCCGAGTTTGAAGTCAATCGGTTGGACGGTATATCCATGTCGGTCAGATCAGTGGTTCTGGACAACCAGATCTCTATATACTGTAGGCTATCTGTATGCCCATAATATGTATACCCATATATGGGCATATTGGTCAGATTGGCGGTGTGACGTAGCTATGAGGGCCACATAGCGGCGCAGACTTGAGATGTGAGGGCCGCGTACTGCACGTAGTGGTTCGGACCTCTAGTGCAGGGGTAGGCAACCTTCGGCTCTAGAGCCGCATGTGGCTCCTGGGCCCTCTCCCGTGGCTCCCAGTTGCTTGGGCAAAGAAGTATGCAAAGGAATAAGAGGTTATTTTTTTACTTTAGGCATAAAGTTAAGTTATTAACACATTAACTGCCAAGACCGTAGTCCTACGGGCCGTTAAATCCAACTGTTAAGCGCCGAGACCGTAGCCCTACGGGCTGCGGTCTTTTCGCGCATGCGCGGTCCGGGTGCACTTTCGGAATTTTTTTGATCCACTTCCGTTTCCGGTTTGATGACAGGAAATATAATTATTTGGGATCCGGTTTTCACGATCACGCCCGCTCCCATTCTACAGACGAAACTGAAACTCAATTCTCTTCCTGTAGTTTTTTCTCCTCGCATTTCACTGTTTAACGTAATCCGCTCTAACTCAAACATGGATGCCCCGTTTGACACGTGGTTTTCACTGGGAGATACAGGGAGATCTCGCGGATGTAAACAGACTGTGTAGCGCTCAATCTTAAGGATTTTAACAAGATCTATGGCGACATGAAAAAAACAAAAAAACAACAAAAACACCTTGGCACTGGTGAGTACATTATGAGATTAGCCCTTGGCAGTGGATGTGTTAAAGTAAAGTTATTAGTAATAAAAAGTGTCGCCCATACACCAGATAAAAATAAGAACCTAATCATTGAAGGAAAATAAAGAATGTATTTATGCTTGGTTTGTTTGCTTTCACCGCCATCGTTTCTGGCTTACTGGTACACTGTATAGATCTGCTTTGAGAAATTAGCAAACAACAGAAACAAATAGTAACAATAATGTTATATTGAAACACCAGAAAAAGCAAACAAAAAAAGCAGCTTGAGACAGATTTTTAATAATCTTTTGGGCCAAAAATGGCTCTTTTGATAATAAAGGTTGCCTACCCCTGCTCTAGTGCTATACAATAACAGACAGATATGCAAACTATCATCCCATTCAGAAAGAGTTAATATCAGATACTGAGTACCTGTTTGTGAAAGGCTATATCGACAACAACCCCTACACAAACAAACACGCACGCACAAAAGCACAGGCACACACACACACACACACACACACACACACGCACGCACGCATGCACGCACGCACGCGCACACACACATGCACACACATGCACGCACAAACAAACACACGCCAGACACACACACACAGACACTAACAGAGAGAGAGAGAGGGAGAGCTTCATCACGCGGTCTGTTCTGTCAGTCGGTTACTGGCCATATCTCTCTCTCTTTAAGATACGAGGAGTCAAAATACACCTGCCTTCTCCCCAGCTGCACCTTGGAGATAAGTCTCTCTGGCATGCAAAATGGTGAGAATAAAAAATGAAGCTGTTTATTTTAAATCCAAAAAAATTGAGGTGCAGAGGTGAGGCGAAATGAAATGTGAAAGCTGGGAACCCGTCTTGTTTGGGATGTGTGACGTGTTGCATTTCACGTTTCGCGGAGCAGGTGTAATTAAGCCTTAAACATCTGTGTTCACACTTAATTTAAGACATAGCTGATTTTTAAAAAATTAAATAAAATAAAAAATATTTAAATATAGTATAGTAATGAATGAACATACGGAAGCATGCTGTGTCAAGACTTGAACACCTTGTCAGAGCGACTTGAAATGCTTCTTAAATTATAGTAACGCACTTTCTTTTTATGTTCTTGGATTGGAGTTTTCAACTAAGGGAATGAAGTCTCATCATATTTCTGAATTGAGTGGTTATTCAGGACATTAAAGTGCCATTGATTTTCAAAGACACCCCTGAGCTTGACTTTGAACCAACAATCAATCGCTCAACGTCAATTGGGCTGTGAGAAAAATAGCCTAGAATTTGCTGTGAATTGAACTGTAGCCTTGGAATTATTCACTTAATGGTTATTTTGAGCAATCTCTATTTTATCACTGCAATAGAGAAGATGTAATACAACACAAAAGCACCTCATTTTGTGCCAAGTGCTTTGTGCACATGGCTGAGTACGGACCTGCTGAACAGGTCCATTCCAATATTTATCTTTTAAGCCATTTCTCCCAACCATACATACATACATACATACATGCAGCACATATCATGAAGGTCTTGTCAATATTAAAAACTACGAAGCTTGCACATCGTACAAAAGTACAGTGCTGGTCGTCTTTTTCACATAAAACATATCTCCCATGTTATTGATTATAGGATGGATGTCTCTTATAAAAAGAAGTGCCCCCAGTTACAGCACCCCTGAATGAGCAGCTAGGATATTAGATGTCCATGGTCTACTTAGCCAGCAGGTGTGTGAAGCTAGGCCAACTTTTTTGACAAATAAAGCTTGAGACAGCCGATGGCAACTTCTGTAGAAGCAATCACAGTCAACCTAACCCAAAGGCCTTCAATGCCTTCGGAGATGCATGCTTCAGTGGTAAATGGTGCATTTGGCAACTTTATCCAAAGCACTTTAGAATGTGTATTATATTCACCCATTTACACACCAACGGTGGAGGAAACTAGGCAAGATACCAACCACGGAAGCAGGGATTCGAACTGGGAACCTTTTAATTCCCAAGCAGAAACTGTAGCTCCTGAGCCACTGTCGCAGTGACAGAACATCCACCCACCATACACGCACGCACACATGCACGCACGCATGCACGCACACACGTACATGTATGCGCGCACACACAGAAAACGTGGTCTTATAGAATGCACATTTCCACTTTTGCTAGTCCTCTGCAACTGCTGTACTAACCCCTTTGCTTTAAGACATTTGAAAGCAAGATTTCACTTCCAAATTTCGTTGTATTTGCTTGCAATGATGTTTTCAATGATTTCTGGATTCATACCAATCTGGAGTTGAGGAAGTTAACTGCCCAATTGCATGAAATTACGGTTAATTCTCCACAATACAATATTCATAATCCTTTCTTTCATAACATATTATTCATGCTCAAAATAGTCTAGTGTTATGCTAATACGCGTCTTAATAATCAGACCGACCTGCTTTCTCATATTCATAAGGCCATATTTCCTCCTCCCCATGAAAGAGCTGTTGAGACCCCAGTGGTTTTGTGAGAGAAGGCACAGGAGAAAGCGTGATTTATTTTCCCTATTATTGTTATCATCAAATCAAATCTGCTGTTATGGATAGGCTTGGAAATTTCATCTTGGGCCCTTTTTCACAGTTTTATTTTGCTCCCTTCCGCGGCCCACCCAATGTAATAAATAGCCATATAATAAATCAAGCGCTCCCTATTCTTGTGTGCCACTCAATATGTATGTGGCGTGACAGGCTGGGGT
>NC_137611.1:30450885-30643385 GCF_963280865.1 Gymnoscopelus braueri
ATCCACAGTTAATCTCTCAAGACAGATTCAGAGCTCCGTAGCTGAATCTGTCGGGAGCTTCTGTTACAACGTGTATAGTTAGGAATGTTAGGAATGTAAACAAAGACACGTGGATCGGAAGTGGAGGGCTGAGGGCGGACCTAACGGCCAACATCCTGTTTTACACATTCTATTGGGAGGTCCCCCCAGGGTCAAATTCAAAGGAAAAAAAACAGCAGAGGGCGCTGTTTTTTCCTTTTTTTTTACTATGGGTTCCCAGATTGATCCGCAGTAGACGGAGATAACAAAGGAATATTGTTCCAGAATCCAGACATGCCCGTAGCAGATGCTGATGGGATTGACAAAGCATCGATATGATGAGAAAGGGATGATACTGTGTTGAATAAAACGAGACGGTCTAACAGACCCACCAGCAGCCCCTGGAGGCTATGTAGGTCCTTACACTCAATGTATTAATGCATTCGTGAATGTATGCATTTCATTTTTTACAAGGTTCATAATAGCACATATAATACCACATATTGCACTGCATTCATACTGTAAATGCAGTGCAATCGTCATCAGGGACCCTGCCTCCTTAAGATGTAAATAGGAACAAGCTAAAACTAAAGACTGCATACATATATTCATCATACACAGTATGATGTGATATACAGGACTGTTCCCAGGCGGTCGGCTCCGCAAACAGAGGACTGATGCGGTACGTTTGATTTATTTGAAGGTCTTATTTCTTCCTTTCTTCACTGCTGCTCCCAAGGTGTTTTTTTCCCCTGCTTCTGGCCCCATATCCTGCCGGTGCCATCTCCACACGTTGCATTGATGCATGCTTGCGCATATATCTTCCTGTGAGTGCATTACTTGTTTGTATTGCTGCATATTTGTGTGTGTGTGTGTGTGTGTGTGTGTGTGTGTGTGTGTGTGTGTGTGTGTGTGTGTGTGTGTGTGTGTGTGTGTGTGTGTGTGTGTGTGTGTGTGTGTGTGTGTGTGTGTGTGTGTGTGTGTGTGTGTGCAAGTCGCGCAAGTGTGACTGGGGTCGGCCATGTGTGAACGCAGAGTATACTAAACCCACACAGTGGCCTTCACTGATAACGGAAGACCATTTTCACCTCGGCCAGTAGAACAGAGCTCAGGGACGGAGGGAGGAAGGAGAGAGTTAGGGAAGTGAAGTAGATAAAGAGAAGTCTATGGAGGGAAAGGTTAAGATGTTGGATAAGAACTGAGGAGAGCAGATTCTGCTGGGGAGGATGCCTGCCTTTCCTATCTTTGTAAAAATGTGTCCGAAGGCCTTCATATCCACGTTGGGCTTTTAAAACAGGAGCTCAGATATAGTTGTACCGTTTGCCGTGTTAACAGTAGATGTACTATAGCAGGTGAAAGTCACAGTTTTTACAATCCCCTCGATGAATTGCTCCGACGATTCCACCTCAAGTATCAGGTTGGGCCTATCACATACTGTGTGATACATAAACAAGATCCATTAATTATTTTTAGGTTTTGCATTCACATTTTCTCCTTTTTCATTAAAATGTTGCTGAAAGAGTCAGAGCCAGGAGAGACTTAAAACGACTTGAGGCCCTGGGGCTACTGATGTTTTCTGGATGCACCTCAAATTTTTTAGCTCCTACAAAACCAAGTGCCTGCCTCCCTTCACTCCCTTTACAAGCAAAACCAAAACTGCTACCTGTAGCTATCCGAGGCCAAACTGGCCAAACTGCCAGGTCAAAGGTCTTCCATCTGTAAACACCCTTTTTCATGTTTGGGGTAAAATCTCCCTCACATCTGGGCAAATCTGAGAAAACCAGTGTAAGTATTCTGTGTAGCCTTGTTGCTAAGCTATTCTCCCATCATATTCTGTAGACTCCCTCTTTATTCCTGCCAAAGTTTTTACTCAAAAATGGAAACTCATTCTCATGAGTCCCCCGGTCCTCTGAGGGCTGCTGAGGCTTAAGCCCTTGTAAGCCTGTGCATTAAGGCACCCATGGTATTAAACATCATTGTGAGGTTAAGAAGACATTTGAATTCCATTTATAAATCAATCTTGATCTCCAGGGACTGGAGATTTAATGTCTGTCTGGCAAGCAGACGGTTCATGGTTTGATCCCCCAACACTGAAACTGAGGAGCAGGTTGGCGCCTTGAATCTTAGGCATACATTGTGACGTGCTTTGAGTGGACGGAAGACTAGAAAATCACTATGTAAAATACAAGAACATTTACCATTTGTCTGAATGTAGATTGATAGATCTATAAATACGTATTTACAAGTAAGACGCGCGAACGCTGGAAGCGAACACAGCTCAAAAATATTGTGTATTTACGGACTTGTAATCCGTGTTATTTCACCGTGATGGGGAGAGAACATTGACATGTGTGTGTGTGTGTGTGCGTGTGTGTGTGTGCATTGTCTACATTCCTGCACTCTGGCGCACTCTGGCGGCTGCACACAGGCAGTGCACGCACACAGAGACACAGAGACACACACACACACACACACACAACCCGAGCACGGTTTCATAGTAAGCTGCACTTGGGCGGAGGCGCGGCTTCGCCACGCCTCCTTCCGCGTTCGCAATCAATCTTACATAGATATATTTCATTTGTATGTGCTTGTTCACATTTGCGAGCCAGCCTGCCGCTTGTGTGTCAGTTTGGTTGAACTTCCTGGGTCCCTCAGGCAGTGCCTGCAGCTTTGTTTTTGTTTGATGGCTCCTAGTATAAGTCAACAATATTAAGATAGTAGGTTAATCTCGGAATTGTTGACAGTATTGAGGTCGCCGTGAACCTAGTCTCCAAGGAAACAACGCAAGATGGGCCACAGACGTCAGCTGACGTGATGACGGAAGGCGTAAAGCCACACTGTGTATAAAACTCTGTATCTCTTGTTTAAACTTCAGAAGAATATATCTGTAACCTCGCTCTGAGCATTGCCAACGCTTGTAAGATCTCTCCTCTGGAATAAACCCAAATATACATTTTAATAATACGTTTCCTCCGTTTAATAATGTATTTAATTCATATACTGACGGATAGATATCGACTGGTATTTACTAGGGAAAAATTAACGTATCAAATTGGTCATCTTCAATCCGGACTTCAGACCTCTGGGTGCCAGCTGGTCAAATTCTCGTGGGTGCAATGGATCTCATTCCAAAGCGTGATATCTCACACTACTTCAAAAGTCCTGGTTCCTGAAATTGGAACTTCTCTCAGGCCACTTGCCAGTTTTTGACCTACCTTTTGACAGAAGCTCCGAACCAGACCTCCATTTCCGGTCAGTATAGCCTACTATGGGTTTATTCCATTAAATAGGTACATCTGGGCTATTGGTTATGTTAAACATAATGTTCTATTTCAGACACTGTTTGTTATCCCTCTGAAATATATTTACCAAATTCCAAAATGGTTAAAATAATTATATAGCCTAACCTTTTGAAAAAGTTTTTAAATATGTCTATTATCTTATTCTGTCTCTCTAACTAGAAACTGAAGTTTATGTTGTTATTAAGATTTTGACCTGTCCGAGTATTATCAGCTCTTTATCAGCGCACTAAAATATCCTCATTGTTAATTTATACATTTTTAACTCCCAAGAGTGTAGGCAACACTAACTTCTAATTTCCCAAGGATGATAAGGTGACGCATGCGGAAGCCATTTATTCAAGTACACGTCACCCAACCTCTCTGTTCTGTGAGTGAAACATCCGGTGACGTTAACGTCTCTGTGTTGCTATAGAAATGTTCCCCCCTCGTGAGTGTTTTATAGTCCCATAGCCCGAAGTACAGTGGGAATCCAGTCCATTTAATTTTCAATTCAAATCACAATCTCTGCGGAAATTTTTACCAGTGAACTACAATATTGTACAACACTACAATATATCTCGTCACTATACTCAAGACGAGAATTAAAGTTAAAAGAAAAGGAGCAACTTAAATGATAATTTGTCTAGAATTGTTGGAAAGATATGCATACTAATGAAGAAAAAAAAATATCAGTTTATAAAGTCCATTTTGCTTGTTTTTGTGTTTTCTAATATTGTATGAATATACTTTCATATTTTATGAGATTGTAGATACATTCTTTTTTGCTTGTTTTGCAGTTCGAGAATATTTTATACACCGCCTATTCTGCCCTCCCTAGGTGAACTGACTGGCTAGTTTCCTAGGTGAAATGATGGGCTAGTTTGGCAGATAGTTGGCAGAACACCACCATTTCTGCCTTCCTGCTATTTTTAACTGTCTGCTTATAGCCCTGGCTGAAAAGAATTAAATCAAATATAATTTTAAGTTCCCTGTATATGGGCATCTGACCTCGAAAGACTCTGGCCTCCCCGCAACATGTTACAAATACTCAGAGTAATCGATATCTTGACCAGATCCTCCTTCTTATCACCCACCCTGTACAAACAACCAGAGGCCCGCAGAGCCCCTTGTCCTCTAACGAATACTCGTATCTGTGTTCCCCTTACAATCCTTAGAACTATTTAACTCTTTGACTGCCACAAAATAAAACATTGTTTGCCACGCCACTGCCAGCGATTTTCGAGTGTTTTTACTAACCTTAGTTTGAAAAAACATGGAAGATTTTCCATGATCGCCGTCCTCACGACCTCCGGTCATCCGTTGCATAGTTTGCACAGTTGAATGTGGCTTGTTTTTGCCAAAAAGCAACAAAAACGGAGATAAAGCCATTTTTCCACAACGAATAAACGGGAAGTAAACAAGCTGTTTTTTTTTTTTTTTTTACGTAATTTCTGGGTCTACCCTTTTCTATAGGTTAGCGAACAGCGCCATCTGGTGGAAAACCACTGAAAACACAAAATCTCGTCAAACTCGTCAATGGCAGGCTGCGCCTTAGCAGAATCTGACGAGAAATCTTGTCAGTGGCAGGCAAAGAGACTATATTCTACCTTTCTTCACTATAGCATTCCATATATTTCTCTCTCCCTTTCTGCGTGTCTCTGCGACTCACCTTGGTTAGATAAGCAACATTGTAACCACAATTCACCATCTATTTGCTTAATCATTATTTGTTTATTTGTAGATTTTCATTCACAGGGTTATCCATTTATTCAGGTTTTTTACGGCCGGACCCCAGATCTACCAATGGCCAGTGCCTGGTCTTCCCGCCTTGCACCTCCCTTCCAGGCATGCAATGCTCATTTGGTATGTTCTTGCACTCTATTTCAATGACGTGACACGCATGTCGCTTAACACCTACACTGCAAGTCACACAATGGACAATTGATATGCATCTAGGCTTATTCCTATGTTAATTCGCTAGGTGTGAGTCGGTAGCCTTTGAAAACTTTGTTGAGGTGCGAATTTAAAGTAGTTTTAAATCTATGCGTGTGCCTGCGTGTGCTCCTGGTCAAATAGGTTCCGGCACGGCGTGCAAGGCCGTCCAGTGAGCATTGCACCCCTGCTCCCTTCCAACCTGAACTTTCTAAATGTGTACCCCGTTACCACAAGGCCCCAAATCTGTTTCTGTGGACCCTGTGTACAGTATATGCTCACCAGGCAGATTATAGCTATGTAGACCACATACATAAACCAGGCAGAAACCAGGTTCTGTGTGCCCTGCCACAGGAACACACACATATATTACTTGACAAACTCAGGTCTAGTCAGATTTAGATTATTGCCTTGCTGCTGTGTTGTAGCTTGCCTATGATTTACAGTAGATAGATGTATTTACTCTGTATTTAGCTGTTAGTTGAATTTTGTATTGTTTGTTTATTTCAGAAGAAAATCAGCATATTCCCTATCCACATGTGATTTGTATTATCGTGTGTGTGTGTGTGTTAACGACACTGTTATTATGTTTGTTTGTTTTGTTTTGTCTTTCCTTCATCAACCTAAACATGCTGTCTCTAATCTGTATTTCATACTTGAGCACATACAACCGAAAACTAGATGGATTTGATAGATCTATAAATACGTATTTATCAATCTGATAAAGATATATTTCATTTGTATGTGCTTGTTTGTTTTTGTCACATTCCTGAGCCAATAATTTGATGACCGGCGGAGTCTCCAGTAGGAGAATCAAAGAGTCTCCTACTGAGTCTCCTACTGACTGATGACCCGGTCATCAAATCATTGGGTTAGGAGAGTGAACTACTCCTTTAAGCTTAGTTTATATACACCAACTCACAAAACGTGTGTGGGGAGGAATCAATAAAACAAAAATGACAAAAAACTAATTTGGGGAGACCTTTGGTAAAAAGCACCCAAAAATTATAATGAAATATTAACTATAATAATAATTTATATAAGCCGGTGTCACTGATTTTCAAAGCTAACAATGTGTCATATCAGAACTTGAAAATCAGTTCTAGTCAGAAATGCCATGGACTATGAACCTTCAATATGTCCAAATGCATTTGAACAGCATTTCTCGAACATCGCCACTCCCCCGCCTCCAACCTCTGGTATGAAAATAGTAATCATTATCAACTTTATTTTTGCACTGCATTTTTTAGTTGAAAAGTGCCCTTCCAAAGTAAATAACACAAGTGCAACAACATTATAACAAATTGAATAAAAAGAGAGGAGCAAATCATTAAAAGAACATATTCCGCCAGTGTAAGATATGCCCTATGAACTACGCTAAACTGAAGTTCATCAAACAGCAACACACGAAGTGTCTTGCTTTACGCACTACATTTGGATACAAATTGGAAGATGAAAGGATTCTCTTTAACCGTCTGCCAGTGATGTGTGGGTGAGAGGAGATTGGCAGACTTTATCTGTGATCTGCTCCATATGTCTCCGAATCTTGTTCCATATATATGCTGGGCGCACAGCCATGTACATGCAGGCACGCATGCACATACATAGACTATACTCGCTCACACACAGACAGACAGACAGACAGCGTAACTCATATGCACCTGTCACCCTCCCAGAGGATTTTTATCTTTGGAGAGGAGGAGATTGAAAAGGTGAAACCAACAGCGCATGATGACTGAAAAGGAGAGACGGAAGCGATAGGTACATGGATGATGAAAAGGGCGGCAGAAGTGATGGGTACATGGATGATGAGTGAGGAGAGAGACAGAAGCGATAGGTATCATGATGATGAGTGAGGAGGGAGACAGAAGCGATAGGTATCATGGATGATGAGTGAGGAGGGAGATACAAGTGATAGGTATACGAAATGGGAGACAGAAGTGATTGGTACATGGATGATGAGTGATGACAGACGCAGAAGCGATAGGTGCCGATACATGCACGATCCTTGTCATTCATTCCGTGGTTTCGCACCCGCATCAAAGGCTATGATAAGCCATAGCATCCACTACACATCCCCCTCCACCTCGAGGTGGTTCTCAAAGTGCGGTCCGGGGAACCCCCCTGGGGTCCTTGAGGGGGGTTCCAGGGGGTCCCCAGGAAAATTCGTTGAAATAGCATCACAATCAGTTTTACCACTTTAACTCTTTTTTTATTGGAAGATGAAAGGATTCTCTTTAACCGTCTGCCAGTGATGTGTGGGTGAGAGGAGATTGGCAGACTTTATCTGTGATCTGCTCCAAATGTCTCTGAACCTTGTTCTATAGTTATGCTGGGCGCAGGGCCGGCACTTCCATGCAGGTGACCTAGGCCATTGCCTAGGGCGGCAGTTTGCAGAGGCGGCAAAACGTTTTTTCCCTTTTTTTTTGTGGTTTAGTATTCTGAAATGAATGATGACACTTGCGCAATCGGTATTCTAACACATGTTTGCCGTTTGCAAGTCACATCACTGTTTGCATGAGTGAATTAACCTTGTGATACTGCCTGTCTGTTTGTCTGCTGCTTGGAACTGGGAGAGCTGCAGAGGGGGGAGGGGCGGCTGGTAAACTGACGACGCTCGTAGCTCACCTCCGCTCTCCCATATTGTTGAACAGTTAATGCAAGAAAAACCAGTCAGTCACACACTTTCTTTTCTTCTTATATAAATTGTCAAATTACTACCGTTTGTACTTTGTTATTTGAATTGTTGGTGTAAATTAAAGGTTCTATTTGTCGGTAGCTCTGGATAAGAGCATTAGCATTTGGGAAAATGTGTTTGTTTGTCTGTATGTGATGAGTGTCAACATGCCGTCCAACTATTTATAAACACATTTCCAAAGGCGTCTAGCCTCAGTGGAAACACATTTGGGTCTAATTTCATGTGGACAAGCTTGAGGTGAGATAGAAGATACACTTTCTGTTGTTGTGGTGGCATTGATGCTCAAACCCAACATATCATCTTTCAACAGGTGACATTTCCAAAGGCGTCTGGCAGTGGACACCAAGATCCACATTCAAAGTACATCTGACAAAATTACTGTGTGTGTGCGTGCGTGTGTGTGTGTGTGTTAGGGTTATCAAAGTTATGCAATGTTATGTTATCACCACTAACATTTTTTTCGCCATTAACATTTAAAAAAAAAGATTTAAAGGGTTAGTTCAGATTTTTTGAGTATTTTCTGTAGGAAATACTTACCATTAATGTAGTGGTTGCAAAGGTATTAATTGATTGCCCGAGTCCCGTGGTCAGAGTTATGGTCCGGTTCTGATAAATAGGAAGTAGTTCCGGTAGATTAGTAGATTTGGTCGGGGCCGCTCATTAAAAATAAATGAAATAAAAAAACTAGTGTCATTTGTATTGTTGACCTATTTCTACCATATAGAGCAAGTTTCGTTCAATTTCGACCCCTCTGTCACATGGTACTAATGTTTGTGTCCAGAATCACTGCGCCGTGGCAGCCTACTCACCCACAAAATATATGACACAAAAAATAGTACCATGTGACAGAGGGGTCGACATTGAACGAAAATACTAAAAAAAATCTGAACTAACCCTTTAATGCTCAATTATTTGATGCCTTATCAACTGAATATACAGTAGTCCAGCATATGGAGATTAATTTCTCCTATAGCGCTGCACTTGTTTTGCAACACAGTAAACAGTTGGACTTCTACACTTGTTCCATGCATTTACATTTTGCTGTTCCCGTGTCACTGCACTTGGCACTGTTTGAATCAGGCAGGCTGGTCGCTGTCCATCTCCCGGTGCCTTGCGGGGTGGCAGCTAGCCAAGCTGATGAAATAGATAATGTTGTTGACAGGCCAATGCATCATGTAGACCCAGCAATCAACTGCCAACATATACAGGCAACAATGCTGGTCGCCATGAAAACGAAAGCAGCCGAAGGGAATGATGATGTAGCTGTGCCACTGAGTGCAAGGAGTGCAATTCCGAACCAACTGACAAGCCATCGGTAGTCTAATTGAAAGCTGTTTGCCAGGAATTGACTATTGGTTTAGTCACATTCAAGTTATTTATTAGCATAATCGCCTGCCTTAGCAAGATGTGTCACAGGCCAGGGGGTGTAGCTGTGTCCACTTGTGCTCTGGGGCTGCCGAAAGTTTTGATCATTATTGCTCATTTCCATCTTCATGCTTTTGCCACGCCTACACAGTAAAATCCTGAGTAAAAACTGACCCTTATGGGTCTATTTTTACTAGAAGTGTGTATTTGCAGTTTTATATTTTAAATGTCTTACATTTTTAATGTTTGAGGAAATCAAACATCCCCTTGGATGTTTGTCCTGCCTTTAATCCCCCTTGCCCACGGCTATCCATCCAGCCAGACTTATCTCCTGCTCAGGCTCAGCAATAAGGAGGAAAAATAAGCTCTGAATACTCAAGACTAACACAATGCTTTTTTGCTTTTGTATGGTCCATTGGTCATAGTAGACCTTTGTGGGAAATCTACCACAGCTGTTGGCATCCTTTTCACTATGCTTCACAGGGTGTAGGGGTACAGCTCCCCTAACCCCAAACCTAAACCCTTCCATGCATAGTCCTGTGAGGCAGGGGATGCACTCATTAAGTTGGTTTGCATCTACTTGGAGATAAACACATTACAGACACACATAAATACTTAAACATATACAAATCCCACATGTCTACTTAAATGCTCACACACAAACATAAGCCCGTGCACACACGCATGCACACATGCACGCTAACACACACGCACGCACACAGAAATGTGGTGCTGATAATTTGTTTTGTCAGATTATCTCTGGACACAGACAGACAGACCCGTCATTACACGATTGTATACAATTATTAGATTAAACTGTCAGCTTGTATATTTGGCGAATATTCCCCCAGAATATGGATGCTGGTGTTCAAGTGGTTAAGAAGCACTAGGAGAAACCTTCCTAATGCCAAGTTTACACGACAGGGTTTTAATCCCGATTATCAACTCGCTGACATTTTTTGGAGTTCACAGAGAAAATCCCCAAATCGGAAGGAAATCTGCATTTGCTCCCCGAGGTTTTGCCCGCTGTGGGTAAACTGTTCAAAGATGCCAGCTGAGCGTGATCCGAGCACTCACAGATGCGTCCCCAATTGCCTAGATATCTGGCATCTAGATATCTAGACCTGTAGCCAAAGCAAATCATATGCAGTATGAAATATGACCGGCAGAGAGTGCTTGTTTGATTGTGTAATTATTTTTTTTAGACAGACATATAAATGTTTTAACTGCAGTTTAAAAACGTAGGCCACACATGTAGTGAACCATATTACAACTCTCAGTCTCACTTTAGACTCCATCTCATACTTTTAAAGCAATTATAAGTCATTACAACCACATTTTTGTACAGAATACATAAAAAAGTAACCCTACTTTCCTCACAATTTTGTGAACCCCCAGTACTGGAAAGTACCCCTAGGGGTTTGCGAACCCCCGGTTGAGAATCCCTGGCCTATACATAAATGCTCGTCATGATCGGAAAACCTTTTTTGAATTCATCACAGAGAAAATGACTCGTAGAATGTGTATGATAGAGGACAAATTATATAATGAACAGAAAAGAGATCTGTAATCATTACACAAATAATATACTGTATTTATTACACAGATAATATAGCTTCCATATAGGTTACCAGAGCATCTGTGACTGTGATGTTCTACAGTATGTTGTCAGTCCATGATGACGCTATTGGATTACACATTACGCCTCCGGAACGCCCGGCACGCCATGTAAAAGCACACGCGCGGCGGGGTGGCTTCGTTTTGTTCTGTGTGAAAAAGCAATGCTGGCATTCATGACGAATCTTCTTTATGCCACCTTATTACGGGACCTCAGTATAAAAGTGCTGCATGATTACCTTTAATCATAGACTAGCAGAAAATCTATTTGTAGGCACATAGCAAGTCGGATATAGGAAAGGGGATTATTAAAGGTGCATTTAAACAGCTTATCCAGAAGACCATGACTGGCATATGAGTCAGTGTTCTGGATGCGGTGTGCATGTAAACTAGACATTGTGACGTTATGCTCAGTCTATGGTTATATGTTCACTATCTGAATGAGTCACCAGCGGCTTCCTCAACGTTTATTTCTTTTTGCATTTTGCTCCCCCCCCCCCCCCCCCACTTTCTGTATGTGACAGGCATTATCTGCCATTCTGCTGGGCTAAAAATCACATCATGAATCTGGAAAGGGAGATATGGTTTTCAGCCTGGAATCCCTGCTCAAAGCCAGGCTTCCTTTGGGGCCCCTTAACATGAAGTAGTGTGAGAAGGTCTGCACTTAAGTACTTTCCCCTGACCACCCTGTGGAGCGTGCACTAGAGTGTGGAGAGAAATATTCACTTGAAGGATTAGTGAGAGAGACAGCGAGAGAGGGAGGGAGAGAGAGAGAGAGAGAGAGAGTGTGTGTGTGTGTGTGTGTGTGTGTGTGTGTGTGGGGGTGGGGGGGGTGGGTGTGTGTGACTGATGCAGATTGAGAACGTGTGAGAGAGGGTGACAGAGTCAGAGATTAAGGTGGAATGAGAGAATGAGGCAGAGAACGAGTGAAAATTGAAAGATCATAAGACAAGACAGACACTCCCAAATGCCCTGCGTTCTACATGTCATGTGTTGCCACCCATGTGAAGACGCAGGATATAATTAATTTGGGCAATTAGGGAGATAGAGAGAGAGAGAGAGAAGGAGAGGGTCTCTCGCCCTCCATTACCTACCCACCCCACTCTGATTTTCTGAATTGAACTCAAACCTGGCACACCATCACCCATCCACTTTCCACTTTATCCACTTTATTTATAAAGCACATTTTAAAACTTGTTCAGGGTTAACAAAGTGCTGTACAGAGAAAACCAAATACACTGGGAAAGTTAAAAAACACAGAGACAAAGCTAAACACAGAAGCAAAAACATAAACAAACGAAGCAAAATAAACAACAGAAAGAAACACATCACTGAAAATATGACGCAGACGTGTCAACAGACAGTGAGACAAAACATAGAGACAAAACGTAGACCACCGAAACACTCAAACAGGGTCAAACGCCGAAGCATAAAGGTGGGACTTAAGGCGAGATTTAAAAGTATCGATGGTGGGGGCCAGTTTAATATGGGAGGGGAGCGCATTCCATAGAATGGGGGCTGCTACCGAGAAGGCTCGGTCACCTCTGGTTTTATCCATACTGAGGGAGGGTGAGTCAAGCAGGTATAGGGGGATGTATAATCATTTGGTGGATTAGCATTTGTTTACCACAAAGCTATGCCTCCCTCCACCATGTGCTGTGCCTGTCTCCTAGTTACTGTCTCTAAGGACCTTATACAGGCGAAGGATGGATAGAAGGAGAGATGGAAAGATGTGTAGGTGGAGGGCAGTGGTGGAAAAAGTACTCAAATATTTTACTTAAGGAAAAGTATCAATACTGCAATGTAGAAGTACTCTGTTACAAGTAAAAGTCCCGAATTCCAAATTTACTTGAGTAAAAGTACAAAAGTATTGGCATCAAAATGTACTTAAAGTACCAAAAAGTACTAAAATATTTGAAAATAGCAGATCGTCAAGCTCGAGCTTGACGGTCTGCTATTTTCAAATAGCCTAGGTATAAAATAGGGCTAAAGTGGTTAATGTATGTTTCATAATATCATAATTTATATCTGAAAAGTAACTAGGAACTAAAGTTTTCAAATAATTGTAGTGGAGTAAAGGTGCAATATTTGCCTCTGAGATGTAGTGGAGTAAAAGTATTGGAAATTGGAAATACTCTAGTAAAGTACAAATACCTCAACATTTTACTTGAGTACAGTACTTAAGTAAATGTACTTAGATACTTTCCACCACTGATACAAGGTGAACGGAAGGATGCACGCTTGGACCGACGGACCTGTGATTGAATGGCTGGCTGAAGGGAAGAATACATCATTGCTATCTTGGAGGGCTATTTTCGGGGCGAGAAATTGATGGACGGCTGTAAAGACGGACTTGTAGACTTACAGTATTGTGTGCAAGCACACGCACACGCGCACACGCACACACCCTACTGGGGCATGGGGAAAAAGAGTTATGTTCTGGAGCCTTACCAGATCCCCGATCAACCGTCTTTTGAATGAAATTACCTCTTGGCCCTTTTAATGCATTATGTTGCAAATTACTATAGTATTCAATGGCTTAGCATGTTTGTTTTGCTCAATGAATCAGACTTAAGTGCCGTTCACACCTATAGCTATAACTATTATGCGAGCGTGCACATTCCACACTGTAAACAGTGGCACCAAAAACAGTAACACACACTGCACAGGCCAGCTGTGTGAGCCTGTGTCTGTGTCAGAGCCCACATGGAGGGTGCTGGAAGACACATGAAACAGGATATATGGATGATGTGACTTGATTTTGAATTACTGTATATTACACAGAGTATATGAGGTAATGCCAGCTATCCAGCTAGCGTCTATTCATAATCGTCTCCTCATCTCCGTTAATGACAGAACTTTCCGAGGGTGAGTGAGACCGATTGCATCCCAGATGTCCTTCTGATGGATTTGTCAATGTTTCTATTGTTCATCAAATCATTCTGAAAGGGATCCAAACGATATCGCTTACCACTATCTTTGTCGTTCTGCCGTCAACTGCCGTCCACTTCAGTTATAACGATTTTTAAAACGGCACATTTTTAGTATAGTTATCGTACTCGCTATGAATGATGCCTCAAAAAGTACTCTCTGTCTCACTCTCGCACACACACACACACACACACACGCACACGCACACGCACTTATGTACGCACGCACACACGTGCAGGCACCCCCACACACACACACACACACACACACACACACACACACACACATGCACTCTTCCTTTTCAAGAAGAAGGAAAATAAGTCAAAAGTAGCAGGGCTATCTTTTGATCGCCTGTGCACTTGGGCAGTATGTCACGTGTTAGCCCTTCTGGACACAACCACACACACACACACACACACACACACACACACACACACACACACACACACACACACACACACACACAGGCACGCACACAATTTAAAAGCTTTGAATCTAAACTAAAACAATCAGCTTGTCACTGGGCGCGAGATGACTGAGATAGACCAATTATGACCTCACCCCGGACAGATGGCCTCCGCCACCCCGACGTGCTTGCAACCTGATGGCTCTCCCTGCATTCAATTTGCACCTCATCCGCTGCAGAGAGCGGGCCGCGTCTACTAACCGAACGCAGATGGGAATGTGGAGTTATGGCCTGATAGTTGAATGTTATCAGATTCCGGGGGTATTGTATACGTACAGTAGATGTCAAAATATATCCAGCAACAGGTCTTAGGCAGTCATAACTGTTTAGCATCGCTGTGACATGTTATTCTTTGTTCTGACGATTAGGATCTGAAGTTGAAAGCATGTGATCGGGGCTGGGTCGTTAGTTGGTTTAAGTCTTGCATACTGCACTGTAAATGACACCATTTGAAAAGAGTCTCGTCGTGTACATGCGTTCAAGTCAGACTTTAGGTGAAAAACAGGTGGGTTGCATAAACCAGTCCAAGTGGCAGGCAGTGCTCAAGATAGTTTGAACAGCATTAAAATCACATGTAGTTTTTCTTTTCTTTTCTCTTTTTTTTAACCTATTCAGACAGGCCAGATAAGATCAGAACTGAGCCACAGTGGCTGCCATTAACACGGGTCCCCTGTTGGGATAAAAGATGAAAAAAAAACAGAAACCAAACCATCTTCCAGAGAGGCTCAGAGAGACACATTTACCCATACTACGATGCAAAGGAATATGCACTTGTTTTGTTGTGTTTCAAACTAGGAAGTGTGTGCTAAGCTTGCACAGCAGCATTGCAAATGACACCAGCTGAAAAAAACTAAAACTAACGAGGGATGTTGAAAACCCTGAGGGCTTGCCATTTTTCCGAAGGGTTTAACTATTACAAGAAAGGAAGCAATAAGTGGTGTGGTAGAGATCTGGTTTTTATGTTTTTACTTCAGGGGAAGCATTTTAATGCTCAGCATAAATGTAGTCCAGCCAAACAATATCTTGAGACAGTCCTGATATGAGATACATATTAATACCAGATGTGAAATATATCAAATAGTTTTAAGGTCATTTCAGCTATATCTTCCTATGTAACTTCCTGTCCCCTCCCAACAAATTGGGAATGTTGTATGTGAGTGAATGTGGAATTGATTATGGCAAAGCTCTTAAAGGGAACGACCACTCAAGTTAGACATATACAAAAAGAAAAACTTTCAGGGTTATTAAAGCCATAACCCTGAAAACTAAGTTAGGACCTATATGATCGCATACATTATGTAAAAAGTAAATTTTTCATACTGTAAGTAGTGAATGAACGGGGTCATGTTCAAAGTGTCTGCCCATACATATGACATGTATGGAAGTTGGGGCTTGCATATCGTTGCTGTCGGGCAGAAACCTTGTATCTCCATATTTCAACATTGCATGTTTTTCCGTTAATTAATGTCCTACTTTGTCATACATCAGTGTCACACAAAAGTAGCCAAAGTAGTCAATCTACAAACTCACAACGCATCACGTTGAGACACATTGTGAGCCAGTAGATCAGCTATTTTAGCTGTTTTTGAACATTTTGTAAAGTGAAAGTGGAAGTGGTTAAGTCTGTCTGTGCGGGTTTCATAAATATTAAACCAATGAAAAGAGCTTCCTTGTGACAGAATAATTTCATCCATTGGATCCATTGGAACGGAGGTTCTTTTTTTCCATTTACTGAAAATATATATTTTTTGAAATACAAGGTTTCCAGTTTCCACCCGACAGACGTAGGCCTACACCGCTAGGTTAGTTGTGTATGTCCTCAGCTCTGAGTTTTATCAGTAGTTTGGTGTTAGACCAGGGGTGATGATGGAGAGGGCCACTATATTCCCACTCTCACTCCAGAGGGCCACATTCCATATACTGTACAGAAACCTCTTATCTCTGTATTTTAACTTTTAGTGTAATTAATGCCCTACTTCGTCATTCTATGTCACACAAAAGTAGCAAAAATAGCCGATCTACAAGCGCAAAACAGGTCACAGTGCGATGCGTTGAGCTTGTAGATCTGCTATTTTTGAATTGGAATCCTGAATTATCTTTTGCTATTTTTGAATTGGAATCCTGAATTATCTTTTGCTATTTTTGAATTGGAATCCTGAAAAGTAACATTTTTATTTGATTTCAGATGCATTTAGTTATACTTACGTTAACTTTATGAACTTAAATACAAATACGTTGTACATAAAAAAGGCACAAAAAAATATATATACTAGTCATTAAGCTATTAATATAGACTGAAGTAATTAAAGTGGGTCATGTTTGCATGCTTGGAATTGTAACAGCTGAAATCAATAATATATCAGTATTCCGATATTAACCTGCAGGCCGCATTAAGTGAAGGTGGGGGGGGGGGGGCGCATGTGCCCCCCGGGCCGCCAGTTGCCCATGTATGTGTTAGACTAAACTGCTTATAAAACCCAGACGTACAGATGATCTGCAGCATCCGGCTGAGCTGTATGTGAGCCCTGTATGTTTATGTACATCGTGGGTAGTCTGGCGTCAATCTTTTTTATGCTGGGTTATCTCTACACTAAGCTGCAAACAAATTCCTTGTATGATCCTTCTACTACTAGGCAATAAGGTTTTCTCGAGTTCTTTTCACTCAGAACTGATGCAATGGCCAAACAATTCTGCTTATTCTGACAGAAAACTCCACGTATGCAGCTATTCAGGCGACTAATTGCTTGTCTTGATGTCATCATGCAGGCAAATATTTTTGAGTTCCACAGTACAAACCTGGATCACACTGTGCAGCAAAACTGGTGAAGCAGAACCTACACAGTAAAATCCAGAATGTTCCTGTAGCTCTTCAGATTGTACACATGGGTGGTTATGGGTCCTTTTGGTTACATCTGTGCTCTCTCAGAGTTAAATTAACACTGAGGTTTACTGTTTACACACCTGGACTAAATGCTATTCTGGACTGTTCATACTGTAGCATTACAAAAGTATCTATTTGGACAGGGATTTGCTCATATTTTTCATTCACCACTCTTATTATAAATAAATAAAGCCTTCCCGGTTTTTTTTTCAGTTTCAGCTGCAGATTTTCATCTTTTCATACATTTAAGATGAGCAGTTTTAAAGACATACAGTTCTCAGTCTACTGTGCATACCATAGTCTTGAAACCTGTCAAACGTATTCATAAAATATTAGTTTTCCTCAAGAATTGTCACAATTAGTCTAGCTGGGACAGGGCTAAAATGATCAGAGGCCCATTGAGTCCATTGAAACATAGTAGGTGATTGCGGCAGGAATTTGCTCATGGGTAGGGGTGAAAAACTGGGCAGGACTTACATCACCAAATAGCACTGTAATAAATGAATTCCCCCCTCCTAAACTAATCCTGTCTGAAAACTCGGGTTAAAGACGAAATGAGATACCTCCAACAGTTTGTTTAGATTGTGGATGTTTCACTTGTCCATCCCGCCCACTGCATCGAGTGCTCTACAAACCATCTTCTCAGAGTTTTTCAAAGGGTTGTAGTTCTGATTTGAGACGGGCTTGGAAAGCAGATGAAAGCATCGACATTGATGTCTTAGTTGTTACACGAAAAGAGGCATTCCAATTGATTTCCAAATGAAATTAAAGGTCTAATGATCCTTATAGTGAAGAGGGCTCAGAACTTCATAGTGTAGAAGTTTATCAAAGTGGTTTTCAGTTCATCAGGTTGTAATGCGACTAATACTGTGTATATCCATAACAGTGATTCATGAGAAAATACGGACTGCAATATAGTATAAACCGGAGACACACATTAGTCAAACACCGGTAGGATGTGAATATCAAGTGAGTGATGACTGGAGAGTTCAAATGCCATGAACCACATGAAGTGGTGTGTGAAGAAATAAACAGTGTCCTTAACAAGGACGTTGGGGAATAAAGAGAGAGCGTGTTTTAGAACGAGTCAGGCAGCCAGCAGGCAACAATGGTCTGAGGACAGTAATGTCACACAGTGGGCGGCCCTCATACAGCAACACTCTCTTAAATTAAGTCAACTCCAGATGCACCAAACCATCTCCAAATCTGCTCTTACCCACATGTGCTGAATGATGAATAACACTTGATCATGAATTGGAGGTGCATGACGTTTGTTATTAGCATAGGTAACAGCCCCTAAACACTGCATAAGGGTGCAGTCAAACCAAACTTTAATTCTACCTATGCAGGCGGATTCTGCCAATGCGTTTCAATGGGAACGGAGCGTTTTTTTTGGGCGGAAATCCGCGAATGGCAACAAACCGGTCCATTCCCATTGAAAAGCATTGGCAGAATCCGCCCTCATAGGCAGAATTTAAGTTTGGTGTGACCGGACCCTAAGGGCAGCTTTTTGCTGCAAAAGCAGAAATGGAGAGATCATGACCCCCCCCCCCCAAAAAAGGCTGTAAGTAGAAGAATGTCAGCACTTGAAGTGGTCCTATAGCACATTGTTTGTCTTTTATGTTGTTGGGGGGGAAAAATTGCCCAGGCTCATTTCGGGTTAGGATTTACTTTGTTGGCCAACTGGCAGCTTGCACCAGATATTTGGCACATGGTGGGTTCAGTGGTTTGTGAGATTAGCTGTGGACAGACAGAGGCAAAGGCCTTTCTAGACGTCTTGGCCCCAAGTAGTCACATAAAAAAAAGAAAGAAAGAAAGAAGCCCCCCAAAAAACAACTACAGAATGCTTTGGAAAATTGTAGTTATTTAAAATATATAGTGACTGGTAGTCACTGAGACAAACATGCAATAACACCGGACCGGTGAGCTCCATGGAACTCTCATGAGCAAAGTGTTTAACTAACATCGTAGTACCGGTAAGTTTTCAAATAAAAGCAATTAATGTAGTTATTATACGATATTGAGCTACCGTAGGCTTAGTGCAATACTCGCTACAAAGCATTCAATACATGTCGGATGGAGTTATTAGCCATGCTTTATGAGTCATATTATCAGAATGAAACAGTGCAACCCACAACGTTTGAACCTATCAACTGTTGCAGGCTTGTTTGTTTGAGAGAGGTGAGAATAAATCCTGACACTTAATTGTGTTTTATGACCAACTTTCATGATTTATGTGGGTTATTTCCTTCAACGAATGGAGTTCATTGAGCCTATGTTATGCATGATATCCCATTATATGGTGTCATGTCACAAGGATGCGTAACATATTTTCTTAAGACTTTAATGCATTGTGAAGAGGACCATCTTAGCAGCTGGAAGGATGTACAGAGGCACTTGTAGGGTGTAAGCCGAAGGTGTATTTATTTCACCAACACAGAGCAAAACTTACCAAGACATTTAGCTGAAACACTCAATCCTGGTGGTGTGTAACTTCTCACCCTCTGCTCTCTGATGAAATGTCAGCTGCCTTTTATACCCAGCTGAGGCTAATCAGTCTGGACTATACCATTACTGCACCATTCACAGGAGCGTTCTAAGACATTATAAATATCTAACTAAACATAAATACATATACATAAATAGCCCTAAAACACAAGTATTCTCATGAACTACACCAGTTAAACACCAATTCCTTCACACTACAACATCATTTACCACTCACACCAGCACATCATAACCCCCCCAGCTATCCTAATATGGTCCAGCCCAATCATGCTGAAACACACAGGCATTTGTTAGGCATTCAATCAGACCTTAACAATAAAACGTATATTGCACCTCAACCATATTGCACTTAGTCTCCATTGCACCTATAACACACATTACACTTGCCCATCATGATTGTCAACACTTTGTCTCCCCAGGTGGAACTCGTTGGCTGAGTGGCCATCTCAGTCAAACAGGGAACAAGTAAATGTATTCAACAATAAAATAATGGCTGTGCAAAATACGCTGTGCAAATTACTAAAGTGCTAATACTTTGTGCAATTAAATCAACTTGGGTTTACAATACGTGTGCAACATTTGTAACAGAGGACCTCTCTGTTACACACATCCTATCCTATGTTAGCTGCGAGGCCTCACAATGCAGTACAACTTGAATTATTGTTTTAGACTGTGGAACTTAAACATTTAAAGTCCATAAAGTAGCAGAGCAACAAAGTAAAGATATACCTAAAGTTTGTTCGGATTTTGTTCTTTGGTCAGAATCATACCCTACCTTTAGTCTGAGAAAACAACCATGAATTAAACATCTAGCTGATGGATTCAAAGAAGACGCAGGGCTATAATGAAATAATGAAACATTGCTGTTTTACTTTCTGTTGCCCACCAGGCCAGGCACAGAGATCAAATGGGCTACTGTAGCTGCAGCTCCCCATTCGTGTTATTTGATCTTATGCACTCACGCACACAGAGACACGTGCACGCAGAATCAGAAAGGCCAAACACGCACTGTAGATGCACAGGTTGTCTGCACGCCTAATACGAAGGCATGATGTTAGCACCTAGCCACGTATCCTTGGTCAGACCATTTGAACTTGGCTGAATAACAAAGAGGCCGCATTCTGCTTTGAACTTTCATCGTCAATTATTTTATAGCCAAAAAAGAAAGGAAAAAAAAATCCCTATAATGATTCACTGCTGAGGAATATGTGGGTGGGTGTCTTGGCTTTGATGACATAGACCACTATTGACTATGTTTGCTCCGCATTGCCTCTCATTTTCCTTTCAATCTATCAGATCCATGTACAGTACATGCATAATGGAGGCTGTGAAACTATAGTTTGCGTGCTGAAGATCTGAGTTTTTCATGATTAATGCCCTATCGTTTAGTTTGACCTATGACTGCATTGTGTCGCACAAAAGTAGCAATAAAAAGCAAGTCTTTTGCACACCTACAAAGGCGACAGGTGCGTAGGAGAAGACAAAACGAGGGCCCCAACGTATTGAAGGAAAAAACTCCCGCACACTGTCTTGAAATGCAATTAAAAAGTTTTAGTGGGAATAACAACGTTTCGGTCTCTTAGACTTAGACCTTCATCAGGTTATCTTTTACCCTAAAAGATAACCTGATGAAGGTCTAACAGACCGTTATTCCCATTACAACTTTTTAACAAAAGCACATAAGTAGCAAAAATAGCAGATCCACAAGCTCATACGTTTGTAACTTGTAGATGTTATTTAAAAAATTAAAAAAAAGGCTATAATAACATCATGCCCAAAATAGAGACGCTATGTTGAAAGTTGTTAAGTCTGCCCTGTGGATTCTATAAATATTTAACCATGAAAATGATTAACAAGAGCTTTCGTCACAAGAGAGTGACTAAATAATAACATCATCGGATCCATTGGAACACAGGTTCTTTTCCTGAAAAGTAACATTTGGTCATACATATTGTACAAGGTTTCTGCCCTACAGCGACGATGCATTACAACCCTCTCCATGTTGTTTGTCATAGTTGTCAGTAAAGCCTCTTTTTTCTAATCTTCACCTTCACATTTTTAAAACCTGAAATACTTTCCCAGAAGTATTTGCACAGAACACATCGTGAGTGATTTCACATACTGTACATATAACATCATGACATTCAAACTATTTGAATGAGTACACTGCAATGCATTGGAAATGTTTAGCCCACCAATGCCTCAGTGCCAAATCACTGCGGCGCAAAGAATTTCACCTTGGGCTGTTTTTATTGGATTCTTTTGCTAACAGATTTTGGTTCACACTTGAATAAGAGGATGCTATTAACTTCCTTTAAGAGTCCATAGTTTGACTGTGTCAAGCAACAAAAGCCAGCGGAACTAAGAGGGCAGTCTGTAATGTCAATTTATTATTTCTTAGCTGCAGTATTTTTCTTGGGTGCTTGCCATGCTGAACTATATGTTGTTGTAATATATTGTTGTTCAATCAAGCTACATTACGGTTCACAATCCCTCCTCAGGTAAACAAGGCTACCCTGGCGTGAGGTTGTCACAGGTTGTTGGTTTTGTCTACAGGGTTTGGTCAATTACACATCGAATAAAGCAGTAGGAGTTACTATAGTGCAGTGACAAGGACACAGTCCCATGCTGGCTCCCCCCCCCCCCACCAAAACTGTCAATCGCCCGCGGCAAGCAGGAGGCACCACTACCATACCTCTAAATTCTAATTAAAATAATTGCAGATACTGTAGCTATACGTTTGAATAAAATAAACAAAACAGATCTTAGGTCTAAAATGAGAAGAAATAGAACAGAATCAATTAGTAGAATGTCACAGAGGCTTTAGTCAAACTCTGGAGCTTTGATGAGGCTTTGATGATAGTGACAGACTATCTACTATTTACTCTGTGGTTCTGGATTATAATAATTAGCTTTAAAAGATAATGTCCTGATGTGTCTTAACCAATCCTAACATTACAGATACATTCGTTTTGAGCTTTTATATTGATTATGGAAATTTGATGCAAACCATTTCAAATAATGTCTGGTCATTTGAGTGTTAACAACAAAAATACATTGTATTTTCTGTGATGTTCAAGAAATCCAATATCACAGAAAAACTTCATTTCCCATTTAATGCAACCTCTTTTTTAAGTACATCTGTGAGCTCAGCTAATTGAAGTCATTTTTGCATTTTGTTTGGTAGATGCATTTATTTATTTTGTCAGAAAGTTATCAAATGAATTGCTACAAGCTTTATACTGGATGGAACATTTCTACTTCTTTACCTCCCCATTACAGTCGGAATTAGCTAGAAACAACACTCACCCCTCCCTCAGTTCCCTGGTTTTAATTCTGTGTGTCTGTGATTATGAAGCAGGGCGTTGCTGAAAAATAGCATTCGTTCTCTGCAAAACTCCACAGGATAAATATAGGGGGAAAAAAGTAAAAAAATTACAGTTTCAAAGTGCATTGTCATTAGATTGTACAGGTCTCTGGACCTCTGGAGGGTTGAAACGCCATCAAAAGAAAGTGGAGAGTACTATCTAACACACCGGTCCACAATCTCCCATAGGTGTTTAATCGGGTTGAGATCTTGTGACTGAGAAGGCCATAGTATATTGTTCGTATCATTTTTGAGCAGTACCAGCCGCTCCAACAAGTGACCGAGTGTGTTTGTATGTCCGTATGCATGTATGTATGAGCACGGCAACAACGGCTGCAGCTGATTGCCACACAAAGATGCAACCACTAATTAAACACAAACAGGAGACAGTGCATCACATGCGCCACTTAAAGACATGCACACACACACACACACACACACACACACACACACACACACACACACACACACACACACACACACACACACACACACACACACACACAGGCTGGCTCTGCGCGCACACACACACACACACACACACACACACACACACACACACACACACACACACACACACACACACACACACACACACACTACTAAAATTACCATATTTAAGTAAGAATACTTAAAATTAAATACATTGAGTAAAAATACTTACAATTAGTTAAAGTCAGACAAAGTCACTACTATAAGTAAAAGTACTTTAAAGTAACTAAACTGAGTACACATACTTAAAAGTATCAAACTTGAGTAGTGCTGCCTGAATACCAGCACCCACACATCAAATAGAGTAGTACTGCCTGAATACCGCTGGATGACCTACCTTCAAGTGGCACTGTTGAGCAGCCTTGAGATGAATTGACAGGGATTTAACATTAGTTCATATATAGCTTAATGAAATGAACTCATCAAAGGCACAGCTCACTTCACACTGGGTGTGATTTTATACACATCAAACCATTCATCAAACCCCTGTGCCGTGTAGATCGGGGCAATGTCGTCCTGGAAGAGACGGGCCCCCATCAGGATAAGTATTTCATCATAGGATAAAGATCACTCAGAATAACTTTGTATTGATTTGCAGTGGCCCTTCCCTCTACGGGGAAGCCACCGGACCCCAAGCATGCAGGCCTTACAGTTCTCTTGTGTACACCACACATGCACTCACCCACTTGACGAGAATATGGTGAAAGATGACTCATCTGACCATATACCTTTTCCCCCATATCTCTCTAGATCAGTACCAATGTTCTTTTTCACCACTGAAGGGGTTTCTGCATTACAACTCTTCTATAACATCTCTGTGTAGTTGTCAATGGAATGGACTGTCTGATCACGTCCTGCACTGACCTCAGTCACCTGAGGAACGGGTTGCTTTTCTGTTTCTACTTACATAAATTGAGCATCACAGTCATTAAATGTGCACATTCGAACACAATTTCTATTTACTGATGTATTCCCCATTGGTCAGATGTCACTTTAGTCACTGTTGTGTTCCTATTGAAACATTAGCCAGTTGAGCAGTCATGGTGACTGAAGCTGCTGCCATCCGTGCCGCAATAATGAATAATAGTCACTTTAGCCCAACCCTCTATCTCCGGGGTCTTCAACGTTGTTCAGGCCAAGGACCCCTTAGCTGAGAGGGAGATGAAGCAGGAACCCCCATGGCCTATTGTATACAATTGTGTTGCAGATGAAACTTTTTCATATATTTCATACATAGCTTCATAGATTAGCAGTTTGACAGCACTATCATCAGTGTTGTGTGAATTCATGTTTTTTGTTTGTTTGTTTACACATCTTCTCTATTAATATGTTGGATTCATGTGTATTTCTATACATTTAACCACTTAAACCCTCAATACTTGGCTCTGTACTTGGTCTGCTCTTTTTTCCCCTCTACACCAAACCTTTTTGCTGAAAATAGCAGATCTACTTGCTCACCACCATCTGCTATTTTTGGCTAAGGTTCCCCTCAGAATAGAGATACTATGGTTGAAGTGGTTAAAAAAACAAAAAAAGAGTTCCTGTCACACAAAGATTTGGCGGCCCCCCTGTAGTAACTCTGAGGACCCCCTAGGGGTCCCCGGACCCCCTGTTGAAGACCCCTGCTCTATCAAGACTAGTTTCTGACACCCTTTGAACTCCAACTGTGAACTCCAACTTATGACAAAATATGACAGTACATTTAAATTTTGTAAATGTACTGTCATATTTTGTCATAAGACAAAACCAAAGATATTGTTGGAAAGATTTTCACTTAAATTATGTCAGTTTGAAGAATCTCGGTGGTTCCTGCAGCGACATGTTGACCTTTGATTCATTTAAGGGTTACTCTTCAAAGGTCAATAGCGTAATATCCTAGGGAAACATTGGCGAGTTCTTAGGGCAGACAGACACAGTAGGAGAACAATTGTTCAAGGGGCTGTCTCTGCCATTAGAGATCCCGGAAATGTAGAGCAGTGGTTCCCAAACTTTTCAGGGTGCGACCTCCCAAATAATCATATTTGAACTGGGGCACTCAGTTCCACAGATAAATATTGTGAAAATAGCTCTAGATCGGCTAATTTCACGATGTTTGCCTCTTTCTTAATGTCAGTCAGACAACTCTTGGATTGAATAAATATATTTATTGAGCATAAATTTACTGAGCATAAATATTTAATCATATTTGGCGTCACGGCTCTGTCTCATTTCATTCATTCCCTGTAAGCATGAATTATAATAAATGATTTGCCAACTAGATTTTACAGGGAATGGAATGAAATAGACCCCCATAAGGGAATCATAGAAACAGAGCCCACAGGTGGATGCTGGGGTGGTGGTGGGAGCACAAAAAAAGACTTCATAGAGCAGAGCCCTAAACGTCATTAAATTGTCACTTTAGAAATGTATGCACTTATACTGTATGTTGGTTTGTTTACTGTTGAGTGAGAAAACAATGTTGCACATTAAGCTAATCATCTGGGGACCCCCCCAAAAGAATTTGGGTTCCCAAACTGGGCGTCCCGACCCCCAGTTTGGGAACCACTGATGTAGAGACCCTATTCTTAGAGCCAATTCTCGCCTCCCTCAGGCTTACTCCACATCAGGACATCTGGATGTCCCTCAGGGCTTTTTTCCTTGTTGACAATGTGCGGCCTGTTCTACTCCCAAGAGAACCGAGGTATTCATGCAGTCACTCAATAAGAGTGACAAAATCAGTTAGTTGCGTTCTGAAATGCAAATGTAATTTACCTCTTGACGTGTACCTGCTGTTTGCATTACGTAGGAGGAACGTCACAGGCTGTGAAAAACATGCATCATTGCACGCTTTAGTGCAATCGACCATGCATTGACACAGAGGGAGATTTTGGATGTCGGTCATATCAGTGGTCGTCCAGAGACGGCTGTCTGTGTCCCTCTACAAAGTACTCTGACAACGTGGGTACATTGGGAATAACAGGTATTGCATACCCTTAGAGGGGCATGCGTTCGCAACATGCATCATCATTCCCAAAAGTATCGTTCCCAACGGACTTCAGCCTAGTTAAAAATAAAAACAATGACAATTACCGATAACATGTCCCAATGACGTAAACATCTATTTGATGGGTCTGATTAACAGCTGCTAGTTTAAGCAGTCTCTGATCAAGCCAACCATAACAGCAGCTATTTTAACAAGTCCAGCTAGTTGTTTTTATATGAACAACAAAGCTGCAAATAGGAGCTCACAACTCGACTGATCTCCCTATGCCGCCTGAGAGACAAAACAGACGTGGGAATATAATCATACAATTCAAATATGGAAAATGATCACCGCTTCCTGGCTCCAAATGTAATTTTGCAGCACGTTGTACCAGTACTAGTGGGTCAATTTGAGCCTGCACCAACTGTAATTAGAATTGGTCCTTGTTAAAAAAAACATTGTCAGCAATGCTTGATGAGGCCAGTTGCCCACGGCTAAGATTAGAACAGAGAGTGACGGCCAATTTATTAAGAGCACAACGGAAAAATATATTGTATACAAATGCTTTGTGTTAAATGAGAGGAATGTTTAGGCTAATTGTTTAGTTAATGACAAATTCCTTGGATATTGCAAGAGTTATTGAATGAAGCTTATCACACTGACTGATTTTGATTTAGGGCCTGTCCCTGTGCTTTGATAAACAATGCATTGATTCTTCACTGCTTGTGAGTGCTACGGTGCTTAAAAACAAATACAATATGACTGATGTTAGGTTCCCTGGGTACAAACAAGACTAAGGGCCCTATTTGGGCGACACAGGTGAACCAGCATGAAGCGCAGTAAACAGTGTCATGGGTGGAGCCTGGCGATGCACTTTTAATATTTCTCAGGCCGGAGAAGGGCAGAGTGCACATTGGCAAACTGCAATTGGATTGCATTAACGACCAATCAAATGATGATCTTTCATTACCTTTAAGAGCAGTAATGTCTGATTTAGGCCTATACTTGGTTGTGCGTCATGTCACACACCGAAAATAGCAGATCTACAAGCTATTTCCGTTGCGCGACACTGGCGTGCAGCCAAATATAAATAAAGCTTAAGCTGCACTTAGCACAATGTATTTGCAAATGACAAATCCCTTACCAGCACAAGACAAGTCTCCCTGCATGGCACTAGAGAACATTTTGTTTAGACTTTGAGATATCTTGTGTGCAAATTGAAAATGTTGGACTAATGTTGGTGCTATAGGGAAGACCATGAGGCCATCAAAATAAGAAGGATTAATTCTCAGTGGAGCGTGAAGGTGCACACATTCTGTGGCAATCTATCTGTTCGTCTGTTAGGAAAATAACTTGAGAATGGATGGCCGGACATCCATGTAACTTGGTGGCATAATCAGAAGAGATAAATCACTTTTGGGTCAAACGGTTAAAGGTCAATGTCACAGTCAAAGTTAAAAAAGAATGGTGAGAATTCTAGTCTTTAAAAGAAAATAAGTTTACGGTTGAAAAGTTTCAAAAAATGACAATCGTTCTGAATACAGCATCTAGTGCAGGGCTACTCAACTTAAGATGGCTAAGGGGCCACTCAGCAAAATACCAAAAGTCCAAGGGGCCGCCATAAAAATTACGGTCCTATTTTGGATTTTTCGATTTTGTAACACACAATAAAATGTACATTTTGACATCATATTCAGGGGTGCACATAACTTTCCGTTTTGTCAACGGGGGGGGGGGGGGGGGGGGGGGGTTTCAGCACGGTGCCCACCGGGACAGTGGGGGGGGGGGGAAGGACGCTTTGCTTCGAATTTCGCCGTTTTTTTTTCACTCACGCTGTTTGGTGAACCCCCCAAGGTTGGTGCCCTGTGCTGCGCTGCTTTTATCCGCCAAATTTGGGACGTTCACGGCATATTTTTGCACCATTACGGTACGTTCATCATCGGTGACTGACGAGTGCCTCTAACAGCCGCTGCGTGCAGCGGGCTGCGAGTCGCAGCCTGTCTGTGTGTCAGGATGCGAGGCTCACACAATCACAGCATGCGTCCCCCTGCGCCTATGGCTGTACATGGGGCCGACACGTGCTTTAGCGTGAGTGTGTGAGTGTGGCTTCAGGAAGTAAATCTCCAGGCTTTTATTTTTTAGTTTTGCTAAAAAATAAAAGCTTGGAAATTCCGGTCCCAGCTGTTGGTACGCAAAAGCGCCTCGCGTTGTCTGATGTGGTGCTCATTATTTATTTTGGGTGCGCATGCGCACCTGCGCACCAGTTATGTGCACCCCTGATCATATTCTTTTCACTGTACCAGTTTATTTTGTGTGTATGTCCAGTGGCATCAGTTCAGCAAAAGCTAAGGTATGGCAAGGTTAGGGTTGCCAACTCCCAGAGATTGAAATAAGGGACACCTATCCTGGGCGGGAAAATGTGGGGGTCAAACCCCCCCAAAAACCCCAAATGCATAGAAAACTATGCATTATACCTGTAACAATTGACGCACCTGTATGTATGTCTGTCTGTTTGTTTGTGAAAAATGTTTTAGCAACCCATACATTTGAACGGAAATGTATATTTTTAAAATGTATATTTTTATTTAAAAAAAAAAAAAAAAAAAAAAAGTTTTTTTTTTTTTTTTTTTTTTTTTGGGGGGTTTGACCATCGGGCCGCCAAGACGCGGCGTGCGGGCCGCATGCGGCCCGCGGGCCGCGTGTTGAGTAGCGCTGATCTAGTGGAAATGACAATACAGCATCTAGTGGAAATGACAATTTCACAGTACATAGGTGTGATCTTCCTATTTCGTATGTGTATCTGAAAACCGAAAATTTGAAGAAATAAAAAGGTTTTCACAAAATAAATCTTTAGAAAAATATATTTATTATTTGAATTTATATAGCAGGTAACACTTCACTCAACAAGTGAATTATGGTGAATGTGTTGCATAATAACATCTGCACTTTGATTTTGGGGGAAATTGTTACTTCTTATTTTATTTTCATTCATCCTACAATGTTCAGTGTGACACTAGAACAAGAATAGATAGCTGAGGCTGTTTTGTTTTCAATAATCTCTAACCAGACATCGGCCCTGTGCCTGAGGCTGTATGAGTAAGGGGGCAGAAGACCTTGTTGTGAGTCCATTTAATTGTGTTACTACAAAAGTAAGACTACATTCAGATTAGACATGTGTGTTTGAGCTCCAACAATCAGAGTGATATTTTAACCATTCTGTGCTTATCAGGGACAGCTACAAAACATATTCACAGCTTGTAGAAATAATCTGTTCTGAGCTTGGTTACACCTTCAAATAGGAAACAGCATGGGAGCAACCAGGTTAGAAACTGTGAAAAATAAGGGGTAAAAAGAAAAAGCTGATAATTATAGCTGAGAAATTGCAAATTATACTCTAGAAACGGCAGAGGAACTGACAATTAAAAATGAGAACGTGCTAAATACTATTCAGAAACGTAATTGTAGCTGAGAAACACTTACAACTAAGAAAAGCAAGTATGAAACCTGTCTATCTGAATCATCCTGAAATGTATTATCCTTGGGTTCTTTGCTGTGCATGTATTGCTTTTAATTAGCAGCACTCTCTTCAGTCAAATCCAGCCAGACTTCAAGACTATGATACACAAATATATCACCTCTACTGTGCCTTGTGTTTTTATCTGCATATCTCTACACAGCAACAACAATGCCTCAGATTTATATAGTGCTTTTATAAATATTCAAGTCACATTATATATCTCTTGAGCTACCTAACTCAGACACATTTCCAATTTGAACAATGACATCCATCAGCATCAAAGATAAAACATCCCAAAATGTAGATAATTTTGAAGACAGACAAACTTCATAATATCAAGAGAAAGTAATTCAATATGGCATGGAGAGATATGTCCACAAGTAAAATTTGAGGGCATTGGGCAACAAAGCTGAAATTGGAAACTGAAATTGAAAGGCCATGGCTCATATTGAAAGAGGGAGACGTTCCAAATCGTGATGGAAAGTAATAACTTCATGTCTACAGTTCAGTTGCAAGGATTTGCCCATTAAGGCCCAATGGGGAATTGCTTTTGAACATAGACTAAATTACAAATATTGTATGCTCTGAAAGACTTTTATCTCAAGATGGAAAATATGCTATTCTGAACTTTCTCATACAATTTACAATTTAGGCATTTAGCAATCCAGAGCGATTTACAGTAAGCAAGGACAACACAAGGTAATACATCAAATGCATTGACATGTTAATCTAGGATCATAAGTAAGCCAAGAACCTAGTATAACAGGAGAATATCCCAAAATGTCAATAATCTCTACATTGAAACTACACACTATACAATGCCGGGTCAACAATGACCTGGCATCTGTCTACATAACATACTATCTAAATGACATTTTAGCCTTTGCATAAGCCTGCAAAGTCGTCGAGGCTATAGGGCAAGTGCTACGTCGGGCTTAGTGGAGTCTGAAGAGGTGAGTCTTCAGATTACGGCAGAAGATTGGGAGTGAGTCTGCAATTCTAATTGCAATGGGGAGTTCATTCCATATTCTATGCCAGAAGGGAGAAGAGTCTGGGAGTGTAGCGAAGGTTCTGACAGCTTCCCTGTGTTACCTGATCTGAGTGAGCGGGAGGGGCTGTAGGGTTGGATCAGGCTTTGAAGATATGGGGGTGCCATACCTTTTAGTTGCTTTGTAGGCCAACGTCAGTGTTTTGTGCTCTGTGCGGGCAGTAACTGGGAGCCAATGGAGGGAGCGGAGAAGGGTGGAGACATGTGAAAACTTTGGCTGGCTGAAGACCAAGCGTGCTGCGTCATTCTGGATCATTTGGAGAGGCTTATAAGTGCACATGCCGGGAGGCCAGTAAGGAGAGAGTTACAGTTGTCAAGTTTTGATATGACTGATGTCTGGATAAGGAGCTGGGCTGACTCCTGGGTGAGGAACGGTCTGATCCTTCGTATGTTATAGAGTGTAAACCTACAGGATCGAGTGACCGCTGCAACGTGTGCCATATCAAAATATACTTTATTTACTTTACTTTCATGTACATCTAAGGGCAAGACGCACATGAAAGCGCAAGAGAGGAGCACATGCCATAGGGAAACAATGGTTTTGTTGATGACGTTTTTGTGTCGATGTGTCTCGGTGTGATCATTCCCTTATGCGTTTAATTTCAGAACACTCACAAGAAAAAAATATTTCACTCTTATGTGCTTGAACATTGAGTATTGAACAAAAATAATCGAGGGGAAATGGGAAATATACATACAACAGTGGCGGCCGTGCAGTTATTGTCAAATTTGGGGAACTTTTTTATTTTTCCCCAAAATAATTAAATAGCAATGAAAATAGCTACCGTTGTGAGCTCAGCTATTTTCACTACCTGTGCGACACTGTCGTACAATAAAATATAAAATAGGGCACTCAATTATGGAAAAAAACAACATAAAATGGTTAAATATGGAGGAAGATACTACAAGATTTCTGCCCGACAGCAACGATTGTTCATCCACCTCCTGTCTGTGTAAGACATACTGTAGCTACAGCAGAGGAGTGTGTTTGATCAATATGCATGCGCTCCCTCGTTAACTCTTACATGCTTTCCTTTCTCTCTTGGTTGCAAACACGACAACAAACAACCACACTGTTGCGTCATTTGCATACAAGCAACAACTTGGTAACGCTTCAAGTATGTACTACCAGTCACATATTTACACTGTGTGAAAATTAAAGTGAGTATTTCATAACAAGTTGACAAAATCCTTTTTTATTAAAATATAAATTGAGTGAAAAACGGGAAAGGGTGTGTATGCAGTGTATATGTGTGTGTGTGCGTGTGCATGTGCGTGTGTTCGTGTGTCTGATATAAAATACTAGCAGTGTGACTATCTATCTATCCCCCCGTGTGTAGGCCGACCTGACGCCATTATTGCATTACACATGTGAAAGAGCAGGAGTGTGTCTGCAATCCATCCTAAAGTGGTTCACATCTGTTGACTTTGGAAATGGCTGATCTTGAATCGGATAGCCATTTGGTGAGGGAGCCCGAGGGGTGTGTGTGTGTGTGTGTGTGTGTGTGTGTGTGTGTGTGTGTGTGTGTGTGTGTGTGTGTGTGTGTGTGTGTGTGTGTGTGTGTGTGTGTGTGTGTGTGTGTGTGTGTGTGTGTGTGTGTGTGTGTGTGTGTGTGTGTGTGTGTGTGTGTGTGTGTGTGTGTGTGTGTGTGTGTGTTTCAATGAATGCCAAAGGGGCGAGACAGCAGGGACAGACACTCCCAGGAGAGAAAGAGAAACCACTTACTACGCCTGCAGGGATGGGGGGGGCTGAGCTCTGTATTTTCTCAGTTCAAGCGTGTGTGTGTCTACCTGTGTGTACATCTGTATGTGTGTATATGTAGCCATAGGTTCACATTTGACCCCAGGGTTTGACTCCTCAAACTGACACCACTACGTCACACATCCGGCTGGAATTGGATGATCAATTGTCTCCATCTGAACATACTAACTCCAAAGATCCTTCATTGGTTTATGCACTCCAACAGAAGGAAGAATGAATCTGTGAGCCTCATCTAACCATGTGAGAAATGCATAGCTGCCCCCCCCACCCCCCAGTCAGCTTTCAGTGCATCGGAAATGCTCCAAATGTACTAGAAAACAACAACCTAGGAACAGATTTGATTTGATGCCTTTGTCAATTATTTATTTTCTTTGATTGTATGCTCTTTCTTTTGACGTTTCATTTTAGCTTTGCTGCAGTACTGCAGGGCATTTTAATGTTTGCTCCATTTTATGTAGACATTTTTGTATGTAGTCTATTTATTGCTGTTAGTACTGCACGTATAAAGTCCTATTGCGTGTCTTTTTATGGTGAAAACATAAGGCAGATTGCCACATTGTGGAAAACAAAAGTTTACTAGGTAACATTAGTAAGTAGCAAGTGTGAAATGTGCCAAAAACTGATAGGTTTGTCTTTGGCAAAAGACATGAAGCAGTTTTAATTAATGAGCAATACCTTTGGAAAACAATTTGCTTCATCTGCAAAGAAGAAAGGATTTTTTTGTGTATGTTGGTGAGAGGTACGAGATTATTTCAATATTTCCTTTTCAAATAGGCCTACTCTCTGTAGTTTATTTGGATGCTCTCTTTTAGTGTTGGCTTTGGATTTGTTTTTAGGGGACAAGATATTTGGGGTTTGTTTTTGAGGCATAGCTATGTTGAATAAATGTGTAAAACAGCAAAACAAAAGCAATATGAGACTGCACACGCACTCTTCAATATGTTGGCATGTTGTTAGCAGTGAGAAAGTGAATGCCCTGCAACTGAAAAGCTCCTCACTTTGATCCCTAACAATGGACACGTCCTATTAAAATGTCTTGGAGACTCTTTATCCCCACTTACAGTACTTACTCAATGGGAATTGCTAAATTAGATGGAGTAACATTAAGCCCTTGGCCAAAGGGACTTCATAATTATCCATATGACTCATAGCTCTGTCCCATTCAACCCCCTGACCGCACCTGAAACTAAAGCCAGCAGAAAGGTGCATTAACCCATTCACTCCAGGAACGCATCTGTTTCATTTTAGATTTTAGCTACAGTATAGCCATTATTTCATACTTTGGCTATTCAAAAATACCAGATATACCAGTTCATAGCTGAGCTTGTAGATCTGCTATTTTTGAAAAATCGTGAAAATGTGCTTAAATCTTTGAATATATATTTTAAAGCGAACATTTGTAACTCAAATCTTTGCTTCTGGGGGGTGGGTCCCTGGAAGAAAATATTTTGAGATGGGGATCCGCGACCAAATACATATAATTTTGGGGGTCCTTGACATGAGAAAAGTTGGGGAACCACTGATATTATAGCAACATACGGTTTTCAGATAAGTTAGGACTTTTGACATAGACATTTGTAGATGCGTTCCCGGATTGAATGGGTTAAAACACTGAATCCATGTACAGATTTAGATGAATAAAAACCACTGTCTCTGTCTCATGGCTATCGACTGGTGATGTTATCCAGATTGAGTATCGGTAACCTTAGACACACGCACGCACACACACACACACACACACACACACACACACACACACACACACACACACACACACACACACACACACACACACACACACACACACACACACACACACACACACACACACACACACACACACACACACACACACACACACACACGCACGCACGCCATATGTATGAATATTTAAGCAGTGGCTCAGGTATCAGACGTGCTATAATGTGTGAACAGATGTCTGGAAGGGGGTCTAGGTGGCTCCATCTGTCTTCTAAAAGGCAATTTCACCCTAATTTAAAAGCAAAACCATCTTTACCATCTCTATATCTTGAAGGGAAAACATATCACTCGGATCAAGTAACGACGACGGGATTATAGCTAAAAGAATAATGCATCAGAATAAAGTATATATGTTATGAGTGGTCAGTGGGACACTGACAGGCACTTCTCATTCAGCTTGGCTCGCTGACGTATGTCTTTTTATATCGTTTTTTCTCAATAATTGAGTAACGATATGGTGGGATCCCAAATAGTGTTGGGATTTTGTGACAACCACACATAATTATTGAAATATACAAAAAGTTATGATTTTTTTTCTTCTTCCTTACAAATAACTTACTGTTAAATGCTTAGTTTTTTCGGCAGCCTTCTGGTGGCATACATGCAACCGAGAACTCCTAGAAATCAATCGCTTGGTAGTGTTTGCTTTGGAGAATGGATGTGGCAACAAATTCAGCACAGTAAATTGGGATATATACAGAGGCTCCTGGGGGGGGGGGGGGCAGACAGTCAAAAGGTGAAATCCAGATTTCCTGTGAACTATTTTGAGTTTGAATAAGTTGAAACTAGGCCAGGGACTCACAAGAACACTGATACATGCAGAGAGAAATGTTTTGGATCTATAACCTGGATACCTAATCAACCTTGAGAAAGATTATTCAGTGTATTATTGATTGTCGCTGCATTTTCTTTGCTTTTGTATCTGACGTTTTCATTCCAGATTTCTTCAGATGTTTTCCCAACTGGACTAGATATACCCATGGTGCTATTAACTTTACTTTTTACAATGGAGTAAAGGCCAACCAGCTTAAACAGGGTTTGTGTGTATGTATATGCAGCAGGTCTGTCCCTCAAAAGTAGACCAGTCACAGCTTATGCTATTCATCATGATGTCACAAAAAAAGAGTTTGACATTTGGATCATGGTTTTAATCTATCTATGCAGCCGATCTATCTCAGGGACGACCATTTACAGTCGTCTTTTTGTCCTCTCTAAGCAGCCTGTCTGCATAGTGGGCTTCAGCACTGAACACAGCATTGGACACATAAACTGGATGCAAAAACTAGCCAGACAGGCCATGCCATTATTTTCTCTGTCAGGCCAGCCAGCTGAAGGCCGGATGGCCCAAGGCTGTGGACTATGTTTTCACTCCTCTGTGTGTGTGTGTGTGTGTGTGTGTGTGTGTGTGTGTGTGTGTGTGTGTGTGTGTGTGTGTGTGTGTGTGTGTGTGTGTGTGTGTGTGTGTGCGCGCGCGCGTGCGTGCGCTAACAGCTGATCTCCGGCACCCCTGGACCGATCTGCGTTAAACTTTGCATGCTCACTCCCAGTAGACCATGGAAGAAAGCATCTATCTCTTCCTCTCTCTTCACTGTCTTTCTTCACTGCCGGGTCTTTTAATTCCACTGCATTACTGTTTTAACAGATCCCAGGCCCAGTGCACTTGACTCTGAGGTCAAGGTCTAATGAGGAAACCGTTTCAAATGAATCAGACAGATTGAAACATTGATCACACCAACATTAACATAAATGGGCCTCAAAGTGCCTGCTAATGGATTTGATCCATATGGGGTTGGTCCCCTCGGGTGCTCTACAAAGGGGAAGGGAGTGAGTGCGTTTTTCTGAGTGCGTGCGTGTGTGTGCACGCACACTGTTCAATACATGTGTGTGTGTGTGTGTGTGTGTGTGTGTGTGTGTGTGTGTGTGTGTGTGTGTGTGTGTGTGTGTGTACGTCTCCCGGTGGGGTTGACAGGAAGAGGAGATGGTGGAGGTGAGAGCCCCCCGCCCTCGTCCATCCCAAGACTCCATTAGGCGGTGAAGACAACCTGTTTTGTTAACACTCCCAGCCATCTGACCCACATTGGAAGGAGCCTGCCCTAGATGGGAAGACCTGGGAAAACAAGACTATGAGTCTAAAATCCCTGCTAGCAGTGGCTGTGTTGCTCCTTACACCCAACCAGACCAAGGTGGTTTAAACTGACCAACATCGCCATCCTTAGAGCCACATGCTGTCAGTAGCGGTGTTAAACAATGGAACATTTAAAAGGTATGTTTGTGGCAGAGTGTGTGTGTCTGTGCGTCCATCCTTAAAGTGTTCTTGGTAGCAGAGCTAAACATACACTAAGGCTGTGAGCCCAGCACCGTATTTATTCCCAGCTGAAAATGCCAGTCGCTTGCATAAAAACGCCTCCAAACGTCCAAGTTAAAAAATATTTCAGCTCTCGGCAAGCAGATAAAAACGCTACACGTGAACACGTGAGCACAAAACTAAGGTTCAGTACCTTGTCAGGCTGATGGAGTTTCCAAAAAAGCTGCGATCCCGTTGAAAACAATTAAAAACATACACTGCTCTTGGGGAGGGGGGGGGGGGATGTCTTGGTGGACATGGCCTCTAAGTCCTTAAAACACAACTGACCTTAGGACCCCGGTCGCCAAGGCGATGGCTAATGTGGATATTGTCTAATAAATGATAAACCTGTACATCCTAGAGTCTGGTGTTTCAGGAACTTGTGTTGGTGCAACATCACATAGAAGTTCAATACATCAGGAACAAAGACAGTCTTTGCAGAATATACTGCATTTACACCTGTACAGCCAAACATACACACACGCGCGCGCATGCACACACACACACACACACACACACACACACACACACACACACGCATACACACACACACACACACACACACACACACACACACACACACACACACACACACACACACACACACACACACACACACACACACACACACACACACACACACACACACACACACACATTCATTATTCATGGTGTGGACTGTGAAATGAAACATTTGAAATGACAATTTCACCGCTGAGAACTCTGTTCCAAAATCGTGGAAGAGTGGACCGAAAGTGCCTCTAGCATGCCCTACAGTCATCTGTACCGGATACAGACATAACCCTGGTAACCTTCTCCGTGTTGGACACAAAACACAGTCTTTGGACACAGAACACTCTGTGTGTGTGTGTGTGTGTGTGTGTGTGCGTGTGCGTGTGCGTGTGCGTGTGCGTGTGTGTGTGTGTGTGTGTTCTGTGCTCATGCCACCATGGAACAAAGCTTTAATGTATTTATTTGTGCATGTCTGCATGCATTTGCCTGCAATAGTGATTTCTGTGTGTATGAAATTACTATACAGTACTGTATGTGTACATACTATGCCTGCAGCATGCTTGTGTGTGTGTCACTGTGTGCGTACACCCTTGTGTGTATATGCTCTTGTTTGTACAGTACGACTGTGCACACATGTGAGTTTGTATGTGCATGCACATGAGCGCGCGCACGGACGTTTGTGTGTGTGTGTGTTTGTGAAAATGTGCCTGTGCCCTTGCTTGTGTACGTCTCTGTGAGTATGTGTGCTCTCTTTTGAACATGTCTCCCTGTGTTCGGTGTGTGTGTGTGTGTGTGTGTGCACACGTGGCAGTAGTCTGATGAGCTCTGACAGTGGTTGTCACATCAAACATGGGTGCCGCACACCCTGTGTTCATTTGCTGTTGCGCGCTATTAGCCTGCCACCGCTCACACTGGCACACAGAGTCAAGACAGCGTCACATAGCCGGCGTACACAAAGACACCCACCACCGCCAGCTCTATCCCACCACAACTCTCTGAGTCTGATACGTACTGTGTAATGGAACATAGAGAAACAATATCATAAAATGATATGCTCTTCTAATAAAAGAACATAATAACTAGATTAAACATTTATTTAAGAATGAGGTCTTAACCCATTAAGACCTGAGACCGATCGATGATTCATATTGAGATATTCTATATATATATATATTATATGTATATATAAATAATTATTAAATATATATATATATATAGAATATCTCTATATGAATCACTGATACAGTGCATATCCTGATTATGAATGTGCGTCACATACAGTATGTATTTCTTCCCCCAGTGAAACCCGTTAAGTTTCACTGTGTATGCACAGACACCAACGTACATAATTGTGGGTTCTCATGTAAGCATGTTTTTCCCATAATCTTCTTCATTAAAAAAACTCAAGACAGTAAAAGGGAGCTTTTTTTTGTCCAAAACTCTGAACCAACTAGCTACATATTTATTTTGCTGTTGTGTTATTGTTTACTAATGGCACAAAGGTGAGACCTAACCATAGACATTGTTAAACGCTGTAAACAGCTGTGACGCACCAACGTGCAAGGGTTTGGGGATATAGCTAAACATGTCAGCGCTCAACTGACACATTGTTGTGGAGTTACAGCACTGACATTTAATTACAAACATGTTTAAAGTGAAAGTGTGTCTGAGTTGGTGTCATGGCGATGGCGACACCAACATTTGCAGTATGGTTGGTTACTCTTTACATGATCACACACATGCATTGTAATGTTATCACATACACGCACGCACACGCACACACACACACACACACACACACACACACACACACACACACACACACACACACACACACACACACACACACACACACACACACACACACACACAAATACACAAACAAATGTTTCAACACAAGTTGAAATATGGAGAAACGTAAAGATATGTAGAGAGGGTCTGAATGGATGCGGTTACTTGGAGGCAGTGTAGATGAGGGGTTTCTATAGCAGTGCCATAGATACGCATGAGGAATTAAAAAGAGAGGACGAGGTGATGACTGTTTGGATTCAATGACAAGTTCTGGTGTGTTGTGAAGGTCTCCATGGTAACGGGTACACTGTCACACCAGGAAGGAACTGAACTAGCCCACCTGTCAGTTCCTCTGACTCCAACAGAGTAGAAATGCATCTGGACCGGCCTGCTGGAATTCAGTTTGAAATCAAATGTTTTATTCATGTGAAATAAGATGTGTGGAGGTACTTTCTTGGCCTATACTGGCTGTGTGCACAAGAAATGTGGTGCTGAACGGTCCAACTGTTTTGCGAGATTAGCCCCAAACAGACAAACAAACACACAGACATGAGTGAAAACAGAATTTCCGACGTTGCCCTCGGCCTGGCATAGTCACTGCATACACCTATGACATGGCTCTGTAGGAGCCTCTCTGTGTATAAGAAGAAACAAGCAGTGGTGTAAAGTAACTAAGTACATGTACTAAAGTAGTATTTAGTTACTTTGTAGATTTTGATTATTATTACAAAACTAGAAAGTACTGTTCCTGAAGAAACAGTGTGGGATCGCTAAGAATGTTGCTGGTATTGAGTATTGATTAGTAGTTAGTAGTTAGTAGTGTTAAAGGTTTGACATTTTTAAGTTTTGAAAGGGTTGAAAGGGTTGAAAGGTTCTAAAGGTTTGAAAGGTTTGAAAGGTTCTAAAGGTTCTAAAGGTTCTAAAGGTTTGAAAGATGTGAAAGGTTCTAAAGGTTTGAAAGATGTGAAATGTTCTACAGGTTTGAAAGGTTCTAAAGGTTTGACAGGTTTGAAAGATGTGAAAGGTTCTAAAGGTTTGAAAGGTTCTAAAGGTTTGAAAGATGTGAACTGTTCTAAAGGTTTGAAAGGTTCTTAAAGGTTCTAAAGGTTCTAAAGGTTCTAAAGGTTTTAAAGGTTCCAAAGGTTTGCGGTTTTAAAAGTGTTAAAGGTTTGAAAGGTTTGTAGTTTTTTAGGGTAAAACAGTGATTGCTAGGGTCTAATAGGCGGTTGATATGGTCTAATAAGCAGTTTCTAGGGTCTAATAGACGGTTGCTAGGGTCTAAGTGGTGGTTGCTAGGGTAAAATAGGTGGTTGCTATGGTAAAACAGGTGGTTGCTAGGGTCTAATAGGGGGTTGCTAAGGTCTAATATGCAGTTTATATGGTCTAATATTTGGTTGCTAGGGTACAAAAGGTGGTTGCTAGGGTATAATAGGTGGTTACTAGGCTTTAATATGGTGTTGGTATGGTCTAATAAGCAGTTGCTAGGCTCCACTGTAGCTAAATGGCATTTCCCCATTGAAATGAATGGGATTTTATATGCAATTAAAAGTGAAATATCTCTAAAAGGAAAATTGTTTCAAAAAATTCAAATGGTAGCCGATATGTCCTAAGTAGGCCGAACGTTATAGAGTTGGAACGGAGTTTCTAGCTAAAAGTATGAATTTCCCCATTGAAATGAATGGGATTTTTTTTGCAGTAAAAAGTGAAATATCTCAAAGTAATTTTTCTTCCAAAAATTCAAATGGTAGCCAATATGTCCTAAGTAAGCTGAACGTTATAGAGTTGGAACTGAGTTTCTAGCTAAAAGTATGAATTTCCCCATTGAAATGATTGGGATTTTTTTAGCAGTAAAAAGTGAAATCTCTAAAAGTACAAATTATTTCAAAAATTCAAATGGTTGCCGACATGTCCTGAGTAGGCCGAACGTTGAAGAGTTGGAACGGAGTTTGTAGCTAAAAGTATGAAGGACTAGTTAGGGTCCAAAAAACTGTGGGAATTATTGGCAATAACATTAGTGTGATCGCTTTAGCGATCCCACAACTACTTCAGCCCTATATGCATTTGGGCCATTTGAAAATAGCCGATCTACAAGCTCACAATGTGAGTAATTTTTTTATTCTGGACTTTTACTTGTAACAGAGTATTTCTACATTGCAGTCATAAGTCAAAACATTCAAGTACTTTTCCACCACTGGAAACAAGGAACATAAAATCATGTTCCTCATTCGTGCGTGCAATGATTATCTTGGAAGTGTTTAAATTAGTAAAGTTTGAATGAGAATGCAGTGTTTTGGAATTAATTAGCGTGTGATTGGATACAAGACACTTGTGAGAGTTGTGTGGGAGTTTATGGACAGATCTTTTAATATAGTTTTGCCGTTGTTAATTGGCCGCCTATTAACGTAAAGTTCATGTGTTAAAGTACTTTCTCGTTTCTTTTGATTCTTCATTCATCATGAAGGAATGTGACACAAACACAAAATTCTCAACAAATATGAGGTTTCATGGGGCGAGTAATTGATAGGGGAAAAAGTCATTCTAGAGGTGTATTAAAAACATATATCCCAAAATCTCTAAACATTACCTTCATTCGTGGACATAATGTTTTTCATGGACGTAAAGATGAATAGTGACACTTGAAAAAATTCGACCATTTCATTTTTTTTATTTTTTATTATTATATTTTGTGGTTAATTTCTTCTTATTTGGATCTGGCATGACAGCAGAAGCTAGGGATTGATCTTCTAACATAACCAGCACAATAATTGTATGAATGACGAACTTTATACGACCAGGTGACATGATTTAACAACAGCACTGAGTAAGGAGTCTCCCCTCTGGAGTAATGGAGAACTAAACTGGACTTGATATTTATTCATTTTTACAGCGTGGCGCCTCTTAAGGGGTGAGCTGTCCAGGGAGACCGGGTTGCAAAAGTAACAGGGGGCACTTGTAACACACTCAATCACTCCAATCAGAAACCAGCTAGAGTGATGAGACGTCCTCTGCACACGCTCAGTACGAGTCTCTCTCTGCCTAATGGAAGAGTAGTCGCATCATTTCACCTTGGCGAATTTTCAACAAAAAAATGATTTTGAAGTACTGTATGCAAGTACATTTTGGGATGTACGGTATTTTTCTTCTGCTGTCTAAAGTTTAGATGACAGCTATTTTAAACTTAGTTTAATTTTATCTTTAGGTTATTGGCTGGAAATTAACATTAATCGCATATGCTGGTGTTTCTAGATAGGATAGGGGATTTCATCGGGGCAATTGTAACATTGTGTTACAATGTAAACGGATATTCTGTGATTACATAATATACTTTTATGTTAGAAAATAAACATATTTCGCTCTACAAAAAAGAAAAATACATTTGAAAATGTGAAATCTTCAGCATTGAATCCATATGATACCTGACATCTACAATAATTTTTATTACATACAAAAAAATCTTAAAGGTAGGGTAAGTGATATTTTTTGGTTAAAACAAAAAGTATTTTGTTAAAAGGTTAAAATACTATATTCTGATAGTAATCATTGCTATAGAGTGTTTTTTCAGTAACAGATGTCTCCCTGTCTTTCCAGCTCTTTAATAAACAGAAAATACATTTTTCGGTAGGTGTCAAAATCTCAGCCAATCAGGAGAAAGTACCAATTTTTAAGCTTAATTTGTATAGTGTTCCAGTTCCAATTTTGCATGCTCATTTCTTAGTGTCATCACTTCCAATTTCACTTGTTTAATCTATATCCTGATTGAGTTCTCTGTCCTGGTTGGATAAAATTGGAAATGAAACTGAAACTGAAACGAAAATGCATTTTCTGTTTAATAAAGAGGTGGAGAGACAAGGAGACTCCTAATACTGAACAAACACTCTATAGCAATGAGTACTATCAGAATATAGAGCTATTTAACAATTATTTTAACCAACGCAAATCACTTATCACTAATCACTTAAGTAACATTATTAAATTATTAGTACAGCAGTAATGCGATAGATTTGAGATGTGCTTTTTTTTTAGATACAGTGGGTTAATATGACTTATCTTTACAATTAACACTTTGACCTATTGCATTAACAGTAATGTTCTCATCATATTAGTGAAAACATATAAATGGCATTCTAAAGTGTAGCTGCTGTCTCAACAACATGATGCCAGCTTTGGAGCGCTGTCTGGAAATGTATTAATTAGGGCACATTTATTACATCAAAAGATAACTAGCATATTAGTCTGTAAAAACTTTTAATTTTAAACATTACTTTGAGGTCACATTTTCTGTTTGATAACTTATCTAATATGATTTTGCCCTTGACACTTTTAATTGGCAGTGGCTTTCTTAGCCTCAGACCAAGCTCGAGGCTGTGTGTGTGTGTGTGTGTGTGTGTGTGTGTGTGTGTGTGTGTGTGTGTGTGTGTGTGTGTGTGTGTGTGTGTGTGTGTGTGTGTGTGTGTGTGTGTGTGTGTGTGTGTGTGTGTGTGTGTGTGTGTGTGTGTGTGTGTGTGTGTGTCAATTAGGGCTGATGAGAGTTGGCATGAGGAACCTTTCTGAAACCCTTCATTTATTTCCCCCTACAAGGCTCCCTTGTCTAATAAGGGGTGTGTTTGTGTGTCCATTATTGCATCTGCGTACTGTAAGTGAACGGTGGAACGCTTCCATATCAGCTGAAAGACTCCAAAGACAGCAACTCCTACAACTCAACGTTGTAGAGTCTAAATACTGCCAATGATTTTTAATCTGTTTTGACAAGCAGTCGTAGCCTCAGCATATTCTCCTTGATGAGAGACCATTTTCCGGTGTTCCACAGTCGCTTGATCGTCCCTGCTCATGCACTTGTCATTTACTGGAAAATGTGCTTACGTTGTTCATCTGCTGTTAAGAAATTGAAAAGTGGAAATGCAATGTGGCTAAGGTTAAAATTAGAACATGATTGAATAGGCATATACTGTATGAATGCAAAACATCAAAGTGTTGCCTATTGTTTGTGATTTTTTTAAACACAAAGAATGCCAAATGTACAGTAGGAGAGATTAATACATGTGATAGCCTCCAGATTTTCAGTAAGGTTCGTTGAAAATGTTTTTTTTTTCTTTTATAATCTAAAAATCCCACACATTATCCTCGTCTATAAATACATTTCCAGACAGCGCTCCGAAGCTGGCATCATGTTGTTGAGACAGCAGCTACACTTTAGAATTCCTGACCTGTAAGCTTCTCTACAATTTTGACACTCAGAGTTCAATAAATTTTCAATTCAATGTACACAGGATTTTACTTGTAGGAAAAGCCATTAGTCACTAAAGGCTTCTCTACGTTTTCTCACAAGCAAAATCATGTGAACCCACAAAAGTTTGGGTGTGGGTTCATTTGAGACAATGAATGACTTGTCACATGCTTTCTGTCTCTCACTCCTCTCTTGTGGCCTCTCTGCTCTGCTGCCTCCTCATCATGTCTTTCTTCTCAACCCCATCATGCCTTCCTTTCGATCACCTGTCTGCCTTCATGGCTTCACCTTCAACATATTTGTCTTCTCCTTGTCCTTTGTGTCTCCCTCGTCTGTTCCGTTCCTCGTCTGTCTCCATATATCACTCCGTGTATCATCTGTCCTTTGTTGCCCCTCCTCTCCCTATCCGTCTTACAGAGAGCCGGCTTATTAGGCGGAGCAGAGAAGGAGTCTGATTTCTGTGAAAAGCTGGAGAAAGGGTGTTTTAAAGTAAGCTGGGTCTGACCATCTCACCACCTTGAAAAAAAAAGCTACAGCTGACTCGATGTTTGTTCTGTCTCAAGTACAGCCTGAGAGTTGTCAGAGTAAATGTCACGGTATCCGTCTTGCCTGCCACCACAGAGTAGAACTGCCTGCAATGTGCCACCATATTGAATATTTGTAGCGTGTAATGCCAAATATATCATTAAAATGCTTCATCAAACAGTTCCGAGTCAGGAGACCACTACAAGCTTTCCATAGTCAAACACTCGCCCACCATTGTAGAGGCCTACCTGGGTTTATTGGGGAATTGGCAGTGATTAAATTGGAGAGAAAATAGAAACATGCTATGACTAAATGTCAAGCTAAATATAAACATATTATTATTATTATTATTATTATTAATTTACATGCAGGACCACAACAAAAGTGGAATAGCTATAAAAAACATTCCCATACTGTATGTACGACACCATCTGGGTGCAAAGCCTGAGGTCTGTAAATTGAATTGTAGAGGCAATGACTATTTTTCAAAGATATCATGCAAAATGACGTGTGTGTGTGTGTGTGTGTGTGTGTGTGTGTGTGTGTGTGTGTGTGTGTGTGTGTGTGTGTGTGTGTGTGTGTGTGTGTGTGTGTGTGTGTGTGTGTGTGTGTGTGTGTGTGTGTGTGTGTGTGTGTGTGTGTGTGTGTGTGTGTGTGTGTGTGACTGCATGTTTGCTTGCGTGTGTGTTGTTTTTATACAGTACTGTTGTGGCTAGCCGCGTGTGTATCGTGGTCTGTTTCTCTCCTCAGGTATGGCCTTCCTCCTCCCCTGACAGTGAGCTTAGTCTAGGACCTGGCTAACATATGTATGCACTTAATTTAGGAGAGATTATCTCAACTGTTCTTGGCTAATATGACCCCAAGGAACAATTTAGGAACTATGAGAAATTCTCTATCCGGGGCGAAATACCCGGAAATGACCGCTACTTCAAACACGGCTCTATCTTCTAAACCGTTGGAGCTACAGATTATCTGAGGTGCTCAAAATGTTCACAATACTCATGTTTAGTGAAAAAAAGTTTTTACAGAACAGCTACAAAAAACGGCTAAAAACTGTCAACTTATTATAGTCCAGGGCCATAAGAATATTTTTGTGTGAATCAATCTAAAAGCACCAAATGTGTCCCAGATATAACCCAGGGCATGCTCTGATGATGTAGCAAGGGTGCCCGAGCCAGCAACCTTCGGGATCGTCATAGTGGCGAAATCCAATATGGCCGCCACCTGAAATGGGTTTTGGCTATGTTTGAACCAGATGAGCTACACATGCAAACTTGGAGTCTAAATCATGTTTTTTGACCATTAGAAACATGTTGGAATGCTTATATTAATGATTTAATCTATCTAGAGGACTCTAATGTGCATATCACATATATGGCCACTATGTTATGAAACAACCAATGTATCGTACAGATGTAATTTTATTGAAACAATAGAATGATTTAGAGTACAACTCATTCCTAATTATACAGCTAGTAGGCCTACAGTATGTGCAACAATGCACAGCATAAATGTAATCCTATCATAGGATGTATATAATTTGACCAATATGTATTATTGTACATTGTACATGATTGTCTTGGTGTTACAACAGCAACAGAACTGATACATACATTCAGCATGTCAAAAGGCCATCACATCCCAGATTGTAGTACGTTGGGCTGGTATTGGGACTCCATGACTAAGACTTGGGAACCTTACTGGTCCCGTCTTGCAAATGCCAGTAAAACTTGCGCAATCCTCCTCCACCGTGGCTTCAAAAGTCATGTAGTGGACATAAAGCAAATTATGCGAAGCTGGAGTCCGTTGGATATCCTCGATATAGAAGTTGTATGATTAGAACAAAATAAATCTGTGATTCTAATTTAAACATAATATTGTTACAATTCTATACACCTTTGACTATATGATATTATTCAATTTATACTGAGCATTGCTCTGCATATACTGTACTGGCTGTTGCTGTATAATTTGGGTTCAACTCATATTCTATTGTTTCAACATCTGTACACAGGTTGTTTATTTTCTTCAGTTTGATCTTAACTCATTCCAACAACTCTACACTCTGGATGAAACTTTATGTTACATAACATTTTTGATATAGGCCATATTTGTAATAAGCAAATCAGAGTGCTCTAGATGGCTTCAATCAATAATATGAGCATTCTAATGTGTTTTTAATGTTCAAAAAGTATAAAATAGACAGCAAGTTTGCCAAAATGAAGAAGATTAAGGGAAGTAAAACTAATTGTCAGATAGTCGCCATCTTTGAAATATGCAAAATAGAGGTCCAGCCACACCCAGTCATAAAGATAAGCATTCCAACATGCTTCTAATTGTCAAAAAACATGATTTAGACACCAAGTTTGCATTCATAGCTCATCTGGTTCAAAAGTTATAGACAAAACCTTTTTCAGGTGGCGGCCATATTGGATTTGGCCACTATGATGACCTGTAGGGTTGCTGGCTCGGGCACGGGTTCAAACATGAGTATTCTGAACATTTTGAGCACCTCAGATAATCTGTAGCTCCAACGGTTTAGAAGATAGCGCCATGTTGGAAGTGTGGTCATTTTAAAAAGGGCGTGGTCATTTTCGGGTATTTCGCCCCGGATAGAGAATTTCTCATAGTTCCTAAGTTGTTCCCTGGGGTCATATTAGCCTAAAACAGATGAGATATTCTCTCCTAAATTAAGTGCATACATATGTTAGCCAGGTCCTAGACTAGCTGTGGAGTTGATTGAACACACCAGTGTTCGTCAACTCATCAGGGTGTGGCTGTTAAAAGCCTGAGGAAGAGAACAGACAGAGCCAGTGGGCCATTCAGCAGTGTGATAATGTTGTCTTAAGACACAGCTAGTTGGTGGTTCTACTTGCAAGAGAACAGCCTTGATAGATAAATAGATAGATAGATAGATAACTGTATACAAAAGTATACACATATACAACTATCCTGCAGTATGCAGAACAGGTAACAGTGTCCCCACAGTATCCCACCCAAAACAAAAAGAGTGTCCGTGACAAACTGTCCAACCAGTACAATCAGTGCTATGCAAAGTGACAGTGTCAACAGTGCAAGCAGTGCAATAACCCTATTCTAAAGTGTCATAAGAAGTCAGAGTCCTTGGTACATATTTTATTCCAAGTTATATGACAGTTGACCTGGCAGAGCGACCAACGTGTGTCTCGTTGTAATCTAAATCCTCATAGCTACCGGCACGAAAAGACCAAGTCTCATACCGTTCCAACCGAGTTCAACTCAAGTGTAGTGTTGTGGGTGCACCGGTATTCTGTGAACTCTCCCTTTCTAAGTGTGTTTTGTGTGTGTGTGTCTGTTTGTTCTAGGTTTAGAATAACTTAAGTTAACGGTCAGAACATATGTGTTTGGTGGCTTTGTTAAGTGTTTAAGTTTGTTAATACTTCCTAAATTTTTTGTACATTTGTCTTGACTCCTTCTTCCTCCCGGCTTTTAATTTATGTTAAACCCCACAACGCCTAGACCAACTTGGGGGTCGTAAAAAGTACATGGAAATAGTGTTTTTATAGAATAAAGAAAATATGCAGAACACATACACAATATGAATAACAAGTGGTAAGTATCAATAAGTATCAAAGTATCAAAATATATGTCAGGTTGTCAGACATTGTTTCCCTTCTCCTTGTAAGATTCTTAGTTTTGAGTGCTGTCTGAAACTGTGTGGATTTTGGTGCTGAATGTGTTGAAGTCTATTTCTATGGTTTGGTTGAATTTCACACATTTGCATCTCATCCTTTCCGTTTCATTTTCTCTTGGACTGTGACCCTAAGCTACACACAATCCCTGTTGCTTTACCTTCAGAAGCGTTCGTTTGTTCCTCTTCTTTCTGTCTCTCTTTCTTTCTTTCTTTCTTTCACAGTGTATTCAATTTCAACTTCAACTTCAATTTCAACTTCACCTTATGTGTTACATCACACGTTTGCAAAACATTTTTTCTACAAGCTACCTACAGAATTGCAGTTACATAAGAATAGAGGGGGAAAGTATCACATATAAAAACAAGCAATAGCAAATATACAAAAAGTGTGGACAAATATGTAAATAAAGGTAGAGTACCTCAGTGTCTTGTGAAAATGAAAGACAACCCGTCACAGGAGATATTAAATATGTATTAAATGTGTGCAAATGTAGAGTATTCACTGTGCCCATGTCAGTGCAAATTGTCGTCATTAGGCAATGATTAACATCAGGGCAAATCGCCATTGTTAACCAACAGACGGACAGAGAGATAGAGAGAGGGAGAGTGGGAGAGCTCGATCATTGAGATACAGAGGCAGTCTGAGTCGGTCAGACAGGCAGTTGTCCAGAACCACTGATCCGACTGACACGCCCATATAGAAACACAAATCTTTACTTCTGGGGGTCCCTGGAACGACACATTTTGAGAATCTCTGATTATAGCAACAAGACATTTGTAGAATCCCCCAGAAGCAAAGATTTGAGTTAAAAATGTTTGCTTTAAAAAACATTGATTATTCAAAGATTTGCACATATTTTCCAAAAATAGCAGATCTACAAGCTCATATATCTGCTATTTTTGAATAGCCAAAGACATCTTAAAATGACACACAGATGCGTTCCCCGTCTTAAAGGGTTAATGTCATGAATAAAGAATCCTTGAGTTGAACAGCTTCAAAACAATTGCAAAGAGAAGAAAAGTCAAAGGCACTTTATGACAGAGTTATGGTATAACAAAAGTTTAAAAAAAACTATTAGATGATGGCTGACACCTACTGTACGTGTTTGAAAGGAGTCTTCGCCAGAGTGTGGGTGTCAAAATGAGTAGGTAGTTAACTTTTGTTACACCAGAACTCTGGACTTTGCATAATTATGTCTTTAATCCTTGACTCGAAGAGCACCTTTGTTTGTTTATTCAAGAAGCTTTTTTTTATAGCAATGACACACAATCTTCTTGCAATTATCTCAAGCCATGTTGATATTGACAGTTTTTGTACATACAAAACATTGCTTTTATAGACAGTGAAGAAAAATATGTATTATGCTAAAGTTCCAGCTGTCACGCACCAAATGCATAATATTGTTAGCATATATCAATAACTTTTTATTATTATTGTCTCCGCCAGGCCAAAGGCGTGGCCGAAACACCATCCAAACATCACGCAAATCGGTACACATTGTCTCTATAGTCATGTGATCAACACGGATCTGTCCGATTTCTCATATTCCATCCTTAATGGCTAAGATTGCCATCTAAAATTTGCTGGAGTGGCTCATTTTGAACAAAAAGCCTCTAATCATGAACGCAGCGTTCGATTGCCGTGAAAATTTGCATGCACATGCCCACTAGGCCGAGAAAGAAAGGCCACCCTTTTCACATTGGCCTATTATAGCGCCACCCGCAGGCCAATTTTTGAAAAACACATGTTTCGACTTTTGTCTTCCTCACAGTCCGTTTGACTCTGAGGGAAGGGGGCACGGTGGCGCAGTCGGTAGCACTGTCGCCTCACAGCTAGAAGGTCCTGGGTTTGATTCCCGCCGGGGACGCTGTGGGCGTGTCCTCTCCTCTGCCCATACCTTTCTGTGTGGAGTTTGCATGTTCTCCCCTGTCCCCTAGGGTAGGTACCCTCACAAAAAAACATGCAGTAATCCTGGTCTCTAACTGCCTCCCCCTGGTCAGCCGGGGCACCTGATGTAGGGGAAGTAACTGGCTGGAATAACGTGTTCTTTCCACGCTCTACGTCCAACCGGGGAAACACCCCCGTCAGGTGATAAGGAGCTAGCCCCTCATGCATTGAAGGAGGCATGAGCTTTGGGCTCTCCCCAAGCTGGCAGAGGGAGAGTAGCGCCCAGGATTACATAGGCAAATAGCAATGAGTGAAAAAATGGGTTACAAAATTGTGGGATAAAAAAAACAAACACGTGCAGACCAGTCGAGTGCTCCAGTATATTTGATTTGGATACTCTCTCCTGAAGTGCCATGCATGCAGGTATTATTTTCTCTGATGCAAGTTGTCCCTGTTGAGCACTGACAAGCCCTTCTACTGGCTGAAGCGCGTTGGACCTAATTACTACAGACTTTGTCCAAACATCACGCAAATCGGTACACACTACTGTATGTCTATAGTCATGTGACCAAGACGGATCTGTCTGATTTTTCATATTCCATCCTGATTGGCTAAGATTGGCATCTAAAGTTTGTATGTCTGTGCAATAACTTAATCAACATTAATCCCTCAACTTCTCCAGATTCCACTCACCTCTATAATGACTGAATTCCGAACATTGCTGGCCCACAATAACCTACCTGACCTGGCGGAGACCTGTGCTCCGAGGAGCACTTTTTCTAGTTATTATCATTATTATTACAATTTCATTGAGTTTTATTTAAAATGGTGCATGGCTATTTTGGCGAAGTAATTAACAACTTAACCCCTTTATTCTTAGTTGACCTGGGTCCCCCAGGGCTCTATCCTAGGCCCTCTACTTTCTGAGTCTACTAAACACGTCATGTTCCGACACGTTGTGAGCTTGTTAGATGTCTTTTCACCCAAATGTTCGCCCCAAGAATAGGGTTGTTAATTAATTTCAATGAAAGGTTGCAATGCTACCAAAATAGCTCTCACTTTTATAACTCTAACAGGAAGGCCAGTGACAGCATGCACCAATTACTGGAGCCCCAATGTCAGCCAAATAGACTGCAGTAGGCTCCTATTAGTAAATTAAAAATGAAGGGAAAAGGTTGGAAGCAGAGATAATTGTTCCTATCATGCCTTACAATGATGGTGTATGTATCAATGTGACCCCTGCTGCATTGGTTGCACAGGGAGGACGGCTTGAGAGAGCAAGGAGTAAGACTGACTCTGTCTGTGTGTACACGTGTCGTGTGTTAAAGATTTATCAATATTGACGCGTTGCTACAATCGAGTGAAATTTAATTTATTAATGGATTGAATACTTTATTAGCCGTTTGAAAGTACAAAGACTCTCTTGTATTTATTCAACACAAGCCCGGGTTCATGTTGTACAGGAGATGTCTACACAGTAAAATCCTAAGGGGGTCGTAAAGGAACCCTTGCAGGCACATTATTTTTACACGGTCAGAGTCAAATTAACACTCAGTATTTGTGCTGTGTATAGTGAGCTTAAATTTCATGTGTGTGCGCTGCGGAGAGATTGATGATCTGCTGACAGGCCCTTTGTGGCCGGGTCTGGGGATGTGTATAGAGAGAGTGGTCTTTGGATTAGACGGGAATAGCACCGTGTAGGCCTTTACGGGCACCGGGCGAAAGCTCGACCAATATTTCTCTCCAAACGTTTGAGCGTGCACAGTCACACTAAAGCGGTGTTGTTGAACTTCATAACCTTGGGGCTGTACAGCTATACCGTGAAGTCTAGATATTGCTCTGTGAGAGGGGAATGATGGTGACGTTTGCCTCAGAAATCTGACTTTTAGCACATAAACGAATGAGAACTTGAAAGGAGATCCAGCGCTGCAATAATTTGTAAACCGTAAAAAGGTGGACATTAGAGGGCACACGCCACAAAGTAGCTCACTTTGTTATTTGACATGCTCAAGAGAAATTTTATTAAGTAAAACTATCAATACTGCAATGTAGAAATTCTCTGTTTCTCTGTCCGGAATAAAAAATGTACTTGAGTAAAAGTACAAAAGTATTGCTATCAAAATGTACTTAAAGTACCAAAAGTAAAAGTGCTAAAATGTTTGAAAATAGCAGATCTACAAGCTCACAACGCGTCGCGATGCGACACGTTGTGAGCTTGTAGATCGCCTATTTTCAAATAGCCTAGGTATAAAATAGGGCTAAAGTGGTTGATGTATGTTTCATAATGTAATAATTAATATCTGCAAAGTAACTTGTAACTAAAAGTTTCAAATAATTGTAGTGGAGTAAAAGTATAATATTTGCCTCTGAGATGTAGTGGAGTAGAAGTAAAAGTACTGAAAATTGTAAATACTCCAGTAAAGTAAAAAAAATACCTCAAAAATGTACTTAAGTACAGTACTTGAGTAAATGTACTTAGTTACTTTCCACCACTGTCTACCTCACCTTGTAGTTGATTTATACAAAGATGCTATTGCTAGTTCTAGTACTGACCTGGGGGGAACATCCACACAGATTGACCCACAGCCAGTCAAGGTCAGCCATTGGAAAGCCTCATAATGAATAGCAGGTGTCTACTAGAGCTGTGCGCTGGCAGGCAGAACTCATCCCCCCAAGACCCTGAGCAAGTAAACACGGGCAGATTGAGTCCCGCACAACCGCCCCTGCTGTTTGAGTGCATTTGCTGGACCTGGCCTGTTTGCCGTGTCACGTGTGTGTGTGTGTGTGTGTGTGTGCGCGTGTGCGTGTGTGTGCGTGTGCGCATGCACGTTTGATTGAATGTCTTTGTGTGTGCACCTGTCTTTTTGAGAGGGGGTATTTTTTGGCACATGTAATTTTGAATGCACGTGGATGCTTTGGTGAACATTTGTCACTGTGTAATGCAAGTGCTTGCGCGCGTGTGTGTGAATGTGTGCGTGTGCGTGTGTGTGTACACAGTCACAGTCATCATTATCTCCATGGTGTTGTCTTGGCAAAGGAGAAGGTGATTGTGGCTTCCCACCGAGGTGTTTGACACTCCACAGCCAAGACAGGATGGCACGCTGTGTGTGTGTGTGTGTGTGTGTGTGTGTGTGTGTGTGTGTGTGTGTGTGTGTGTGTGTGTGTGTGTGTGTGTGTGTGTGTGTGTGTGTGTGTGTGTGTGTGTGTGTGTGTGTGTGTGTGTGTGTGTGTGTGTGTGTGTGCGTGTGTGTGTACATGTGTGTGTGTGTGTGTGTACATGTGTGTGTACATGTGTGTGTGTGTGTGTGAGATTTATGAAGCTATGTTGTGACACTGGCGCTTAGACTACATTCATGTGAACAAACAATCATGTGGGTTCACACACACACACACACACACACACACACACACACACGCACTCACTCACGCGCACACACACACACACACACACACACTGCTGTGGTATTACATGGTTTCAGACCTGGCAGGCAGTGAGTCAAGTGATCTCACAGTGTGAATTGAATACTTTTTATCATGACAGGAGAGAGGGATATACTGGGAATGAGGGCAGGGTGGGAGAGAAAGAGAGGGAGCTAGAGAGGGATACAGTAGGGGTGCATCTCAGGTCTCTAAATTAAATACTCATTTCCTACACTTGCATCCTTTCCTTGCATTTTAATCCCTGCCACTGAGGAAGCATGTAGGAAATGAAGAAGAGTAGAGAGGAAAGGAGGACATTTTGTTTAGAGAAGTGGGACGAACCAAGACGAAAAAAAGACAGACTCCCCATCTCCGGGTTTACTTCCTGTATCTGTGTGGAGTAGATGGCCGCCTTTTTAGGAGACCGGAAGCAGGTTGGAGTAAATTATTTTCAATGGAAGAGTGAACGTGAACACAACTTCTGAACGATTCTTTAGCTACGTGACAACCAGGAATAGTTTGGTGACCACCGGAGAGACGGGTGACAGCCGGAATGTAGACGGCATACCGGGAGCAGTATGGGTTAGCGCCCTGCAGCCTGTGTCTTCCGTGAGGAAGAAGCCCAACAAACCCACGGTGAGGCCTTTAGGAGGGCCATTCAAGCAAACCGCAAGTGGTGCTATTACCATTAGACGGCCCAATCTAGTGGTACCGGCCCAAGGAACCATCACGCCAGAAGGAAATGTTTGGATCGGGATGGTGCAGAGGATCTGGTACAGCGCTCAGGTCCTGGACCTGGTGAGACGAAGGAGGAGCCCGGCCCAGGAGGCCACCCACAGAGCCTAGTCCCTCCACGTGCCAGAGCCTCCCCCGAGTTCTGGCAGAGTAGTTCCGGAAAAGCGGACTGATTGACCCTGTCTTTCCCTATAGGACTGACCATGGGTAGCTACTGTACCTGGGACGTAAGTCGGGGCTTGATCAACCCCGGCTGGGTCACCTGTGCGAGGGTGTGTATGTTGCGAGACCCGAAACACCCTATGACCCCAGGCTACAACACTGATGATACATCCCAGGTGCATCCATGTGATGTATTCTTTATAGCCCCATGGTCACTGAACTAAATATTAGACCCAATCGCCACAAGCCACACAATATTCCCAAAATGTCCCCGCAATTCCAGTCGGAAGATTCGTCACACTGCATGGGGGGCAAAATGCAGCCGTGGAATACATTGGAGTCAATGAGGGCCATGTGGGCCAGCTTAGAACAAAAACTATTTCTGAACGACTGCGACCTTATTGTGATATGTCTTCTTTTATATTTTCTTCAAAGAGTCTCCTTACGCTGCAGGTCATCAAATTATTGGTTTAACTAAACTAAAAAATCTCCATGAATTCAAGGCTTCATGGGGTGTGTAATTGATGAAAAATAAGATTTTTTTGGGGTGAACTGCTCCTTTAAAGTATAGTACGATAGTTCCATTGATCTAAGGTGAAACACAATCGATTGACTGATCATTAAAGTAAAGATTCTTTACAGATCTACAATCTACTTGTAGATCTTAGCAGATCTACAAGCTCATAGCGTGGCACTCGGTGCCGCGCTATGAGCTAGTAGATCTGCTATTTTTTAATAGCCGAAAGATATCTAAAAATGCAGACACAGATGCGTTCCCAGATTGAATGGATGAAACTTATTTTATGATTGATGGCATTTTTTATTGTCTTCAATGGACCGGAAGACAAAGGAACTAGAATGTCAATCACAGGCACTGTTTGTGATCCAAACATCTGTCAGCAGTATCCATTGCTGACTGATAGCTTCACCAAGTGACTACGTCTGAATGACATGACTGAAAGAAAAGAAAAACGACATATTTGATGGGACTGTGCTTTTTAACCACAACCAAAAATAGCAGATCTACAAGCTCACAACGTGTCGCAACTGTCAATACCAGAAAGAGTGGTCCAAGTACAATTGTAACTCAGGTTCATTTTTTACTAAGGATAGAGGGTTTAAGTGGTTAAGGAGTCAGTTTGCCCTATCTCTCTCTCTCTCTCTCTCTCTCTCTCTCTCTCTCTCTCTCTCTCTCTCTCTCTCTCTCTCTCTCTCTCTCTCTCTCTGTCGCTCTCATCTCTCTTCTTCGTGTCTTTTGAAGTAGTTTTACTGACTGAATGAGTATTCATTGCTCACCTGGCATCACTGCACCAATGCTCTGTGCAATTTGGAATTATAATTTAACTCTGAGTGTGAGCAAATTGAAACACATGTAGGCTACCCGCATACACTCTCAAAGATTAATTAAGACTCAGGATTTTACTGTGAACTGTATAGTACCACAAGACACTGTGTACTGTGTACTGTATAGTACCACAGGAGACTGTGTACTATACCACTACAGGAGACTACTATACTACTACAGGAGACTGTGTACTGTACCACTACAGGAGACTATGTACTGTACTACTACAGGAGACTATGGACTGTACCACTACAGGAGACTGTGTACTGTACCACTACAGGAGACTATGTACTGTACAACTACAGGAGACTGTGGACTGTACCACTACAGGAGACTATGGACTGTACCACTACAGGAGACTGTGGACTGTACTACTACAGGAGACTGTGGACTCTACCACTACAGGAGACTGTGGACTGTACCACTACAGGAGAATGTGTACTGTACTACTACAGGAGACGCTTACAAAGTGCTTTTATTGCTGCCGTGGATGGATGTACAGCAGGGAAGTGGAAAGGCAAACATATATCTGTCGTTAGGGTGTGTGTGTGTGTGTGTGTGTGTGTGTGTGTGTGTGTGTGTGTGTGTGTGTGTGTGTGTGTGTGTGTGTGTGTGTGTGTGTGTGTGTGTGTGTGTGTGTGTGTGTGTGTGTGTGTGTGTGTGTGTGTGTGTGTGTGTGAGAGAGAGAGAGTGCACTTACATGCTGAATGTTAAACTACATAAAAAAATAAGGGCCAATATCAGGTATTTACATGGAAATGACTTAACCCATTTAGACCCGGTAACCCCTAAACATAACTATACCTTTCAAGCCGGGAACCCCTTTTGGGTTAGTTGTTGCTATGTAGAGTATATAGAAACATACATTTTTTTGTAATTTTTTGAAGGGATTTAGAAGGCGTTAAAGACCTATAAGGTCGAAACGTTGCGCCATTAAAGAAAATACATTTTGGGAGCCTTAAACCAGTGTGCGGATGTTTTTACCTTCTTCTCCTTGATATTTGCCTTGATGTCCAGCACCTGGCCTAAATACAGGTACAAGATGTTCACACTATCTCCTCTGTGAACGGCATTTAATATTTACAATTGACTTCAATCTTAATACATGAAATGTTAAATCTAAGACACTGTGCTTGTTTAAACACACAACACACTCTCTTTGTTGGAATGTCGCCTACCTCTACGCTTTCAAAAACAGGATGACAGCAAGGTCATATTGTGTGTGTGTGTGTGTGTGTGTGGGTGTGTGTATGTGTGTGTGTGTGTGTGTGTGTGGGTGGGTGGGTGGGTGCGTGTGCGTGTGCGTGCGTGTGCATGAGATGCGATAGGTCTTGACAGGGGCCATGTCTTCAAAGCCTCCGAGAAAAAAGAAAAAAAGTCCAGCGGACAAAGGCTCCATGCATTTGTCATGCACTGCCCATTTCCTTTGCTTTGGGCACAATCTCTCTCTCTCTCTCTCTCTCTCTCTCTCACACACACACACACACACACACACACACACACACACACACACACACACACACACACACACACACACACACACACACACACACACACACACGTCACATTTAACAAAGCAGCTTGACACAAATACACACGTACACATAGAAACACACATGTTTGATCAAAAGTGGAATAGTTCATAGTTGACATTATAGCTCAATAACTTCGCTGTATACCCAAAGGGACGCAATCACATATCTAGAGAATGCTTTTAAATTGTCTAATGAATTTGTCTTTTTTTTCAGAGGAAAATTAATGCTGAAGGCTCACACTAAATACAGTTCAGATGGATTGTGGCTGAAATGCCCCTTTGAAGTCAGATCACATTAAACTTTCACATTCGATCAAAAGCCCATCGGAAATATCATTGTGGACTGTGTGTGTGTGTGTGTGTGTGTGTGTGTGTGTGTGTGTGTGTGTGTGTGTGTGTGTGTGTGTGTGTGTGTGTGTGTGTGTGTGTGTGTGTGTGTGTGTGTGTGTGTGTGTGTGTGTGTGTGTGTGTGTGTGTGTGTGTGTGTGTGAATAATGTCTCACACAGGGCTAGTGTTAGCCAGGTCAGCGCAGAACACTATGTGAGATTTGGGTGGATTTCCCCTTTAACCTCCGCCATGTGTCCCTCAGGCACAGCCTTTGAAGGGGGCCCCCGACTACTGCTGACCGTGCACGCACACACACACAAACTCGTCAAATTATTTATATTAAATCACAAACTTAAAATCATTACAATTACATAAACCTACTGCAGGACATCGAGAATTACTCAGACATACTGACTTTACTGTACACACGCTGCATAACAGAGCATTTTAGAGTGCAACAATGAGATTAAGGACATATTTATATGTGTGTGTGTGTGTGTGTGTGTGTGTGTGTGTGTGTACGTGTACGTGTACGTGTACGTGTACGTGTACGTGTACGTGTACGTGTACTGTACGTGGTTGGGGGTGTGTGAGTGTGAGCACGGTGTGTACTGTCTTCTGGCAAAACATTATTTGGAAGTTTGTTCTCACCTTTCAAAGGTTAATTAATCTTCTGTTCTGTTACAGTACATGCCACATAAGCTGCAATGACTCATATCAAGCCAAATTAAAATAACCATTTGATGTGTGTGTGTGTGTGTGTGTGTGTGTGTGTGTGTGTGTGTGTGTGTGTGTGTGTGTGTGTGTGTGTGTGTGTGTGTGTGTGTGTGTGTGTGTGTGTGTGTGTGTGTGTGTGTGTGTGTGTGTGTGTGTGTGTGTTTGTGCTATGTTTACCAGGGCTGTAGGCATAGCCAGCAATGTCAAGAGTTGTTGTTCACATATTTTGTGAAACACGGCTTCAGAAACTTGGTGTGGGGAGAGTTTTAGGTTCGTTCAAAACTTTCTGTTGCATGCATCTCATTTCACCTAGTCAGTTGTCAAGTCAGCGTCGCTTGCCTCCTATTTTCAGCAAGCAACACTATTGTACGACAGTACTGTACGACATAGTATTATTTAAAGTCGTCATGAAATGGCTTTTTTGCTAACATTTTTGCTAAGCTTAGCTCAGAGACAGGGTTGTGTTTTTCGTTGACCAATCACAGTGTCAGCCGACGGTCCCGTTCCCTCCGGGCTATGGGATATCTGAACTCCACACACTGCACTGTTGTACTCTGCAGATCAGAGCACACAGCACAGCACGGCAGGCAGAGCAGGAGAGGGGATCAATGCTAGCAGCACTTTTATGCATTTCTTATTTCTCACCTCCAATGTTTCTCAGATGTAATGTACTGTTTGAGTTTAAAGAACGTAGCAGCCCAAATGTGTCTTCCCAATAAAAATCAGGTGCGAGCTATGTCATCACACAGTATGTTTGCGTTAACAGGACGCCATTAAAATCTATTGATAGATATGTCCTCATCATGACCACGGGTATAGCTAGAGTTGCACCGATACAGGTTTTTTCAATTCCAATGCGATATATAAATTTGCCTATTTCCCGATGCTTTCCCGATAACCGATAATTACACAGCAAAAGATTAAAATACAAAACATGCATTAACATTATTTATTTATTGTAGGATAGGCTTCAAATAAAGTGCAGTCATATTATTAATATTGTTTGTTGTGTAATGTTACACAAGGCTGTAATACACACAGCACCTCTTATTAAATAGCAAATAATGCACAAATGCCTTACATTTACATTCAAAGAAGGGATGTTCGTGGTTAACTGTTTAACCTGTAACCCTTAAGGAAATGGTAACCTGCTAACACTAACGGTTAAATGGTTATATTATTATTTTTATTGTTTTTGTACAAAGGTACCTTTTTACCCCTAAAGTGATGCCTGGATTCAGCTGCCATGTGACAAAGGTACAACATTATGATTGCGTGCAATGGCAATGCCTTACCAACGGAAAATTAATAACCTTATGGACACAGGAAGTTAGTTAAGATACATTTATTTTTACAGAATTACACCGTATTTTGAAATACAGGTATCATCTGAATCAATATTTGAGCTTTTCTTCTAACAAAAATGTCATGGTTTGATAACTGAGCCAGTTAGGTAATAGACGCGACGACGGATCGTGACAACACACGTTTGTAGTACTATTCTTGTGAGGACATCATTTTAGGTGATTTTATGTGATAGAAACCTCGCCAACGGTGAGAACATTACTAAGGACTTTGATTTAAACGCATAGCGGCAAGCAGCACAGCTACTTGTGTGTAGTTAATAAAGGGCAGAAGCATGGATTTACAAGGAAATCTCAATCATAGATAGTCTAAAAGTGTGAACATTTTATTTTTCATTGCACCACGTCTTTAAGTATTAGGCTAAGAGGGTATTTAAGGAGAAAAACTGTATAGGAATCAAGTGCATGCTTATGTTCATGCACTGATTTGTGTGTACTGTATGTGTAATGTAACGATGGAAAGGCATAATGTAAATGTTGCTCTACAGTACCTCTCTACTCTGCATCTCTTTTTTTTCTGCTAGAAGAGACGGGATTATTTGTGAAAATGGCCTATTTGAGTATGATTGGATGTTCACTTAATTCTGGCTGCAGCACTTCTCTACCCTTAGGCAATCTTGTCCTCGATTGGGATCAATGTTTTTGTCCGATTATGGGGCATATTTTAAGTGAACCCTTTGAAAGCCACGAAGGGTCATGTGAATGGGCTGTTCTCATCAGAACATTGTGCTGAATCACTGAATGTAGGGCTTTCAGAAAACACATCCACAACATGAATGATTACTCTTGGGTAAATTGACAGCATAACCTACTGTATTCTATACTCCTATACCGTAGGTAACAAAGTTGTTCCCATGGTGCCAATAATAATAATAATTATTTATTTAAATATTTTTGTGATACTGAGCAAATTGTCAAATGTCCATTCCGATTATGTATAATAGAATGTATCATGATTCAATTAAAATTAATTGCATGGAACCATATACCTAATGATCTATGTCCAACTACATACTGTAGGGTGCCGCTGCCGCAGAAGAGAAGGGACATTCTCCCAGAAAAGCACAGCGTATTTAGTCATTTACTGCATAATATAAGGCCAAATGTATTCTGCTGTGCACTAAACAGTTTGAGTTGGAGAGAACGTGTTCTCTGAGAGACACTCCTTGTTCTTCACCCAACAATTTGGACGTCATTGGTATCTTACAGACACGTCATACACATGGCATTATGTATGAACTGCTTTGTTCAAATCTCCAACAGATCAAACTTTTTTTTTTCAGCTCATTGTTTTGGATCATGCCATGGGAGGCAATGGATTCATGGGCATTTTGACGGGTATCACTGCTGAATGCTGTGGGTGTGTTTCATTTAGTTGTTACTGCCAGCATGAAGTTAATTGTCAACCCGATCTCCAGAGATTACCGTAACATTGCACGGAACGAGTGCACTTCATTCCGTGGATAGCCGCCTCGGAACTCCCGAATTGCGTGCATATGGTACGGCGCTGCCTTTGTGACAAAACCATTTCGGAGGCGTGCAGTCACAGGCGAATTGTCACCCCGTGAAGGACCACCGAGGGAGCTAAGGCGACCGAGTTGCCGTCCTGAACGGTGGGACATTCGCCTGTGCCTACTCAGCGCCGTTTGAGTTATGTACCGATAGGCACAGAATCGTACATTTTATTGTGCGGACTGCTCTGCTTCCGGGTTTTTCCGTGTTGCGACTGGTTACGCCCACCGTGGGACTCGCCGTACATATGCACGCAATTTGGGAGTTCCGAGGCGACTATCCACGGAATGAAGTGCACTCGTTCCGTGCAATGTTACGGTATTCTCTGGAGATCAGGCTGTAATTGTACAGGAGCTGTCCATGCTGGCATACAGAATCACCTAAATGAAACACACCCACAATTAATGTCATTACCTTCAGCTGTGTTTAGCTGTCAAGATGTCTTCTGTGAAAAGGTCTATACTTGCCCTCATTAAATTTCAGTTAGAGGTGAGTGGATAGGTGTATAGTGTGCGAGAGCAGATAGACAGGAGGCTCGCTCCTGTGAAAGTGAGGTGTTTCTGTTCATCTCACATGTGTATCTGCCTGCCTGTTCAGACAAAGTTGAACTGCCCTGAGCTTTTGACAGCACGGCGTGGGGTTTCACCCCCGAATAGCCATGCTACCCAAACAACGAAGACCACAAATGTTCTGTCACCACTGGACATGGAGGAAAAGTTAACTTTTGCACTCTGTGAAGTCTATAACTGTTTTTGCAAGGATTTACTGAATAGTATAAAAAGAAAGGAACTATAGCGTCAAAGTGGCGATTCAGGGGTTCATGTCAGCTGGGGTTGAAAGCTATGAGGGGTCTAGACATTTGACCGTTTTGACAATAACACATGTATTATTTATACATTTACAGGGGTTTGGTGTTTGGGGATTGGCTGGTTTCAGGATTGGTAATGTGGTCATGATTGTGTTTGTATATTCTTATATGACTACCATAGTATTTGAACTTTATTAATGTGCATTTTCTTATTGTGTTATTGTGTGAGTAGTGTATCGTACTATTGATGTATTTATTTATTTAATTAGTTAGTTATAGACTTTCTTTGCATTTCTTGCATTTATAATGCCCCCTAGTGTTTGATTTGAATGAAACTGTCAGGTTATGTTTTAGGTACTTATGTAGAGTAGACATATCCTGCAAATTTGGGCCATGGACAAGTTTCCTCTGTCATGTCCCCTGTTTCCACTCTCAGGTGCCAAAATGCATAGCTTCCTGTTAACTGGTGTTGTTTTAACCTTGTGGCATGTGTGTGTGTTAACCACAATGCAAATCAAATGGGAACATTCATTGACATGTATGGTAAGGAAAGTGCTGTGTCTAGTGTATGTTCCCTCAGCCATATGTTCACTCAAACCACAACCCTTATCCCCAACCCCAAGCCTAGCCCTAAACTCAGGGATCATAGGGCTGACCCAGTCTATCCCACACCCAGTATGCTCCTGGTATAATAACAAGGTGAAATGTTCTAAAATAATAAGCAAAATGTGTTCATACTTTGGTTGTGCAATTGACAATCTGAAAGGCTAAGAAACCTACCAGTATCACCACAGCGAAAACGTTGGCTAAATAGTAACCTACAGTACACACACACAACTGTCTTTGTCTTAATAATTCCTGGCACAATGTGTCGGTGGTGATAATGGAGGCGAGGCATGTGGAGACCAAAGGCTACAGTTCTGTTGTCGGACCAGGACCAAGGCTGTGCACCTTCTATTTTGCCCACTCACTCCAGAAAATTGATGATGATTTTTTTCAAGGGAAGGTTAGAGTTGTGTTCTAAATATCTCAGTATTGTAAAATCAACATGAATTAACTGAACCTGCCACCCCTAACACAGATCGGTTGCTTCTGCAAACATACTGCAGCATCTAGCTCACAGACTCCATAATATACATGACATACTGTAGTGTACCCCATATCAATTATCTATTCATTCTGTATTATTGTTAATTTCATAATAGCAATTATCCACTCATATGCTGGGTTAATGTCTAGCATGTCAAATCAATCAACCCTAATCAACGCTCAAGGGCCCACACTGTTGCCTCGTTACGCCGCTGCTGCAGATGGACCAATCTCCCTTGGTCATCCAGGTGGTGTGGTTGCAAAAAACAACTAGGGTCTAGAAATAGACAGGATCGTGGTGCTAAATCTGCGGAATCCAATACTGCAGGATAGGAACCCCCTACACAGTTTTGTGATGACATGCGCAGTGGTTGTTGACTTTGGTCTATTTGTCTGCTGACCCCAATCCCTTTTGAAGCTAACAACAAGATGTATGGAGATGTCAAGAATTTAATTCTCCCAGAATAAAAAATTGTGCAAAATCTAGTAAGACAGCTGTAGTAGTTATTGAGGTTCTTGTAGTTCTTGACTTGTCAGCATAGCTATAAGGTCATTTGAATCTGTTAATTAAATAACATAATTTTGCACAGCTGTGCGTTTGCTGCCGTCTTCTGGTTTCCCACGCAAGGAGGTTCTTTTTTTTTCTTTCTTTCTTTTTTTTCCATCTCTTTGGAGAGTGATACAGAGAAACTATCCAAGTCCATGTGCGGCTATCACATCCCATCTACAAATCCTATTACAGGTGAATGCCCTTTAAAATGACTTTATACTATGTGGTCACATGTGATCAGAGGCTCTTTAGATCATTTGCGTGTGTGTGTGTGTGTGTGTGTGTGTGTGTGTGTGTGTGTGTGTGTGTGTGTGTGTGTGTGTGTGTGTGTGTGTGTGTGTGTGTGTGTGTGTGTGTGTGTGTGTGTGTGTGTGTGTGTGTGTGTGTGTGTGTGTGTGTGTGTGTGGGGGTGTGTGTGTGTGTGTGTGGGGGGGGGGGGGGGGGGGGTTGTGACTACTGCCTAGTGGAGCATGGTGCTCCCAGAGATCAAAGAGTGCCATGCAGTGAGAGCGACAGAAGGAAGGAAGGAGCGGAGGGCAACATGGGTGGAGGGGTGAGAGGCCAACAAGGTCAAGATTTTCTTTTTCAGAGCAAGGAAATGGGGAGGGATGTGTGGTGAAGCATGGCCAGGGAAATCCTGAGATATTCATTTAACTCCGAGTGTACAAATGTAACCTTTAAATTATAGATTTACTGTGTCGGAAGTTCAGCGTGCTCCATGTGATTGCAGCTTATTGGATATGAACCTCTCATCGCCGTGGCTTAAAATCTCAAGCTACAGCAGTTGATTATTTTATTACCTTTCATTATTTAGTCTTGTTACTTTCATATCCTCATATCTTGTAGTCATTTGATTGAGTCAGTAAACAAGTCAGGATGCGTGAGTTATTATATTTGACTAGAGGATGTAAAAGGGCCAGACATCCCTCAGTAGCCACATTTAAAGAAATACACAAGTACACAGTCTACAGAAATCTGAGGCTGAGTTAGGAACAATCGCCAACTGTGTCATGTTAAGACTGTGTTTTGCTGCACTGCGGAGACGGCAAGGCGTCTTGTACGACAAAGCCACTGAACCCTAGTGCTGCCTCACGTACTGTAATGATGGAAGTCATTGTAGTGGGTTGTTTTTGTTTAAATGTATGCATTTATACAAGCAGCTCTGTTGGTGCCAACACACGTACAAACATTGCCCTGAATCAGCACAAACAGACCCTGGTCCTCTATTCAAATCAGACATGCAAATTTGAGTCTAAAATCACTTGTGGCCTGCATCTATTCTGCAGTAGTCCTTATGTGGACTGTTGCAGCGTAAGCCTGCCCGAAGAAGACCCAGAAGCCTTATATCTCCCTTGGCCAAGGGGATTAGCCTTTGGCTGAGCGGTAAAATGTCAAATGCTGGAGACCGAGGTTTGAAGGGTGGTTACACTCACAGTGAGAGATGACGACATCCACACGACACATCACAAACAAAGTCAAGTAAAGTCATTAAACAATACAGTAGGCCTACTGTATAATACTTATTTGACCAGAGTCCCCAGTGGTCTATACTGTACTAGGCCCCCTCCTTCTTCCCTCTACACCAATTATCTTACTCCGAAAATATAGCCGAACTACACTACAAGCTCACGTGCAGTGGTGGAAAGTAACTAAGTACATTTACTTAAGTACTGTACTTAAGTACAATGTTGAGGTATTTGTACTTTACTTGAGTATTTCCAATTTCCAATACTTTTACTTCTACTCCACTACATCTCTAGGCAAATATTGTACTTTTACTCCACTACAATTATTTGAAAGCTTTAGTTACTAGTTACTTTTCAGATATAAATTATGAAACATGCATTAACCACTTTAGGCCTATTTTCTACATAGACTATTTGAAAATAGCCGATCTACAAGCTCACAACGCGTCGCAGCTTGTAGATCTGCTACTTTCAAACAATCGAGTACTTTTACTTTTGGTACTTACTAAGTATATTTTGATGTCAATACTTTTGTACTTTTACTCAAGTAACATTTTGAATTCCGGACGTTTACTTGTAACAGAGTACTTCTACATTGCAGTATCGATTTGAAAACATTTGAGGACTTTTTCCACCACTGCTCACGTGTTGCGTTGCGACGCTTTGAGTGACATGTTGCTTGTAGCTTGTAGGTCTGCTATTTTGCCGAAAGCATGCCCCGGAATGGGGACGCAAGTGTTCATCAGTGCCTTCCCAGTCCCTCTTTGACCCCTGTAAGTATGTGCTGACTGACTGCTGACTGGAAATATGTCATAGTGGCTTAACTCAAGCCTAGACCTAAGGCGCAATCAGCGCAGAGTATATTGCAAAGATTAGAAGCTCAACACGTTGTTTTTACTTGCATTTCATTTGAAATTGTTTCATGATAATATACTTGTTTAAGGAAATAATATCACATCATTCTAAACCAAGAATCTGCCAATGCTGTAAGATCATGTTGACTAGAACATCTTGAAAGAAGCCTGACAATTCTTGAATGCAAGTAATAATCTCTTGTTAATCTGTCATGTTTGACAGTGGTCTTTATTAGAAGTGAGAGGTTGGATTATTGGCTCCACAGGACAGTTTTTAAGGGGTTGTAGACCGAGACTTGGAAAGCGGTTAATAGGGGAGAACATTCTTAGTAAGTTTCTATTGTGATTTGAATCCCACACATCAAGGCACAACTTGGTTTACAAGGAGAGTTTATTATTTCAGTTGAAGCCCTCAAGTATGTATCCATAAAGGTTAACAAATAAAGATTCTTCTGTTGTAAAGCAGTGGTTCTCAACCTGTGGGTCGGACCCCCAGGGGGTCCCCACATGATTTTGGGGGGTCCCCAGATGACAGTGAAGTGACATAGGTGACATAATACCTAAAAAAGAAAGAATAAAAGAAAAGAAAAAAGACCATTACTGCATCAAATGTAATTAACACAATATGCTATAAAAACGGGTCAATAATTGACCAAATTGTCAAATAATATAAGAAAGAGGCACATTTTCACAATATTCATCTGAGGAACCGAGTCAAACTAAACTTTGGGGGGGTCCCCAGTTCAAATAACTGTGATTATTTTGGGGGGTCGCAGCCTGAAAAGGTTGAGAACCACTGTTGTAAATGGCCGTACACAGACAAAGCACTATAACAATAACTATAACTGTGTCGTTCACCATTGTCTTTGTTATTGTGGTGTGTAATCTGCCGTCCACTTGAGTTAGAACATTTTTAATGAATACATCTTAGTTTCAGTTATCGTTATATTATAGTGCTTGGTGTGAACGGCCCTTAAGAGTCAGATCATTAGGGATTCGAAGGTGCAATTCTAGCAATGAAAGTATTGATTGTATTGCATCACTTGGTTACTTGTTAATTTATGGTGGTTTTAATTAAGTATTTAGATCTAGAGTTTGACACCAATGAACCACGGAGGAAGGCAAATCTCCAACAAGCCTTCTGTAAGAAAGAGACTTATTGAGAGTTCATGCTCCATCAGAGCAGAATGGATTTGCAGGTTTATTTGCATATTCTAATATTCTAACTCCAGCTACTGAGGACTATTATTTAGTGACTTTTTCTTTGTCATAAGATTTAACCGAAATTCATGTATTTTAGTGATTTAGTGTGTTCTAAAAAAAGGTAGCTTACTGTACTAACTGCTGAAAGCCTTTATTCAAAGCCATATTTCCTTGTGTGTATCAATGTATCTTGTCTTGGTGCCAAAGAATAGTGTAGTGTTGGGCCCCTGTCTCTGGAGCCAATGGTATGTGCAGCTGGTCTCCCCTGAATTGTCCATCTCAACTTCCATCTGTCACCACGAGGAAAACATGCAAGGGTGGGGTGGGGTGAAAAGAGAATATATCCGCTGTCAGGCGGAAACCTTGTATGTACAAAACCACTTTTCAGGACATTTTTTTTTTTTTTACTAGTGAAAATAGACAATCTACAAGTAGATCAGCTATTTTCGCTACACTTTTTCGTGACACTTGTATGATGAAGTAGGGCATTAAGTTACGGAAAACAACCAAACAAACGAACATGCTACTTTTTACTGCCCAACAGCAACGCAATAAAAAAATATTGCGGGTCAGAAAGTGTTGGAGGAAGACAGGAAGGCAGGGAGGGGAGATGTGGAGGAGATGACAGCAGGTTACGGAGCCAGTCATTTCTGTGTTCGGCAGGGGTTTGCCAGACAGGCTCACAATTGTGTGTGAATGCTGCCCTGCTGCTCCTTTATCTCATAATGCAGTGTAGAGGCCCCCTAGAGCAGCCGCCCCAAGGTATTCTCATTTAAATTCCACCGCACAATGGCCAGGTATGGGACATGGGGCAACACAAAGGAAAAGCAAAAAACCCAAAAGAGAAAAAAAAGAGGAAAAAGAAATCAGGCCGATGGTTTAACTGTAAAAAGGAAAGAAAGAAAGAAAAGAAGGTGTGATGAATGGGTTCTGTGAACGGTCAATTAGAGAGGGTTGGCAGAGGTTTCTGGGGCTGTGTGGTTAAAAAGCAACATTGAAGCATGCTGAGTTACTGAGTTACTGATTCCGGCCATCATCACAGGCTAGCATTCCTTTGCAAGCAGGTCTATGGGCTTTTTGGTTTTGGAAGCAAACACTAAAATTTGAAACGGAACATGTGTCTGGTACAATCAATCAAACTTTGGCTGCGTTCACACAGAAATATCAAGTGTCATTTTACGGGGCAGGTCGGGGCAGGTCGGATTTGTAATTTTCCCTGGCTGCCATATTAAGAGAAACATCAGCTGTACAGTACATGAAAGATAAACAAGGGTGAGGAGTTATACTACTTAGCTACTACATGAAAAGGGCATTAGGATTGAACAATAGACCAATTTTTAAACATTTTAAAAGGTAAAATTGTGAAATAGAATTGCACTGTAAGCGTGCACCATATATTTTAGACGTGGATATGTTTGTGCGGGGGAGAACCTCAATTATCAAAAAACACGAATCACACAGAATGACAGAGATGATGTTGTTTTTTTAACATCAAAGCTGTGCAGTGGAATTTGTCTAAAGGACAACATTGATATCTGTTATGTGATAATAAGTTTGCTATGTGATTAGATGTTTGTGTAAAGTGTTGCCTTTGCTGTTGCCAGGCAAACATTTATTTGATAAACCCCATTTTAGAGGAGGCATTTTACAATTACAATTTACCCTCCAAAGCAATAAATAAATAAATAATGAAATTGTTCCTAAGCTCTCTATGCTCTGTAACTTTCATGTCCTACCCCTGATTTCAACGTACAGTAGGTCTCCTGTACAAGCGCTGACATTTTTACCTCAAGTTAACTGCACATAACTGCTCGCCCAGGGGAGATAGTGAAATTTGACCTTCAAGCAATACCACTTGTTAGCCAGTAGTGGTCAAACCAGACCACAAGATAAAAATGTCTCAATAGAAGAGCAGGGAGACCAAATACAAATACGTTTAAGTTATAGTGTATCAACATACTGTACCGTACAGATTGGATTTTATTCACACAAACAAAAGTTACATTGTGTAGCTTTAAGATGCCTGAACACACAACAGCTACAGACAGGAAGCCAGTGTTGTCTACATGGACTCACTGTCTGACCTCAAGTACAACGAGGCATTGATTTAAAGAGGTTTTGGATAAGGCAGCGATCTGGGACCATATTGTGTGTCTGCCTGCGAGGGATGTGTAGGTCGTGCCATATGGGATGACTGTCAGTCTTTCACTGTCAACCTATCTTCTGTCCCTCCCTCCCCCCTGTCCTCGGGGCAGGAAGGGAAGAGAAGAGAAAAAGTATAGGACCATTCCCCATCAGGCTGCCTCAGGATATGTGGACAGCAGGCGTGTGTGTGTGTGTGTGTGTGTGTGTGTGTGTGTGTGTGTGTGTGTGTGTGTGTGTGTGTGTGTGTGTGTGTGTGTGTGTGTGTGTGTGTGTGTGTGTTCAAGTGTGTGTATAGCTTGTGAAAAGTATCCTATAAAATGGAGAAAAATCCTACTGTAAAATGGAGAAACTCTGTCAGTCATTCTGTCCTCATCCATTTTTCTCCTCAGCAGGTTGACCAATCGATCTGAATTTGCACATATGCATTGACCAGGGGCATATGCAGGGACTGAAGAACCAGATTATTTTCACTTTCCCCATATTTAAGCAGTTTATTAGCATTTTTCTGAACTCTGTCACACTCAATCTGAAATTGCACATGGACATTGGCCAATGGCGTATGCAGGGACTGCCAGAACGGATTTTTCCTGGCAAGGACTGATGATGATGATTTTTCACTTTTTGTCCCATACCACTCTTTGTCCCAAATGTGTGAACTTTGTCAGTTCACGTTTTCTTCTCAGTTTGTAGGCCAATCGATCTGAAATCACATATGGGCATTGGCATTATGCTGGGAGTGACGAAGCCAATTCTCCCAGGCAAAGACTGATGTAGATAGATATATTATATTATAATAGTTTTTGTCCAAATTTGTGAACACTGTCCAGTGTCATGCATATTTTTCTCCTCATCATCTTGGCCAATACATCTGAAATTGGACATGTTCATTGACCATTGCCATTATGCAGGGACTGACAAAGCTGATGTTTCACTTTTCCCAAATGTTAAGCTCTTTATTAACATTTTTGCCACAGGGTTATAGAATCTGTTACGTAGTCTTATGGTCGTTTTGTCCCATAGCCCAGAAGAATGGCCATGCCATGGTTTGTTGGTTGAGTGGCCGTGGTAGTGTTTTATTTGGGCTCTGCTGTTTCAGGGTTAATTGGTCAGCAGGTGTTTCAATTCCTTTTTGCTCTTTATAGGAATTTAGTTCAATATCCATCTATTTTCTCCTTCGTTTTTTGGCAATAACGTTTATTGTGTGTGTCTTCCATTTAGATGTTGCTGTGTGACAGCATGGACAGCTGCACTTATATTTTGTAGCTTTTATTACCTGAACAGATATGCGGTTTACTCCTGTCAATAGCTTGAAAATGGAAGAAGATGTTGATTTAATCTTAATATTTAATCTCTCTTGTTAATAAGAATTCAGTTGAGGACATCATATTCCTACGGAATGCAGTTAAATAATTCCTATGCAACAATGCAATAGCATTTGCTTCAGGTAGAAATAAAACCCATGACATTGTGGATTTAACTACAAAAGCAGCATATTCACTTTGAACCTGAAAGAGAGAGGTTTTCTCAAGTAAAAGCAGAATCAAACTCCATTTATACAGTACCAGGAGAGCAGCGAACTAGAGAGGTATGTTATTTAAATGGATGCCAAGGTTTCCTTTAGCTACTATATAGCAAGCTCTGCAATAATGAAAGACTGGCTGATATAACTATGCGTGGCACTGAAGGGGTCGAACGTTTAGAACAGCTTTTGTCTGTATGTACATCACCGCTGTTGGGTGGAAACCTTGTACTGTATGTCAAAAACTGTTACTTTCATTTCAAAGAACATGAGTTCCAATGGCTCCAGTGTAGTTATTTTGTCACAAACTCTTGTTAATAATTTTCATTAGTTCAATATTTCTAAAACCCTCAGACAGACAGATCACTATTTGTGAAAATATATATAATTCCCCGGGGGGGGGGGGGGGTTACTTATCCCTAAACACCTACACACATGCACATACGCATGTGCACTGCACTTGCAGTCCGCATTGTGCTCCGTCGTTCCGTTCACTCTATTCTCCCATTCTCTGTCTGGTCTGCGTCCAGCGTCAACGCTCCAAAATAACACAGCGCTCTGAAAGACGCGTCAGCAGGTTTTGACGCAACCAACGTGGCGTTTGATGACGCACACGTCTGACGACGCACGCGTCTGACGACGCACGCGTCTGACGCTTTTGTGTGAGCCCCTTTAGATGTGTGACACACGTACACCACAAGGTTCAACCCTAGATCAGCCAGTCTGGTGGGGACTATGGCCGAGCTGTAGTCAAGTTAACTAATTTATTTTATTAGCAGGTTAATAATAATAATAATTGTAATAATAATAATGGCAGATCTCTATGAATGTGCCTAACTTTTAGTCATGCTGTACTTACATCTTTTAATAAATGGGTGCAGCTAGACCAATTAGTTTTCCCTCAAAGGGAGGCTATTCTCTGGCCCGTCTCAACAATTCTGTTTTGAAGAATTTGGACCAATTTTGACCTCATGGAAATAAAAGAAAAATAACATGTTGTGAAACACAATGCTGATGGACTGGTCTGTCTGGCATTTAGGCACTCAATCTTTAATAACAGTGATTTGAAAATTGGTGGACAATGAATAAGATTGACTGTGGCAGTTGTGGAATTAATTCACTTTCAGACATCACAAATAACAAAGCCCAAAGAACATTTCTTGATATGGGTTGTGTTTAAATAGGGATGAATACAGAGAGTCTTATTATTATTTTTGGTCATATTTAATTTTCATGTTTGAGGAAATTATTAGTATTATAAGAGAATTATAAAGAATGCATCCATCAGAAGTTAGGAAATGTTAGAAAATTAACATTGTTTGTGTTCTACCGCTGCAAGGCAGATACACAGCTGCACATATTTTGTTCTGTTATATCGAGCCTAAAGCAGTCACCTACAATACCAAAATCCATGGACTCAAAATCGAAGGAAAAGCTAAAACATGAAGAGGACAATAGATATGAATCTGCCACAACAACCAGCCCACAGTTGGGGCGGGCAGACCTTTCCCTAGCAGTTTGTGACAAGGTCAGTCAGAGAGAGAGAGAAAAGAGACTGAGTTCAAAAAGTGTGCCATTGCTCCCCCCCCTCTCTCTCTCTCTCTCTCTCTCTCTCTCTCTCTCTCTCTCTCTCTCTCTCTCTCTCTCTCTCTCTCTCTCTCTCTCTCTCTCTCTCTCTCACACACACACACACACACACACACACACACACACACACACACACACACACACACACACACACACACACACACACACACACACACACACACACACACACACACACACACACACACACACACACACACACACACACACACACACACACACACACACACACACACACAGAGAGAGAGAGAGAGACAAACACTCGCAAATGTGGTTACACCAAACAAATAATACCCATGCCTCACCTCCACCCCACCCTGCACTCCTGTGCCAGAATAATTCAGTGGTATATAAGAAGATAAAAATGGTGCTGGCCAGTCCAGGGCAAAAGGCCCTGAAAGTTATTCTCCATAATATTCTAGTCTGCCCGGCAGCCAGAGCACTCTCAACCAGGAGCGTGCAAGTTGACAGGGATGTGGTGGGGAGTGCAGTCACATAAATGTAGAAAGGAGAGAAAGAGAGAGGGAGAAGCCTAATTTATACTTTGTTGTACGACCGTGCCGTGCACTGAAAATGGCAGATTTACAAGCTCTCGGCACGTCCGGCTATTTTCCGACGTGTGACACTTTTGGACGACGAAGCATAAATGAACCGGCGGGTTAGGAAGGGTTTTCTCTTTCTGCGGCTGACAGTGGTTGAGTGCGAACGCCCACGCAGCCCACACCGCCTGACAGCACCCAATTCAACAGTTCTATTTTCAATGGGCTCAGGCTGTGTGGGTCAGCCACCATCCATCAATGAAATTGAGGCGTGATAGTCGAGCGCCGCTTTGTTTCTCTCACTTTGTGATTAAACGAGGTGTAATTGGCAGGTTTTTTGCTGCTGTCGGAAAACACTGTTTTGGGGGTATTCCGAGTCACTTTTTAACAGCCATACGGAAAATAGCCGATATACAAGCTCACAACATGTCACCGTGCAACGTGTAGTGAGCTTGTCGATGTGCTCGAATCTTTCATTGGTTTTAATTGTGCTCAAAAGAGGGATGACAGTGTTAACGTGATTAAATATAGCTTCACCACTGCACAGATGGGGAGAAAGTTTGAGTGGAGACTGGAACCTTCCATTATCAAGACAGTGTTTCTGACACGATAGTGTCAGAAACGTCTGACACGCGAATTTCAATCTCAAGTGACAAAACGCTACAGTCATGCTTGAACTATTTTACTATAATTAGTGTGCGATGTGCTGTAAAAGTTGAAGTGATGCCCAAAACATGCTGCAAGTATTTATATGTCGACCATTTGACAGGCAAGAGAGACGAGTAGCCTTCTCCAGTTGGTGACAATGATCAAAATATGGCAGGTGGTGGTGGGGGGTTGAATCAGCTTTGGAAATCAAAAGTGACTCAGAGAAGACAAGTGGGCGGTTTGTGACTCGCTCTAATTGGGCTGCAGCACTAGGTTGATGAATCCTGATTAAATGATTTACTCTACTGAAGCGTGCTACAGCTTATGGAAAGGGGATGTGATTGACTGCTGAGCCATGTGAAGCCTGTCTAATTGAACAAAAAAAGGCATTGGCTCTTGCACACACTATCTTTTATCCGAAATTGTCGCAGATTAAGAAATAAATGCAACCTCGCGCCGTGGCAATCAGGTTTACACATCGCCTCTGAAACTTTCGTCATTCAAGATTTGTTGCATCCATAATGTAACAGTGTTTTGAGGCCGCACCCGGTATAGCTATTCATTCATTAGCTCACTGCCTAGCGCATACTTTTCTGAAGCGATGGCACAATTTGGAATGCCAATTGTGTGTGTGTGTGTGTGTGTGTGTGTGTGTGTGTGTGTGTGTGTGTGTGTGCGCGGCTGTGCGCGTGCGTGTGTGCACACACGTGCGTGCGTGCGTCTACTGCCTGTTCAGGATCAATTGGGTTGTGGCAATTGATGGTCTTCCTGTCGCTCCAGTATTTCTAGCATTTATTTACTAGGCCGCTTAATTAAATAATCCTTGAAATGATCAAGATAATTCCTTGATCAGCAGGTGAAACTGTGAGAGGACCACAAATTCATCCTGCTTGATGACAACATTTTGTGTTTTTCTGCAACATCTTCCCAACAAATATAATAATCTGCATTTGACTCATTGTGTAAGGTTTCTGTGCGCATTTTTTATTTTTTATTTAAGAAATGGATAAAAAAAAAAAATACAAAAATATATGGCTTTTTGTCAATACTTGGTGGCCATTTTGAATTGATGCCAATTGGACTTTTAGTATGGTGTTCTGGTGACTTCATAGAAATGGTTTGTTACCATCATTTTATGACTTTTTGACACCTCATAGGAATGATGTATGGTGAAAAACATTCTGTTACAATGACTTTGATGTGAAACGCTAGTTTGCAAGGACTAAGGATATAAGGATAATTCCTTTAACAGGTCCGTTAATGAAAGTCCTTGCGGTCTTGTTTCCAATTAGGGTCTGTGAGCAATTCATGACTATGCTGAGATGTTGGTCACCTATAGGGCCAGATTCGGGGTTCCGGTTATGGCGGACAGCTGAGCAGTCGCAATCCCAAATGCTCTGACCGATTTTACCCAGTTTACCCATCAACAACCTATAGGGCCAGATTAATAAAATATATTTTTAAGTAAAGTTGTTTAAGAAGCTTCTAATACATTTCTTAACTGCAACCCACATCCCAAAAAATTAATCAAATAGAATACAATAAAATTAAATAAATAATGAAATCTTAGCTATCTTCCTTTCAACTTCTCAAAGGATCATACAGTGGTGTTTAGCTCATACGACTCGGTTCCAAAGCATACCGTAGTTATATACTGTAACACTCTGTGTGTAAAGAATGCTCTCTTGTCTTTACTGCACAATACGTTTGATCTACTACCTTAAAAATTTGACATTCAGGGAAACTGGTCGATTATTTTCAACCCACACATACTTTTCCCACAATGCTTTACACTTTATAATCAATGGCACCCAGGAATGCCTTTGTCATAAAACCACTTTTTGGTAATTGATCCCAGCAGGGAGATTCTTTTCACCGGCCATGCACCCCACCTGCGAATGTCTGAGCGCACAGCCAGCCACGAAACAACTTCCTACAGAGCTTGTCAGGGATTCATTGTGCCCAAAGGCATTTAAGCTTGGCAGATAAGGGACTATAACTCATCTCCTCTGGTCATCATCTCTCTGTACCTGTGTCCCCTTTTGGATTTGATGGAAACAAGTTCAGTTTTTACAGTAAGTGGGGGGGAGGGGGAAAGAAAGAGAAGAGTCCAAAGTCAATCTGCGTTCGCTTCCAGCGTTCGCACGTCTTACTTGTTATTATCGGCTATTATTATTAGGCGGCTGTTCACGGCTACAGTGGAGTCAGTACTGCTGTATGGGGCTGAGACATGGACCCTCACAGCACAACAGGAAAGGGCCCTGGAAGGAGTCTACACAACAATGCTAGGAATGGCACTATAGGTGTCACATGGACGGACCACATCAGATGTGGACCTCTACGGGGACCTACCACGGGTCACAGACAAAGTCAGAGAGGGAAGGATGAGGCTGGCAGGGCACTGCGTCAGGCACCCGGAACTAGTGGCAAGCAAACTGACACTATGGGAGCCAACCCAGGGCAAAGCTAGGAAAGGCAAGAATTCAGCGCACCACCTGCATAGATGCACTGTGGCGCGACAGCTTAGCTAACAACACTGTACAGCTCAAGACCCTGATGCTAGATAGGAGAGTGTGGAGGGCAGCGATTCAGGAGTCCCGAGTTGGTGTTGGCTAGACCGCATCGCATATTATTATTATTAATATTATTATTCAACAAAGTATAGTGGTACAATTGGCTTACAACGTTTAGAAAGTTAAAATCAAAACGTTTATATGTGAGAGCAGACATTGGTAATGTATAGAGATCATACAAGTGATAGACCTCATGATAATGACATGGTTTCATTCTGTCTCAAGACCCACATACTATGTCATTGCCTATATCTCTTCACTAAACCACAGATTATTGTCTCCGCCAGGCCGAAGGCATGGCTGAGACTATGTTTTCGCCCCCGTCCGTCCGTGTCCGTGTGTGTGTCCGACTGTCCGTCCGTCCGTCCGTCTGTGAACAGCTCCGGCACCGCTGGACCGATCGGCGTGAAACTGTGCACGCACACTCGTCCCTGGAAGCCAGAGCAGAACCAGTTACCCAAATATTCACATTGGCCTGTTATAGCGCCACTAGCAGGACGTTTTTTGTAAAACACATTTTTGGCAAATCGGTACACATTGTCTCTATAGTCATGTGATCAAGACGGATCTCTTTTTCATATTCCATTCTGATTGGCTAAGATTGGCTTCCAATCTTCCAAAGCTCTGCTTTGAACAAAATGCTCAAATCATGAATGCAGCATGAGGTTGCTGTGAAACTTTGCACGCATATTCCCACTAGGCCAAGAAAGAAATGCCACCATACATTTTTCTAATCAGCCTCATGGTGGCACTATAACGGGATGGTTTTACCTGTAACTGGACCAATCGGAGTAAAACTTTGCACGCACACTCCCTAGAGTAGAAAAAACATTGCCCTGCATTTTTCACATCGGCCTTTTATAGCGTCACCAGGAAGCTGATTTTTGCACATTTTTTGATATTACTCCTACAGATCTTTTCCCAAACATCACGCAAATCGGTACACATCTCTATAGTCATGTGATCAAGACGGATCAGATTTTTCATATTCCATCCTGATTGGCTAAGATTGCCATCTAAAGTGTGCATGTCTGTGCAATAACTTCATCAACATCGATCCCTCAAATTCTACAGATTCCACTCACGTCTATAATGACTGAATTCCGAACATTGCTGGCCCACAATAACCTACCCAAGGAGCACTTTTTTCTAGTTACATTTTTTTTGTATCCACTAACCTTTGGGGGTAAAAAAAAGATTACATCTGTAGAATAATAACCATGTCACTGGGCTACACGTTAATCAATTTAATACAGATGAACCCGTCTGAGCCCTTGCCAGCCATCCCAGGATAACACCATTTAAAACCTTAATCCGACTGCTCACTGTGCAGGCGTTCTGTGATGAGCAGTGCGGTTATGTAAAGGATCCACCATTGACATGTTGTGGCGGTCTGCCAAAGGACAAGTACACAGGATGCTTTTATAGATTACTGTAAATGAAATGGGCCGATAGATATCACTGGCGATGGAACCTGAAGGTGCAGGGATTGTCCATTACTGAGAGAGAGACTGAGTGTGTGTGTGTGTGTGTGTGTGTGTGTGTGTGTGTGTGTGTGTGTGTGTGTGTGTGTGTGTGTGTGTGTGTGTGTGTGTGTGTGTGTGTGTGTGTGTGTGTGTGTGTGTGTGTGTGTGTGTGTGCGGGTTGGAAGCAAATAAACAGACCACCTGTCTTACATTCACTACATGAATTATTTATCACTGCTTGCCAGTTTTGGCGCAACCACTTACAGTGTACCATTTTTTATATATACCTTTCCTCTCCTTCTAATCTAAAGACGGATGTTATGATTCTAAGTGGCACCTCGATTCTTCAGCAGGTCGGGTGAAGTTTCCTGATGGAAAAGGTGTCATTTTTAAAGGTTTAAATCTGTTGCCAGTGAATGTGTGATCTGTCACTGCCTGACAGTATCGCTGCATCTGCACTGAACTTTTGTTTGGCCGGTGAAGTGAGAAAAATAACTCTTCGGCCTCTCTGAACTCTTACCTCATATACACAAATGACAGAAACCCAAGATTAAGGATGAATCAAGAAAAAAAGAAGTAGAGGGGAGAGGAAACGAGCGCAGACAAGGGAACGGAAGCGAAGGACACATTTTCTCTCCCCAGAGGCGATGTCAGTGTGATGTGGGGATGGAGACAAATTGAGGACAACACGTGGAAGGCAAATAAGCTACATGAGGGATGTAACAAGTTTATGGACTCTTTAGGGACATTATTTATTCTTCTCGCATAAGGTGATGCTATTTAAGTACCTGCCTAGAAAGAAAAAAAAAAGTCACACACTGCTCAGTCAGATCAGCAGTTCTACAAAAATATCTATAAACCCACAAATCCCCATATATGGAGATCCATGTTAATATAAGACCTTTATTGATCCTGCAAGGGAAATGCAGTCGCCGGAGGCAGCACAGCAGTTAAGAGGCAAGAGAAAGTACTCCAGATAAGGCAGGGTAAAGAGATCACACACAAAATAAACGCCATCAATAATGAACTATAGTACAATACATACACCCTAAACAAAGCCTGCATTATGCAGGACAACATAAATAGATACACACAGTAACCATGTCAGGTAGTATCTTAAAAGTAATGAACTGTTGATACTTCAGAGCTAATTAAACTGGTGATGTTCATGTGCCTCATTATACATTTGAATGGCTACCGGCACAAAGGGCAGTCTAAGTCTATTGTATTTCCCCATGGTGTAGATCAGGGGTCTCCAACAGGGGGTCTGGGACCCCTAGGGGGTCCTCAGAGTTACTACCGGGGGGCCGCCAAATCGTTGTGTGATGGGTAAATGTTTTACATTAACCTATTTAACCCGTCCCTATCCTGAGGGGAACTTTGGCCAAAAATAGCCAATCTACAAGCTCACAACGCCTCGGCTATGTTTGGCAAAAAGGTTTGGTGTAGAGGGAAAAAAGAGTAGCCTACAGAGTACAGAGTGAAAGGACAGGTTTACTAAGTATTGACAGTTTAAGTGGTTAAAGGTCTGAAAATACACATTAACATGAATCCAGCATATTAATGAAGAGATAAGTCAACAAACCAAAGAAAAAATGAATTTACACAACACTGATGATAGTGCAGTCTATGAAGCTAGCTATGAAATCTATAAAAAAGTTGCAACACCATTTTATACAATATGTAATGTGGGGGGTGGGGGGTGTCCCTCCTTCATCTCTCTCTCAGCTAAGGGGTCCTTGGGCTGAAAAACGTTGAAGACCCATGGTGTAGGTAAACGTGTCAGTTCCTCTCCTGCTCAATTGCCCCCACAACCTGGTCCATGTGGAGGGGGTGTGAGTGCATGGTTGTCCATGATAGTGTCCGGCTTCCTCGTTATACGCACCTCCGCCACCTCCTCCACTCTCTGTCCAGGGTTCAGCCCCAACAACGGAGCCAGCCTTCCTGACCAGCCTGTTCAGGTTGCCCGTGTCCCCGGCATTAATGTAAGCCCATTAATGCGTACATGCAGCTTTGTCATAGATATCTCAGACATTGTTTATGAAACAAATCCCATCCAAATAGGGCTTAGACCCAAACCGCTCAGTGGCCGACAGTGAGGGAACTGTGGTCGTGCTTTGCAGCTCCCAGGTGTCTGCCAACCTACTGTATGCTGTTCAAAGAGAAAGGTTATAGGATCAAATCTTATCATCCGCCCAGGTAGACCAACATGAGAACAGAGGACAACAGCAGGCGTGTGGGAAGCTAGCCTTGAAAGAACAGGCTTAGTTTTTTTTCCCCCATGTGATGATTCAATTGACCAGGGATCAAACAACAGAGAAGGCTGCATTCTGACTCCACACTCCAGCCCGCAGCATTGCCACTGATATAATGTCTGTATTTGATTCTCCACTCTCTAGCTCTCTCATCCCCTCCATATCTCTCCATTTCTCAGTCTCTCAATCTCTCCCACTCTCTGACTCTCGCTTTCTCCACGACTCATCCCCTAGCTCCCACCCCCACCTTTTCTCTCTCTTTCTCCCCCTCTCTCTCTCTCATTCTCTTTCCATTTATCTTTATTTGATGCCATTAAAGGAAGCTCCTGTGAGATTTCTGGCTCTGTAAATAGAAATGGTGCCAAATCAAATGCATCCACTGGGAACCCCTGGGAAGCTATAGCTCTGATCTGTTAGTTTATATCAGCCCTTTGCAGGGAAATAGCACAACAAACAGCAGGCACAATGCACGTATAGCTGCATACATTTTAAACCGGGAATACAAGAAAGCAAGTAAATGTTTTCCTCTTTAATGTGACTAATTAGAATCTAGTTTGACATTAAACTTCCTTTTTTTAAACCTTTTTGCTATCACCATGATCTGGGATGCTCCTCTCGGCCTCCCGCTTTTAGCTGCCAAACAGGTGACCTTTGTAGCTCCCGCAAAGACAAGATACGGGGCAGCGCGCACTTTGAGCCTTTATCTGACAACAAGAGACATTTTGTGCTGCAAGTGGCATTTGGCAAATGACAGTTATCTTCTTCCCCCGTTAAACCATTAACAACCTTTTGAAATGTTACACATGTCCAACTGATTACTTTCAACCATGAAATAGTGGCGTATATCTCAGATGCATTTTTAGCATTGAAACTCAAGTGGGAATTTCTGTCTTTTAAGCATAACACTATGTTATTCCTGTGATCTTGGAGGAGTCAGTCGAGAGATTTGTGAACATGAATGAAGTCTGTTCCAAACCTAGAAACCCAGACCCGCTGAGGCTGTAATCTGTGAAGACATCAAGAGACACCACAGCCCTCAGCCCCTGCAACAGCAGTAAATTATACATGGTCTGTTGGCTCGCAGACCATGTTTGTTTTCATCCAAATCATCTTCATTTCATTATCAGCAGTAAAAGTCGTGATTGAGAAATCACTGCCAACCCCTACTTGTTGGTCTTGGGGGAGTGTAGTCTAACCGTTTCCGGTATACACATGGAAACGGTAAATGCTTCTTTTAACCTGAGTGAGGATTCCCACCGGGAGGGCATAACGCGTGCGGAGGAAAACACTATCCCTCCCAGTTCTGCTGAACAGGCGACCCAACCACCCGAACCTGCTAATGCAGTGATAGAGATCATCGTCCCAGGTGACCAAACCAGAGGAATCGAACCCCAGTCTCCACTTTGGTGGATAGGAACTTTACCCCTGCACCACCCAGACACTTACTTTTTCACGCTGGGCCCTTGCAGTTATTACCAGTAATGTTGGGAATTAAAAGCAATTTTTACAGTCAATTCCCCAAAAAAAATGAAAAAAAGAATTAATATGCAAGAAAAGAGAAAAGAAAAGTTATAAACAAAAAGGCATACACATAATCCAGTTCCAGCCACTCAGGCTAGGTTTGAATGGTATAAAAATTCAACGGGCTAGATACAATAAAAGGCATTTAATTCAATGGGTTTGATACATTAAAATACACCAACACGTGTCGGCGTGCACCTTCTTCAGGGTAAATTAATATGGTTTGGACAATACTTCAAGTACCACATCACACATTAGTTCAAAAAGCAGACCAACTGCAATCAGTGAATCACCTTCCACAACTGAAACAATGGCCTATTATGATGCTTAATGTTTACTGAGCTGGCAGTAGTCACATGATTAGAGGTCATGCTACTGCGTCAATACAGGACCCTATAATCTCAGGATTACAGCGTCAACCACAAGGGTTACCAAATGCACATAAATTCCCCAAATACACAATTGTTACAACGTTGTTACTTCAGGGCACATACAGTATAGATAGAAAAGACAATATACAATATTTACTACATATGTCATCACAAACACAAAAGACAAGAAATAAGAAAGAAAACATCATAAACCCTATTGACCTCATTAGAGCATATAGCAAACAATTGCTGTACAACTGCTCAACACAACACATCAAAAGCTGCATCAAAATAGCTCTAAAATAAGCTAAAGCTAAGTAGCTACAAATAAATAAAAACAGAGTAACAACAGGTATCAATTGTTTAAAGAACAATCAAGAGGCCCTCCACGGAGCGCATATCTCCACCAAGTTGAGTGACCTACCCAGGGCTAAGTAATGTCACTTTTTCATTACATATCTGTAGTATTGGCTCTATCCAACTTTCTTGCTTTTACGTTAGGCCAAAGTACCTGGTAATGGCCATAATGTGACATTGGTAGGGTGTGATGTGTGGCATTGTGTCTACTCAAAAAGTGTGCAGTATGTTGTTCGAAGCATGCACTTGCGTATAGTAAACACTGTCTGTGTCAAAATGTATGTCACGGCTGGATTACATTGATTAGAATCTGTACTAGGCATAGGGGTATACAGTATTATGTTGATAATGTGTTTTTAGATTAGGTGTTGTAATATTGGAGCATAAAACTGCTACTTTCTGATAGCGGCATTGGTTGACTAACCACCAAAAAATCTGTGGTTTGCAAGATTAGCTCCAGACTCATGCTCAGACAGACAGGTGCACTGCACTGCACTGCACCCACACACACACACACACACACACGCACACGCACACGCACACGCACACGCACACACACACAGAAAGTGCCTTGCGACATGTTGCTCGACAAAAATAAGATATTTTCATCTGAAGAAGTGTTGGCAAAGTATCGAAAAGGCTTTAGTAATGAGGAGTGTTTAGGAACAAGCCTATGCTTGAGGATAGTCTGCACTCATAAAAAAGCATTAAACTGACACTGAGGTTTGGTTCACTGTGATGTCAAAATAAAGCAGAAACTCCTTGAGAGTAACATTAAAAAAACATAGAAAAACAACAACAACAGCATAATAAAGCAGTGCACAACGCTGAACCAATCCGAGACACAGTCTGAAGCCCTTCCCCAAAGCTTTGTCAGCCGGGATTTGCAATGATTTACGAGATGAACAGTGACTAAGTCCCATGGAACTCCCTGCTGAGGCTAATGAGCTAGTTAGGGTTAGCGGAGGAATGAAGGAAAAGAAGGGGGTGGGCCAGAGACAGGGAGAGAGAGAGAGAGAGAGTGGGAGTGAAGTGATCAGAGAGACTACGGTGACTGATGTTATCTGTAAAAAAATATATAATATACAACCTCTTCGGCCTATTATTATTTTCTTATGCATTCCTGTTTTCATATTTTCTTTGCAAACACTAATTGTTTCCCTAGACGACAAGTAGGCTACTGCTTGGTGGAGGTTCTGGATGTGGGAGCAGAACACACAACGACCCACATCTTCCTCACACACACACACACACACACACACACACACACACACACACACACACACACACACACACACACACACACACACACACACACACACACACACACACACACACACACACACACACACACACACACACACACACACACACACACACACACACACACACACACTGTATGATAGCGCCATTGGTTGACTAACCAACAGAAAATCAGGGGTTTGCAAGATTAGCTCCGGACTTAGCTCTGTGCACAGACAGACAGACAGACAGACAGGCAGACAGACAGACACGCGTACACACGCAAAATGTATATTTTGTTTTATTTTATTCAGTTCCACAATAGGCCTATACTACGTTCCTCTTTGAAATTCGCAAGTCGCAACCATGGAGATTAAATGAAATTCCCCAAAATGACATTAGTAACCAAGTGAGACAGCATAGGAAGGGCAATATGCCTCGCTATCTCACACCGCCTCTCTCAATCTGTGGCAGTCAGTGTCTATCTATTTGCTGCCACTTGCCCGGCCCTTCACACTCCTCACTGCTTCTTCCCTTCTTGTCTCTGCACTTTCTGTCTCTCACTGTACTCTGTCCCAGAATTTGTGGGAAATGAAATGGCTGAATTCATGATATACTGCCCTTGACAGCAGTTATCTAGTCATGAAAAACTTAAATAAATTGGTCACCAATAACGGTGTAACACAACCAGTGGCGCCATTAGGTGAAATAAGCAGGAGAAAAACCGTATAGTACCATGTATATACTAGTATAGACAGAATATTGATTTCATACCAATGAATATTGGTGTTCTAAAAGTTCTATTTTAGAACTTTCTTCTCCATACGTTGAGAGTAAATGGAATCGTAACTTCTGGTTCTTCGCTCACAAGCAACATATATAATACTTGGACTTATATCACTTATGAGGGACAGTATAAGTGATAAACTGGTTGACCCTGAATGTGTGGGGCCTGCAGCTTTTGCTCGTCAAAAGATTTTATTTCACTTTAATTTAATTACACAGTTCCACGATAGGCCTACTGTATGTTGGAGCCCAACAACAATGTTGCAATTCACAACTTTGTAATCAACAAAACGACTTCACTATCCACTTGTTTTCTGATGCACAGAGAGATAAAGGACGCAGTGCAGGAGGAGAAACCGAGGTGGACAGAACAGAGAGATAGTCATGGGAGAGAAGGATGGGAGTGGGGGGTAGAGAGTTGTCGGAGCTAGTGAAAGCAGCTTTCTCCACAGGTCATTAAGCATTGCTGGATGTCTGAGATCTCCTTCAGCCAACCAGGGTCTATAAATCAGCCTTTTAATCAAGCCCCTCTGACTCACCACCCTTACGGTTCCATTTGGGTCCATTTATACACTTGAGTTGGATTAACACTGGGATTTTACCGTGCAGCCACTAACTGTGTGTGTGTGTGTGTGTGTGTGTGTGTGTGTGTGTGTGTGTGTGTGTGTGTGTGTGTGTGTGTGTGTGTGTGTGTGTGTGTGTGTGTGTGTGTGTGTGTGTGTGTGTGTGTGTGTGTGAGAAGGGGAGTGCTCTTGTGTGCTTTTACTTTACTTATCCTCAAACAATATGCCCTCAACAGAAACGAGACAACATCCTCCCAAGTGGGGATGCTTTGCTGGCCTTTACTTTAGGCTGTTTTAGAGTTGTGGCATATAGGTTTCGGGTTAGCTTTAGTCTGACACTCAGCCTGAATTTTCATTTAGTTTCACTCCATTATTCAGTCTGAAAGCCCTCTCAGGGCAGCCGTTTTCTGAGATGGGGGCGTGGCCAAAGTGGGACTCTTTGGCGATTGGTTCATACTGGATTATCCCGATCCCGGCCGGCCCGTCTGCCCGTCGTTTAGATTTTCAACCGAGAAAACCCCCTTCTACAGAGTCACCAGACCCTGAATGAGAGGCTAGCGATTTCAGGGGCTGGAGTCAGGTTAGCTTACCTTACTGTATCTTAACTATAAAGCTACTATAAGTTAATGGTTTTCACAACTGCAAACACATGTGTTGATGCAGCACCTACCAGAGAGTTAATTTAGGCCATTCAAACCGGGAACGCATCTGTGTAACCACTTTACCCATTATTTTATACCTTGGCTATTCAAAAATAAGCTCATTGCACTCGGTGTCGCTATGAGCTTGTAGATCTGCTATTTTTTGAAAAATCGTGCAAATTTCTATTTTTAATTTTTTTTAACTCAAATCTTTGCTTCTGTTGGGTCCCTTGAACAATATATTTTGATTTTTCAAAAAATTGCAGATGTACAAGCTCATAGCACGGTACTCAGTGGCCAAAGTATAAGATAATGGTTAAAGTGGTTAAAATCCAAAATGACAGATGCTTTCCCAGTCTTAAGGGTTAAGGACGGTAGCCAATATGACAGATGAACTGAATCATGATAGATGAATTGCACTGTTATTTGCACTGTTTTAGTTTTTTTTTGTTAGACTATAAAGTACTTATTTATTCTATTTGCCTTTTAAAGAGTATGGTAGGATATATGTAGGATGTATGTTTTTTCTGTCTTGTCTGTATTTTCTGTCTTTTTTAAATGCTGACCGAGGGAGCTGAGCAAATGAAAAATAAAGTCTATCCTCTATTCCATTCAAATCACAAAAAGATTCCCTCAAGGCATTCGTGAGATATCACTTCAAAATAATAGGACAGATACTGTACATGTATAAGGTCACGGTGACCTTGACCTTTGACCTCCTTCTGCTATTCAGTTGAACCTTGAGTCCGAGAGGACATTTATGCTGAATGTCATGTCATTCACTCGAGGCATTCCTGAGATATCAGGGTCACACTGGGACAGAGGGACACACTCGAATCACAACTACAGCAACCGTAAATGGAAAATTGTGCATTTATATAGCGCCTTTATCCAAGCCGCTTTACAATGTGCAATGCATTCACCCATTCACACACACATTCACACACCGACGGCGGAGGAGACCATGCAAGGCTCATCGGGAGCAATTAGGGGTTCAGTGTCTTGCTCAAGGACACTTTGACACCAACTCTGGGGGAGCGCGGGATTGAACTGGGAACCTTCCCGTTCTCAAGCGGCTGCTCTACCTCCTGAGCCACTGCCGCCCCAACGCCTGCGTGTGTGCGTGCGTGCGTGTGTGTGACTCACAGCAATGGAGTTTAAATGAAATCCCCCAAACGACATTAGTAACCAAGTGAGACAGCATAGGATGGGCAATATGCCTCACTATCTCACACCCTCTCTCAATCTGCCGCAGTCGGTCTCTATAGTGTGAATTTGCTGGCTGCACTTTCTGCCTCTTACCTCATCTCTCCCGTAATTTGGGAAAAGTGAAATGGTTATATTCATGTTATATTACCCTTGACGGCAGGTCTCTCGCGCAAAACAAAAATTGATAGGTCACAAATATTGGTGTAACTAGACTGACGATGCCATAGGTGAAATACTGTAGGCGGGGGGAATGTGCCTTTTTATCTATTAGCAGAAACTGCTTTGTTTGTATGTTTATGTGCTGAAAGATTGTTATTATATACCTATTTTGTCCATACAATGAGAATGAATGTTATGACTATTTCCAGTTCCTCTTAAACATTGTCTGAGGTAGCCTACACACAAAAGTCCGAATATCAGTGAAATGACCCCCAAAGTTTTCTTTTTTTCTTAATTTTTTTTTGGTGAAATTCTCTTTTAAGTTATAGAAATGCAAGATCATGAACACTGTCTGGGATATGTCTGCCATTGGCTTTCCTTTCTGCACATAGCCTAATTGAAATTAATGTTTGAACACAAACCATGAACTTCAATGTGGCAGGGCAGGCCGTGTCGAAATGTCTTTTCGGACAGAGTAGTGTGTCAAATTGCAGATGGTTGAGTCCACTGGCTCTAACAACATTTGACATTTTGATCACGTAGTTCCTCTCCTCACCTGAAATGAAGGCAATAAATGATGTAACTTCGTCTTTTATTTGACTAATATCCCTGTGTGTGTGTGTGTGTGTGTGTGTGTGTGTGTGTGTGTGTGTGTGTGTGTGTGTGTGTGTGTGTGTGTGTGTGTGTGTGTGTGTGTGTGTGTGTGTGTGTGTGTGTGTGTGTGTGTGTGTGTGTGTGGCCAAAATCATCCTGCGGGCCAGATTGGACCGCAGCATCAAAAGACAGCTAGCCGGCCAAAAATCTTTTGATCATTCCTAAAGCAAGAGAATCACATAACAGGCATACATTATAACACAGCAGCTATTATTTAGAGATATGCACAGAGACAGGTACTGGAATAAAAAGTAATAGCATATCACTACATATTCAAAGAAAAGACCCTGGATAATATCATGACCGGCAGACTTTGTCATTTTCTCTCTGTGACTCATCTACAACTCTGTTGGATCAGCCTAGAATAATGACAAATGATAAATGCCTCCAGGAGCCACAGGAAGAATAACTGGACGAACACCAGATGGTCAAGCCAGATCCGTTTAGTTTCTTAAACAATCGGCAACATATTTCCATTCGTCGAGAGACCTCCTGAACTCGTATTTATATCATCTGCGCTGGGATTTAACAATAAGCCATTCATTCCGCTCGATAACGTGACAGAAACGCTGCTCCCCTTAGACTTCTGTAATTCTCACATTCTGTGAGTGGGTTTTGTCTCACAGCAACGCGTCTCGAGGCATAAAATCATGCACACTGTTCTCTCCTAGTTGCCTCCTTTGTTTGGCTGTTTTGTTTGCGGTCTGTGGTGTGTGTGTGTGTGTGTGTGTGTGTGTGTGTGGGTGGACCACTCTGGAGTCCCTCGCATAGTGACCTCACAGCAGTGGTCATGTTAGAGGTCGTGCTAATAGTACCAGACAGACACTCCCAGAAGACCAGATTCGCTATGCATCTATTTAAACACTGGAAACCTAGCATTGCTACTGTATTACGGGGGGGACATTCGCTGAAAATAGCCGATCTACCAGCAAACAAGCTTGTGAGCTTGTAGATCTGCTATTTTCTGCCAAGAGATTTGGCGTAGAGGGAAAAAAGAGCAGACCATAAGAACAGAACTCAGGTCAAGTTTATAGAGGGTTTGTTTGTAAAACTGTGTTGATGTTTCTTTTGTTTGTTTGAGGAATATTTTCATGCTGTGTTGTTCAGGACAAGATTGAAATTCACAGACTCAGTCCACCTGTCTATCCTTTCTGTCCGTCTATTTACTGTACCTGCTTTCTCCATTTGTGTGCATTATTTAAGGGGTTAATCTCCTTTTGACTTTAATCTGTCCATAGACTGGTTTTGCTTTGTTTTTGTTGTTGTATTTTTTCGCTGTAATCCCCACAGGAGCTTCTACAGTAGTTGCTCTTGATGTTAAAAGATATACCCCTGTTGTGGAGGTTTCCCTCTGTATCTGTAACAGCCCCCTTGCATACACACATACTGTGACATACATGCATGCACACGCACAAAGGCACGCACGCAGGCAGCTGTATTTCTGTCTGCCACTGTCTTTCTCAAACGTATTGTCTGAATCTCGTTTTTGTAACGTTACAATGGATCTCTGTGAAAGTTGTGAAATGCTGAGCTGGCCTTGAAAGTGTCCGCTGGTGTCTGAGAGAGAGAGAGAGAGAGAGAGAGAGAGGAAAAAAGAAAGAGATGGAAGCAGATATCACTCGGAAAGCTTCAAAGTGCCTTTAGTGTCGCTGGATTAAGGTCACAGCGGAGTTTCATTTCAGTTTCGTAGAGCAATGTCAATTAGTGTAACACACATGCAAAATTGCACGGTAAAATCCTCAGTATTGATTTAACTCTGAGAGTATACATATGGGATACTATGGGTCTAGTAGGTCTACAAGTACACCATCAGAGTTAAATTAACAGGATAGTGCAGTGCACACCGCTAAAAATGCATTTAAATACATTTGCACGCACACGCACACTCACACAGAATAAACAGACCAACATATGCCCACTTCATAACCGATGTGGTAATCCATTCTGGACCACCAAAGATGACAAGGACAGAGGAGAGAGTGTCCTTTTTTTTTAAGATATTGGCGAGCGAGAAAAAGGGGGAGGGTGAGGGAGAGAGAGAAAGGGACCTTCATGTTTCCATTCTTCATGTTTTCCAAAAGCAGCAGCACTCTCTAAAGAGTGAAAGGGAAATCCCTACTAATCCGTGAATCAACTCTAGTTTCTACTCGATTCAATTTCCTTCTCATTGTGTCACATCAGGTCAGGGACTATAGGCACAGAGGCCATGGCTCATTTATGTGCGTGCGTGAATACGTGCGTGAATGCGTGCATGTACGTGCGCGCGAGCGTGTGTGTGTGTGTGTGTGTGTGTGTGTGTGTGTGTGTGTGTTTGCATGTGTAGCCTGCAGCAGTGTGAGTTTCTGCTCTTGTGTGTATGTGCTCATACACATGCAATGCGTGCGTGTGTTTGTGTGTACTGTATATGTGTGTGTGTGTGTGTGTGTGTGTGTTTGCATGCGTAGCCTGCAGCAGTGTGAGTTTCTGCTCTTGTGTGTGTGTGTGTGTGTGTGTGTGTGTGTGTGTGTGTGTGTGTGTGTGTGTGTGTGTGTGTGTGTGTGTGTGTGTGTGTGTGTGTGTGTGTGTGTGTGTGTGTGCCTTCAGTGCTCAATGGAGCTGTCCAAGCAGCAACCATACAAAGAGAATGCTCCACAGCCTTTTTGACTGACAGCCGGGGGGGGGGACAACATTTCCCCTGGTGGGGTCACCCCTTTACAAGGCCCAGTAATGAGTCAAATGACCCACGTGATGTTACATGTTCTGCCGATAGAGAGGAACTAGGCTTCCCGTTGGTTCCGTCGCTTAAAGACTGGACCAAAATCTGGAGATTATCAGTGCTTTGTGGGTGTTGGGCAACCACAGCATCAAAGTGAATGGAAAACAAAAAGCTTGCATGAGAGGGAAAGCTTCTTTCCTGCTGACAGATAGCGATGGAAATGCATTTAACTGTAATACAATCTGAATCTACTTCATTTGACATGTGCACAGACAAACCATAAACGTCACATGCCACATTGTTTGGTTTACATGTAGGCAGTGTACCAAAATACCAAAGATTTCAGCTCTGTGTGAGCATCATTTAACATCATAAATATGATACAGTACAGTGCACCCCAGTCATATTCACAAGGTGAAGTGACACAAAATCAAATCAAAATCAAACCATACAGCATCGGTAAATTAAGTCACTGGCAAAAAGTGCTGGTTATCTAGTTGATAAAAGCCACTGCTTGTGGGCGAAATCTTCAGGTAGCACGCTGACGAGGTATTTATTGTCTGTAAAGTCCTTTGATGTTTTTAAAAAAGCTCAAAGGCTGTTTTTAATGGACCCAAACCTCAATTTGACATCAAGCTCAAGTCCTTCGCATAAATGCATCGCCTGAAATGAAGAAAAAAAAACTGCAGAAATACAGTCAGTATTCAGTATTTTAATTTGCAAACCATACACTCCTTTTCTCCTTTTTTTCAACCCTTTTCAAACATTTTGTTACGCTGTGACACTTTTGCAATGTGAAAATGTGAACTGGTACATTCTGCTTTAGACACTGCCTTAAAAGTAATGTTACACAAGGACAGCTTTGTTTTTTTCATTATGAATCGTTATGAATAGACAACACTTGGATTTATTTTCTTTTTTTACCCAATTCCAACTTCACTTAATGCAGTAATTATGTTTTTTTTAATTCAAAGCATGAACTTGTCACATGAAGGCTGCTCATTAAGTGACACGAATAGAACTTAAGCACAGATGACCTAATATAAATTTCAGCCCACCCACCTTCAATACAACTACATTAACATAAATAATAGTTTATTATATTTTGCATGCCTTTGAAAAGGTAGACGTGCACATTGTGAAGGTGTTTTATTAAGCTATAGCTTAAATTATTTTCATATATTTTATGCACATCTCTTATGCACACGTTATGTTATCTTTGATGTATCCTACTTTATGTCCCTTATTTTTGAAGTAGTTTTTTCTTGCTTGCTTTCATTATTGATCTTTATAAAGATTGTTTATAAAAGCTGCTATATAGCCTACAAGAGAGAGTATAATATATAATACTACTATTCTAAATGGTTTACAGTAGGGCATTGAGGACTTTTGCAAGTCAACCTGCTGTCAGTAAAAGTTGAGGTCGACTCGTCACATTGGGGCAGGGACAAAAACAAACCGAAAATGACTTACCTGGACTTCATAGAATAGCCTATCCAACATGATAAAGGTTGCGGCTTCTGTTCTGGCTTCTGACACAGTGCAGTTCAGCCTGTCAATCACCTGGACAGAGTGCATGCAGCAGCAGACCTCGGCACATTAGAGGCAGCACAGCTGGAAAGGGTTAGTTAATTAATGGCTGAGACTGAGAACTCCCGATGCCTGGTTCCACTGAAACAAACATAGGCCTAACACAGTTGGAAAAGGAAAGGATCACTTTTTTTTATTCAATATTTTTTTATTTATTAAATAAAAACACAACTTTTGACTTCTCCTGGTGGGCGTCGACTTGTGCTAATGAAGTCGACTTGTCGACTTTTTGGTTAATGCCCTAGTTCACAGTAAGTAAGTGTAAGTAGGTTGGGGGGATATTGTCAGTATCAGCCGAGAACACGGGAGTCTATCCCTGTTTCAATGCGCTAGACGCCTGTGAGATGGATTGCAGAGGTGCAGCGCAACACCTACCATCAGTTCCCAGTACTTACCACACTACTTGCCGCATCTAAGCCGTGCCACTCATGCAATGATTTGGCGGTGCCTGAGATCAAATCCATGACCCTTGTGGTCCAAAGGCGAGAGCTTTACCGACTGAGCTACCCGGACACAAATGTAATGTTTTACAGCTTGTTGAACTTGATGCTGGTAGACACAGCTGAAATACTCATAACTGTATTTGACAGTATATGAACCACTGAAAGGTACTTTATTATGGACCGTTAAAGCTCTGAGGATTCCTCTGTCAAGAATGTGAAAATATTCAGAACTTTCTTCCCCTCATTTCCTACACAGCAAAATCCTTATTTAACTCTGAAAGCAACACTGTCAGATTTAAATTCATACTCAGGATTTTATAGTGTAACTTTTAGTCCTTTCCGATGCTGACACATGAGTTAGTAATCAATACCAATAATCATCAATTATTACTACCTTTTGCTGAAAGCAGCTGTGGGGTAAGTACACTTAATGAAGAGTAATTGATGCTACTTAGAGTCAATTCACCATCATTTTGTACTCATTAGCAGCCCAACACCTATAGCCCCCTTTGACCTGTGAAAGTGCCTAAATTGAGCGATTCGCTGCGGGGATCAATGGCAGACATATGGTTCCACTCAGTGGCCATGGTCCACTCAATAACACTAGTGTAACCAGAGGAGAAGAGACAGATGGGACAGTTCAAGGACTATGGCCCGGAGTGGTCTGTGCCAGCATTCCTCCTTCGTTTACATATTGTGGTAGGCTAACCTAATTCAAGGAGCAACCATCCAGCCTAATAGTTCGCTAGTATTTATTTATTACAGTGGAGTTGCAGCATCGCATGTTCTGAGAGCCTGACCTCACGGCAAATGTGTAGTTCTACTGACAAAAAGCATTGTTACAATTCACAAAAGCCCCACTACAATTCACATGATATTGTGCCATTCAAATGTGGACCGTGTGGACTCAAGCAGACAGTATTTTGACATTAAATAAACCCTACACCCACAACCAACATTTTACCCTAACCTTAAATGTAACCTAAATAACATAATGCTGGCTTCCTACAGAGCCAAACTGTAAAAAATAGCAATATGATAGGCTTTTATTTTATTTTATTACTGCTTTTTATTATTTCTTGTATTTATTTATTTTTTAATGAAAGGCAGTGGAGAACACCCTGCACCCAGTACAGCCAGGATTTAAAAGTAGTCAGAGTTGGCATAAGTCTCATGCGCTCGGGAAGTTTTTGTTCTAACTACAGTATGTGTGGCATAATAACTCAACTCTGACCCACCGTGTTGGGTTCTAACTCTGGGTACACTTAAGCCCCTTTCCCACATGGAATCCCACTGCATTGATGAATAAAAAATGGCCGACAAAGGCAAATAGTCATTCCCACATTAGATGACTGTTAGGGATACAGTACGTAATGTTCACGTGAGAGGTGTCTAAAGCACACAAGACTTGTCATTTGGGGATGATAAAATATGTATTTGGGTCGAACAGAAATCCTCCCCAGGACCCAGTCGGGAAGAAGATCTTTTTTTTCTCGATTTATTTCTTTCCGCTTGGAAAATGTCAACTGAGCCAACTGTCAGTGTGCATATCACTCTCACTGACAAACGGTGCACATCATGTCTGTGTAAAACCAGGAAATACCATCTTGAAAGTTGCATTGTAGTTGATAATCTATGTATCTAAAATATATATATTCTTCAGCGAAACGCTACACAAACATTGTTGTAAAGTAATTCTTATTGCTAGTAGTACTTCATGATGAAGATTATAATGATTGCATGTCTATTTAGAGACAAACCTACTGTGTAAACTGGTCACCGCCTAACGCACAAAGCAAGCATAAGCACACAGCTGTTCTTCTTCTTGTTAATGAATGTAGCCGTTCTCGCTGGCCGCGCACGGATGCTCCGTTCAAGCATGTTGAGATTTTTTTTCTCTCGCTCTGGGCGGGAAAAAAAGACGTGCGTATCTGCAAGCGTTTTCTCATAGAAATACATTGTATATAGAGGGTGACCAGATGTCCCGGTTTGGACGGGATTGTCGAGAACAGTCACGCGCAAACCTACACAATAAAGCAGTTACAGTATTAATTCACCTACATTTTTCATAAGGAAAAATAAATGACCGTTTGCATACAGTATAATCAACTATACATTGCACTGAGGTCGTGTCTCTATCCATGGGAATGTTTTCTTTGTTTCCAGCAAATCTCTTTTATGTTCTTATACGTGTGTTCTTATGAAGAAAGTGCATTCATTGCTACTTCAGCTGTGGGTGACAAAATTATTCAAAGTCAACAGTGGGGAGATTTGCGGAACTAAATAACGTCACCAGCTCCTGTTCCCACATGACGTCACTATGTTTGTGCAAATGTATAGTGACAAATACCCAGACAACAACAACAGCAATAACAACTATATGGACCATTGCCAGTGGATTAGCAGCTTTATGTGCCAGTGTGAAAGGGGCTTTAGAAGACCGGGTGGGGATGGAAGCGAGAGCGGGGGGTTAGTGGGGGAGGGGGGGTCACACAACCTCACAAACTGCCAAATAAATGGTAATTGTCGTAATTAATAGTTGCTGAAAGTACATACTTAGAATATCAAATGTGTTCATTACGAGTTTATTCGTGTTTTAAAAATGTCATTTTAATTGTTCACATGAATATCGTTGTTACCGTACCGAAAAACAAGAAGTGTGGTTGTTCTCCTTCTAAATGGATCTAATTCACACGTGGCAACGTAAACATTCTAAACGGGTTTATAAAGTTTATTTCCTGTTGCAGTGTCTGTGAATATCAGTTGCTGACAGGAAATGTACTTGGACCCAAGCTGTTCCCAAGCAATGCAGTTCCACTGACAAGGTCTATAACAGTTAGCTATAATGTTGTTAAAATGTATCAATTTGACAGACTGTTGTTAAACTGGAATCAAAGTCCCATTTTCAGTTTTTTGTGTGTGTGTGTGTGTGCAGTTCAGTGCTCAAATGACTTTTTGTCAGTCGTGCTAATATGCTCATTAATCGTCCTTATGTTTTATTTGTCAGCGACATACTCCCAACACTTAATTTAACCCTTTAAGACCTGAGGCCGATTCTACAAATGCCATCTAAATCAGTAGTTCTCACACTTGCAAGATATTCAAAAATAGCAGATGCACAAGCTCGCAGCGCGGCAGCTTGTATATCTGCTATTTTTGAATAGACGACGCAAAAATTGAAAATTTAACAGATGCTTTCCCGGTTCTAATGGGTTGAAGTTAACATTCTCCATGACTAAGCGGCTATCGCGATCCAAGAAAATGTGTTACTGACAATTTCACTTTTCACTTTTTTAATTTGTTTTTTATTTCTCACTCACATTACACAATTTTTGACAAAATAAAATATGTTTTTTTCTTTTTTCTTTTGCAGTTTAATATACTGCTACCCACGTGTCAGGTATTCCATTCCCTGTAGAAATCTGTCTGTTTGGTCTTCAGTGCTGGAATGTTAATAGTTCATAATAGCGCGCTAAAGATGACCTTTCGGTGAAGTGTAGAATGACTCGAAAACCCAATGAGCTGCAGGGCATGATTCCACTTAACATTCTAGTGGTATAGTGGCGTTACAGTCTGAGCTTTTTTTTTACTTTAGTACTCTACACAATATGATTAATACCATCTACAAAATGTGGTTAATATAGTCAACACAAAACGATTGCCAATATGCTCGACTGTGTGTGCGCTGTGACGCTTAAAAATGATATCATCAATTGGATTGTAATGAAATGACTGAAGTAAGTGTGTGTGTGTGTGTGTGTGTGTGTGTGTGTGTGTGTGTGTGCGTGTGCGCGTGTGTTTGTGTGACATTTGTTTTTAGGGAGCTGCCAGCTAGTTTTACAACCTAATTAAAATAAGTAAACCCATAAAGATGGTGGTGTTGTTGTTCTATTCCTATATCCTAAATCTAAATTCAGTCGCCGAATCATTCATATACTTAAGTACACACACTGTTGCAGGGGAGTGATGAATGGACAGACAGACATACGGCTCCACATATAAATACTTCAGGTTTATACAGACAGTCCATTCTCCTGAGTCCAATTCACTCTCCACAATGTATGCATGTATTGATTTATAACGCCACCAAGCGCAAACACCTGCCTGCATCCGCACACGTGCACAAAGGCAAATTGCATGCCCGGAAGAACTCAAACAAACGCTCACACACATACATGAGCACATATACAGTACGAGCGCATGGCCACGCGCACACATTCTTGCAGTAATGGCGCTTCGAGAGTAATACGGTACATAATCACTCATTTGAAGCGGCTTGGCATCGGGTGTCAACATCATAGAGATTGCATAGCTCATGTTTGCTAGTTGCAGAGGAGGGAGATAGCTGATTAAATACATATACCAGCAAAGTGGAGGGAGAGAGAGAAAGTGAGAGAAAGTGAGTTGATTAGATATACTGTAGGCCCTGGCAAAGAAGAGAGAGGGATGAAAGGGGAAAGAAGGAGAGGGGGGGGGTTGATTAAATAACAGACGAATGCCAAGTAAAAAGGTAGAGCACAGTGAAATAGATTGGGGGGAGATAGAGAGAGAGGGAGTGAGAGAGAGGACAAAGTGAAGACAGCAGGCTGGAAAGGAACGGAGAAAGCGGGAGAAAAATAGACGAAAGAGAGGAGACGGAACAAACATTCAGGGAGAGAGAGAGAGAGAAAAACGAGAAACAGGTGAAAGGGACAGAGAAAATAGACAGAGGAAAGAGAAAGCAGGGAGGGGGAGGGAGGGAGGGAGAGAGAGAGAGAGAGAGAGAGGACATTTGGATCATGTTCCATTGTACAGTACAGCCATCTGCTGAAGACAACCTCCCTTCACTTGGCTTGACAAAGCTGCAAACCTGAAAAGACATAAGGTGGGAAAGAAAATAGATGGAAAGGCAGTAACATCCATCATTAGATGTGTGTGTGTGTGTGTGTGTGTGTGTGTGTGTGTGTGTGTGTGTGTGTGTGTGTGTGTGTGTGTGTGTGTGTGTGTGTGTGTGTGTGTGTGTGTGTGTGTGTGTGTGTGTGTGTGTGTGTGTGTGTGTGTGTGTGTGTGTGTGTGTGTGTGTGTGTGTTCCTGCGTGCACACGTCTCACTGTGCCAGCACACCTGTGTGCATCTACCTCCTGCAATTGTACATACTTTTGAGAATGTGAGGCGCGTGTGAGTGTTTGTGTGTGTGTGTGTGTACACGTGTGCGCGCACGCGTGTGTGTGTGTGTGTGTGTGTGTGTGTGTGTGTGTGTGCGCGCGCAACTGGAGGTATAGCTGCTCCTCACAGCCTTGTCTTTAGAGCCATCTGTTCAACCAGATGCATTACCTGGCAGTTGGTGAAGATTTGAATACAGTTATTTAGATGGATGACACACGTGGCTGGGCATATTCAAGGCCCTCTGTCTAGAGAAGGGAAGTGAACTGAAAGGGCCCTTGCATTCTTTCAAGCTTTGGCTCAGTTTTTTTTCCCTTTCCCCCCCATCTCCTTCTGGAACTAAGTTTTGCTGCTAGACTCCGGTAAACCCCATTTTTTTTAGCCAAAGTTCTGCTTGTTACCTGCAGACATGAAGTGTTCACTGCCTGGCGGTTTTGAACAGTCTACCAAAGTAGCACCAGGAATGACAAGTGTCTGTAGCTTCCTGGCCATGTGGCTTATCATAATTTCATTTGAAAGGCTGATAGTTTCTGCCCTCAGCCCTGTTATGCCTAATCCTACCATAAATAAATATGGAGAAAAAACAAGAGAGTCTATCTCTCACTCATACAGGTACAAGCAGCTAAATGTTGGTGTGGCATGTTCTGCAAACAATAAATCAATTGTTGCGGTAGTAAATATTTGAAGAATGAATCATCGTCTAAAGTTTATTCATGAATCATGAACGTCTACCCATCCGTTCTCAAGTTAAGTCTTGTTAACACTACACGCACGCACCGCATGCATTCTTGAATGCTTTATTTGAGCCCACAAATTAGACCAACGGGGAATCAAATATAACAGGGAAATATAACAGGGATAGACAATTCATCAACACCTAAGGGTATACATACTGTAGCACCTTCTCCTCCACACAGCCAGGATGACAGCTGAAACAGAGCACTATTTGGCAAATTGTTTTGCTTTGTTCTTTGTCATGCCAGCAATCTTTAGACCACTCGTGGTAAATCAATTTATATACATGGTCCAGGCTTCCAAATGTGAGTATGCAGAGTCTACATCTGTACCCAAAATAATGTCAAGTAATGGCTGGTACTAGCCACGTCCATGTACTGTATATGTAGTGATTTAGACCCAAGCCGGTATCGAACCTCGGCAAACCGACGCACAACCTACCGTGCCAAGAGCTGAGCTCGATTAACAGAGCGGTCGATGGCCGGGTCTTGTCTGGGGCACTACATCTACCCCCTCAGTTTTTGGGAGAGCGTTCTCACGCTTCACACTTCATGCCGCTCACGATGTGCACAACGACGCACGCCCTTCATGTCCCTCACGCGAGAACCTCCTCCATGTCCTGCCGACTACGCCAGATGCAGTGATTTAGACCCGAGCTGGGATCGAACCCCAGTCTCCCACTCTGCAAATTGACGCACAACCTACCGTGCCAATGGAGCTGAGCTCGATTGGCAGAGCTGTGTCTGGGGCACTACATCTAGATCAATAAAACAGCCTAACTTCTAAAATCAGGACCTCTTTGTGACTGGCGTCAACAAAACAATGTCCGGTATATTGGGGATGGTAGCAAAGACATCACAAGTGTAATTAAGCCATCAACCACTATTATACTTTGCTGCAGTGGCTGGTAAAATATGTTGTGCTGCATCAGACACTATGGTAACAATACAGTCATGGCAAGCTAGAAGTTGCTCAGAATCATGATGATTTAAAACAGAGCGGATTATTCATTTTAGGATACTAGAATGACAGATTGTACTTAGTTACTTGCCGTCTTGCTCAGTTTATACATTGAATGTGAGACAGAGTAGTCAGCGAAATCAACACAAGCTACCTTTCCATTCAGTCGAAGTCAACAGTCTCCTCACATGTGTTGTTTGGCTTCAGTCTGTTTCATATTGAGCAGAACCCTTCTTGCAGTGTCTTTCTGTTGTCCAGTGTTCCCTCTGTGCTGGGTTAGTGTAGCCTCCACAGCCACACAGGGGAACGTGATTTATCCATCAGAAATGGGCACTTCAGCTGGTGTACATTTGCCCATTTCTGCTTATTTTAACTAAACTCCTGTCCCGTTGAGATCACACAATCAGACCAGACTCCAAAGCCCTTGGCTTATGAGTCCAAATTTTCCAAAGTCTTTCCCCCTGAAGCCAAGTAAGTTATCTTGGTCTGCGGTAACCCTTCAATTCCACCTGATTTGTGAGATGTTTATAGAAGCATAGTTATGTATGTACACATGTGTCATGGGTGCTAATATTCCAGTCCAACAGAGAGAGAGAAGATACATAAAGTGGTACTGTTGCTCGTTATGCAGGGCTTTGTGCAGTAGATAAAAACATACCAATGGTAATCACATCTCATACAGAGAGGGCCAGCCAGCCTAAGTACTATAATGATGAGAGTTTGGCCTTGAGTTGTCTAGGGATAGAGAGGCTGGTTATTAGAGTTAGTGGATCCTTTTGGGTGCTGCAATATTTTAGATGTTTTCTGTCTCAAGCTACATAACTACTGCTGTAAGGATTTAAGTCTGGACCGCAACAGCGGGGCCAGCCCCATGAATGTCTGATTGACTAGGCCTGTGTGTGTGTGTGTGTGTGTGTGTGTGTGTGTGTGTGTGTGAGTGTGTGAGTGTGTGAGTGTGTGAGTGTGTGAGTGAGTGAGTGAGTGAGTGAGTGAGTGAGTGAGTGAGTGAGTGAGTGTTTGAAAAGGAAAACAGCAGTGGATAAGGTTTCCCTGACCTGGTTGTCAAATCAGACACAAAATGTAGGAAAATAGTACAAACTACAGTATTATTACTATATTTTTTTTTGAAAGCTCTCCAGTACTTCAAGCATGCTCCAGCCAATGGACCATTGGCAAAAGGAATAAAATATAAAGCAGCAAATAATCCACACACAAACACAGAGCTTAAACTCGGTGACATTTTCTTTTTTAGAGTTAGAAAGGACTACTCTGCAAAACATGTTGCGAGGCCAAAGTTCTAAGCAACTTTTCAAAGGGGAAGGAATGGAAGCTGGATTACCTCAAGCGTCACGTTCAGCAAAAAAAGCCATTCTAATGCCTTTGGAATTATACGAAGATGCAAGGCTTCTCTTGGCGTTTGCTGTTTTCTTCACATCAGAAAAACTCTTGACTGCGAGCAAGTAAAACTTCTCAACTACAATGTTCTACACGCCATCAAAATGAATGCATCAATGCTGTCTGTTCAACAAATCCATGATCATATGGCAAAATATATGAGTCTATACCAGAAAACTGAAGCAAAAATGGTGTCTTTGAATTTGTGAACTCAATGAAATCGCACAGAGAGAGACGATGCACGATGTTCGAAATACCCCTTGGCATACCCTGATAGTAGATGAGAACAGAGACACAACAGTGCACAGGGAGAAAAAACATGTCAGTTAGAAAACTGTGATCAGCTGCCCCATTAAGTTAAAAGCACGTAGCCTACATGCTCAAATATTGTAGAGGCCATCACTCCGTTTTACTCTAACCATGGACTAGACTTTCAGAGGTGCCTCAGTAATTCTAGGATTCATTGACACCATATAGCATTGATGACACTTGGAAAGATTTTAAGTGAAAAGTGGAAAGAAGTGAAAAGAAGTTCGATGACTGACTTGCCACGAAGCTGTTCTGAGAGACGACACTTTTCTCAAAGAATGATGCAGGACAAAATACAGTGATAACGGAATTCCAGTGGCAAAATACTGCTACTAAAAGGTTACTATCACTGCTCTTCGAGATCCGTTGGGCGAGTTGGCAAAACTGATGGAATGGCACTGCTTCACAAGAGCAAAGATCGAGAAGTTTGTGTTGACCAGAAAACTGTCCTCACAACAATGTCTACTGTTGTATGTTGCTATACTTTTGGGGACATTATACATTACAAGTATAGTAATACAAGCACCACACACACACACACACACACACACACACACACACACACACACACACACACACACACACACACACACACACACACACACACACACACACACACACACACACACACACACACACACACAGTGAGATGAAAGGAGTGCGGGGCAATTATAGCAGGACACATTAGAGTTCACAACGCTGTTAGACCTTTTCTGTTTTTCTTCAGAAATTATTCTGCTCCTGTACCCCAACTCCTTCCATTCTCAATTTCCCACTACTTATATGAGTTTATTTTAGTTTATTTCAGTCAATTTTGTGGTAACCTAGTTAAAATAAAATAAAACAAATATAAAGAAAAGATAACCACTATATGAGCACTCAATAAATATAAGATACAATGTCTATTCTTTATACTGGGTGTTGATGGTAATTTCAGTCATTATATTGCATTTCCATGTAACCCGTACCACCCAGGATTCATAACACAGACAAAAGATAGAATTTGGTTTAATAGTATGTACTTATCACAGTCAAAAGAGGATTCGTGGTGAATGTGCGAGCACATGAAATTATTCAGGCCAATCTCAGATAAATCAATAGGAGCAGTATGCAACTATGCACGTTGCTTTATTTGCTTAAAATTATTTCAGTCTGTGTTTTAATTCACCAAATTGAGATGCAGAAACGTCCAAAACTGTAATTTTTCAGGTAATGGAAAAAACATATAAATGTGTTACAATTGATACATTTGTCATTTAGTCACAAGCTCTTACTTTTCAATGGTTAAATATTTATTACAAATAAACACAACACATATTATCCACTTTCAATAAGCCGTTCCTATTTTGGGCATGCCATTATATCCGAACAATTCCAAATGTTTTAATAGCTAAATTAACAGATCTACAGTACAAGCTCATTGCATTGTGATGCTAGTAGAATGCCACCATTTTCTGTAGGAAGCCATCAGCAGTCTTATTTTGAAACTTATGACTGAAGCATTCATTATAACTTGCCAAAAGTTACAATATTTACAATATTACAATGTTATTTGGCTGCTTCTTTCCCAGTGAGTCCATCTCCTCTGCTATTAGAGAATAAACGATTCAATTTGACCCTGCAGACAGAGTGGGTGAAAGTGTCATGCAGAGAGGATGGAATTGTTACACTTGAGGCAGACAAGGTTTACCTCCAGGGAGAATATAATAGAGAATTCACTATCGTTTGGAATCTAATGGATTTATGGACTGCTGAGAAATAAATGATGCCGTTTGTCAAATGTGTTGTTGAACATTATCTAAGCAATAAATTACATTGTAGGCACATTTAGACTTGTTGACAACCATTAACATGGATCACTCATGGCATTAAAAACATTTATTGTGCACTGAAAATGAGTAAACATATAGAGCATCAAAATCAATTTAAATATATAAACGTCTGTGGGCAAGACTTAATGAGCATTTTGCACCTCGTTTTGGACACATTCTGCACCTAGAAACGTGTGTAATTTATCAAACGGGTGCACATGCCTAGAAATGCCATTTTCTAGTCATTTTAAAGGCACTTTGTGTAGCAAACATTGGATAGAAGGAGCGCACTCCAGTGTTGAGGAGGTGCTGACCACGGTAGATACAAATGGTAAGAAGGAGGAGCCCACGATGCAAAGACTAATTATTAAATCCTTGGAGATGAGCTCACCTGGGTCCCACTCCCTATATAGATGATGTGTGTACTCCGTTTTGTTAAACCATTAGGAATATCCTGTTGAAACATTGGTTTCTTGTATATTTTAATAAATATGTTTTTGCATCATGGCTATGAGTTGTGCGGCCTCCTCCTTCTTACCACAGGCACTTTGTGTGACATTGCAAAGTGTGCCTCTAACCTTTATGCAGATACATTTAAGGAAGGATTTTACAGTGTAGTGATACAGTAGCCTACATTAAGCTTCATAATTGACACCACACTGCAAGACCCAGATTGCTCTGATATGACACACTTAATCACTCTTAAGCTGTATAATCATATAAATAATGTGTTTGTGTATGTTCTTTTATCCTTATCACATATCAGCACTGTCGTGCCTTATCACTTATCAGCTGTATGTGCTTAATAAACTTCAAAACATGCCATGTGATAGAGTTAATCTCTTATCTTAATTATCATAATGTGTCTAGGGTCCATTAACCTGGTTAAAATGTCCTATTAATAATGGTCTCATACGGGCCTAAATCAGTCATGTTAAACATTGCTTCTGTACTACCAGTCTCTCTGTTGATGCAAGCCAAGGTCAAACTAGCTGCAGGCTTTTTCTGTGGCTATCTATGTTTTGAGAACACTGTATCTAGATATTCTTTTCTACAGCTGTCTTCCTTCAGTGTCACCAAATCACCACTGACCAGTGACAGGTCAGCCGATGTCAACGTGTTGACCCAGACATGTGGACGCTGTTTTTCCAAAGATAAACTGTCACACCATCATCATCATCTTCATCATCTACCATCCTCATCTTCATCATCTTCATCTGACGACAACTAGCATCATCGCTCTCCACCAATGGCAGGATTACACCTCCGACGGCTGGACGATTGATCTGTCTTCCATGATGTCATATGTTTATGTTAACGGACACTGTTAAAGGCCAGTGCTTTCTCTGTTAAAGCACAGAGAGACGCCGACCGATGATGCCTACAATACCTGTGACACTGTAACCTTCCTATTCTCTCTGTCTGAATACAAGATCTTTCATTACATCCATGGCTGCCTGTGTTCTGAGTCTGTTTTTTTCCTTGTTGCCTCCTTACGAAAGTAGCTGGTACTTTGTGTGGGTCATAGGGATAAAACAACTCTATTACCATGTAACACTACCTTGTTGTTGTCTTGTTCTCTGAGCTCGCCGCTTGCTTGTAGAAGGGTAATAAGTTAATGAAGTCACCACCTTTAGTAGGGAGAGCTATTAGTATCACAACGGAGGACTCTAAATCACTAGTTTGATTAGTAGTATAGTCAATAAATATTGTTTGTACAGGTATATATGGGAAACTGGTTTTGCTACATTGCTCTCTCGGTGTTCACATATGTGAACACCTCGTTCGCAATTTACAAAACCGGGGTTACGGAAGTAACCCTTAGTTATATACCACTTGTAAATCACGATGAATTCCCAAAAATATTGTAGAAACCCATGAAGATTGGCAACTGTTATGGTTGCCTTCTCTCTCTCGCTCTCTCTCTCTCTCTCTCTCCTTTTTTCCTTAAAAACAGATGCATGAGGTTTGTCACATAGCACTGGTTGACACGCAAGTGCTACAGAGCTTAAGATATCACAGGAAGGTATTTGAAAGTCAACTTACAGTAATATACCTCACCTTATCTAGGTGAATTGTGTCGATGCCCTCCAATGCTGCCTGATGCTCAAAGCACGTTAAAATGCAAGGAAATGTTTGAAGCTAGTTTTTGAACAGGCTGCAGGGCCACTTTAACCCATTCAATCAGTTTTCTGAAAACTGTATGTTGCTACGATAATATCAGTGGTTCTCAACCTTTTTCATGTCAAGGAGCCCCAAAATTATGTATTTGGTCCCCATCTTAAAATATTTTGTTCCACGGACCCCCCTCCCCCCCAGAAGCAAATATTTGAGTTACAAATGTTTCCTTTAAAAGATATATATTCAAGATTTGCACAAATGTTCATGATTTTTCAAAAGTAGCAGATCAGCAAGCTCATATAGTGTGGCACTCGGTGCCGCGCTATGAGCTTGTATATCTGCTATTTTTGAATAGTCCAAAGTATACAATAATGGCTATAGCTAAAATCTAAAATGACACCGATGCGTTCCCGGATCGAATGGGTTAATAGGTACAGCTGTTAAGACTGCTCGTTAATGCAAATATCTAATCAATCAATAAGGTGGCAGCAGCTCAGTGCATTTAGGCACGCAGGCGTGGTCAAGTTTGAGTATTAGTATAACCTACTGGGACATGCACAGCCATCTGTAGAGAATAGTCAGAAAAAGAGAGCAGCAGTTCTCTGGGCAAAAAGGTCTTAATGATGGCATGAGGTCAGAGCGGAGTGGCCAGACTGGTTAGTCAGTCTATAAACATTTCATTCAACTATAGACTGAGTACAATCTCCCAGCTTTTATTGCTAAAACTTGGAAACTATTACAGTTAAAATAAAAAGAAAATAGGGGGGGAAAATTGCATTGCAGAACCAATCCAAAATCTTTAGGCTGGTCCTTCATATTGGGGCAGTGACATGATTGGTTTCCAAACAGTAGGCGTTTGTCAGCAGCTGTTCTAGCAACTACCTTGGACTTTGAAGTCCCCAGATGTATCTGTAGGCGGTCTCTGTTGGCTCTGATCGTGGGGAAACGTGAGACTATAGGTTTGAGCTGATAGGAAGGCAACAGTGTACTCAAATAACCACAGGTTAGGCAGAAGACAACACCAGGTGCCACTCCTGTCAGTGAAGAACAGGAATCTGACATTACAATTACACCAAATTTGGACAATAGGAAATTATAAAAAAGGTTGCCTGGTCTTATGAGTCTCGATTTCTGCTGCAAACTTCACATAGTGTCACAATTTAGCATAAAGCATCCCTCCTGCGTTGTATCAATGGGTCAGGCTTGCGGTGGTGGTGCAATGATGTAGGGCGGTATTGTCTTTGCCAACTTTGGGCTCCTTAGTACCAATTAAGCATAATTTAAATGTGTAGGAGTGTTGTTGCTACCATGTCCATCCCTTTCTGACCACGGTGTTTCTAAGGGCCACTTCCAGCAGGATAGCATGCTGTATGTCAAATCACTCAAACTGTTTTCTGGAACATGACAATGAGTTCACTGTACTCAAATGTCACACTCACCATTATGTCAGTCCAATAGAGCACCTTTGGGATGTGGTGGAATGGAAGATTTGCATAATGGATGTGCAGCCAACAAATCAAAATAAATGTCAATATGGACGGAAATCTCTGAGGAATGTTTCAATAACCTTGTGGAATCTTCAGTATATATGTCATGAAGAATTAAGGCAGCTTTGAAGGTAAAGGAGAGTCCAACCCGGTACTAACAAGGTGTTGAAGTAGCCACAGAGACGTGATGTGTTACAAAATTGCATAATCCAATCCAATCCAACTTTATTTATAGAGCACATTTTAAAACAACAGAGTTCCACAGTTTGGGAGCTACAACTAAAAAGGCTCGGGACGACAAGCAGAAATTGGTCAGCTGACCTCAGTGATCTCGATGGAACATATAATTTAAGAAGATCAGAGACATAAACTGGTGCTAATCCATTTAAGGATTTAACAAACAATAAAATCTTAAAATGGATCCTAAAACGTACTGGGAGCCAGTGGAGGGAGGCCAGAATGGAGGTGATGTGTTCACGTTTCTGTTAAAAGGTGTGCAGCAGTGTTTTGACGAGAGCGGGAGGCTTGGGTGATGCGGGCATAGAGGGCATTGCAGTAGTCAAGGCGAGTCGTTGTAAAAGCATGTACCTACAGTATCCTTGGATACATCCTTAGCCTTGGATAAAAGCCGTAATTGGAAGAAGGAGGAACTTATAACAGCATTTATCTGCTTATCAATTTTTAAATCACTGTCCATTATGACACCAAGGTTTTTCGCTCTGGGCTTCACATAGGGAGTCAAGGGGCCTAAGTCAGGGTGAGGCGACTTCCCAGCAGTACCCGGTGTAAAAATTATAACCTCGGTTTTCCTTTCATTATTATTATTTTTTTAAGGCCATCCAGGCTTTGATGTCCACAAGACATTCAAGCAGTGGCTTCAGTGCATTGGCGTCATCTCTTTTCAGAGGTCTATATAGTTGGGAGTCATCCGCATAGAAATGGAAGGTGATGCCATATTTTTTCATGATGGAGCCTAAGGGGAGAAGGTAGAGAGAGAAGAGAAATGACCCAAGGATTCTTATCATTATTCTGATAAAAATCCAGGTGTAAAGGCACCCGAGTCCCATTGGGGGAAGATTGAAATCGGAATACATAAATAACCTCTGAACATGGCAGTTGTGGCTTCAGGCTTAGTGTAAACAGAATTGTCTCTTCAGGCCACGTATATGTCACCTCACTTCTCCCAAAACATTACATCCCCAACGACATTAACACAAGAGAGTGTATAAACTGTGAATCTCTACAGCAGATAAAGCAATAATAATAATAATGTTTATTGTCCCCGAAGGGATATTTGTCTTCACAAGTCTGTTCAAAAACAACAACAAAACACAACACATAACCATAGTACAAAACAACATATCACCACGACAATACATGAGGTCCATGTGATAGACAGGAAGGATTGCACAGTCAAGAAGAGGGACTTATTTTACATATTGGGTGGGAAAGCATGTGAGAGGATTTCTATATGGCTTTGTAACATTTATCTAAGTTATAAAAACGCCTGTTTCAAAAAATGTGTCTCACAATTCTATATTAAAAGGTGCGTAAATTGCCGGGTGTAAATGGGCCAAGCATAGCCCTTGACCTGCTTAGCAAAACAAGCAGGTCTTGTTATCAAACCATTCTATTTTCCTTCTTCTCTCTCTCTTCCCTCTCTCTTCCTTCTTTTGTGCTGTAAGTAAATTCACCTGTTGTGATACATTTTGAATGATTCACACTCACACACTCACCATGGCTCATTGTGCAGGAGAGTGAACAGAATTCCCAGACGTCTCCTAGGGGGGGGGGGGGGGGGGGGGGGAGAGAGAGAGAGAGAGAGAGAGAGAGAGAGAGAGAGAGAGAGAGAGAGAGAGAGAGAGAGAGAGAGAGAGAGAGAGAGAGAGAGAGAGAGAGAGAGAGAGAGAGAGAGAGAGAGAGAGAGAGAGAGAGAGAGAGAGAGAGAGAGAGAGAGAGAGAGAGGGTTTGACTGACAGAAAGAGAACTGTGGAAAAAATATATGTTTTTGAATGACGACTTTGTTGGTTTGTGGATGTGATTATCATGTCCTGTTATGAAAGAGAGGAACCGAAGGGGAGATATATAATGCAGAGAGGGTGAAAGCATCACAAGGCATGGGAGGGAACATGTATGGCAACCTGCCATAACGTGTGGTGCAGGCAGTGGAATTCAATAAAATACAATGTTAATGAAACTAATTTCTGTAAAGTTCATTGGGTTACAGCATTATCGATTTTTGGTCGTTTAATAATTGACTGGGGGATAGATCTGAGTAGAAATTATAACAAATGATCATTTAAACCAGCCATAAGCCTAGTATTTTTCCATTGAATACGTATGTGTTGTTGCTGCTGTAGCAGCAGCAGCTATAATTGCTGCAGAGTTCTTCTACGGATTCCCTTTTTGATTTGGATGACTTGGCTGTCAGCAGGGCTGTAAAGAGTGCAGGGGAAGTCATGTTGTTAACTATAGTGTTGTCTTCTATAGCACTTTGCAGGGGGGGCTCTGGTGAAGGACCGCTAGCCTAGACTTAGCCATGGTTAAAATTTGGTTTGTGTTTGTGTGTGTGTGTGTGGGGGGGGGGGGGGGCATGATTGTCTATGCACCAGACATGTGTCTATGTATGTCTATTTACATATTTGTGTGTGTGCGCGTGTGTGTGTGTGTGTGTGGGTGTGGGTGAAGTGCAGTCGTAACTTGTATTGCTGTGGTAAATGCTAGCCTAGTGATTTATTTTGGGCCAGTGCCCCTATCCAATATCCAGGTCCTCTATAACCCCCCTACACACACACACACACACACACACACACACACACACACACACACACACACACACACACACACACACACACACACACACACACACACACACACACACACACTCACACAGTGGAAACAAGCCATTGGCTTTCTTTGTGTCATCCATTTGGTGTGTTAACTCGTTGTACTGCCTGATCTGAAAACTATATTGTTTATGCTGTGTTTATTATGCTGTGTTGCTTATACTGCGTAATTTAGATTGCATCTCATTGAATGCCGAATAACAGATTTTAAACTAAAGCGAACTGTTAGAAATTATGATTATTAATCTACTTCCCAGGCAGAATAAAAGAAAAGAGAACCCTGTGACTATTATACATCGAATTGTGTAGCCTTAAAATAGGCCAGGGATACCACATTAATATTATTATTCAGTGTTAAAAAATAAGAAATTCTAACGTTAATTAGGTGTTCTTATTGATCACAAACTATCATGACAAGCTGATTATTTGGTGCAGCATGCTTATTAACGTGTCCTCCTGTAAAACACATAACAACTTTATGGACTCAGTTGAACTGCAGTTTCCACATCTGTGTCTAGCCAGCCAGCCGCAATGGATTCCTCTTCAGATCACATTATACTGTTTTACATAACATATCAAGGCTTTATATTCTAGCATTTTTAATTAGCTAAAATCACCCCCAAGATTATTATTATATGCAACTTTGCCCTTTATACACACAGACCTTGCTGAATCCATTTTGTCAACAAACTATTGAAAAACGTGTTTTCTTGCCCAGCATTAAGGACATTGTCAAACCGCCGTAGATGAGCGACCTTGTGGCTGCTGAATAAGAAGAAAAAGAAGAAACAAAAAGACAAAAAGAAGGAAAAAAACTGTTGTTATGGTAATCGTTGACCAAATGAATTGATATTCCAATGGTGCCTTCGTGAAGATCTAACAAGGAACAATTTCAATATGCTGATGTTAAATCAAAAGCTATTATTGTAAGAATAGTACAAGGCTAGACATGGACAGAAATAAGCATTGAGTTTCATTTGAGACAGTGAAATTACAGAAGGCAGTAGATCATTAGACAGTGGAGCTACAGCAAATGAAAGAAAGAACCCTAGATACTTTGAACAATAAAGCCAACAAGGCTGGAAGGTCCAGTTTAGCACTGTGTGTGAAGTTGGCTTCTATGGAGCTGTCCACGGCCAGAGGGTTAATCGATCATGGAAAAGGATTACATTTGACCACAACAAAAGCTTCCCAAGCAGCCTGGAGCCTCTGTCTAAAACACAAAGTCAGCCTAACTGTTAAAATATAGACCCACAATTCATTCACATTTAACCCAAAACCAAACCTTTGGTGTGGTAAATGTTCATCCACGTTAGGTAACAGATATTATGAAAGACCGCATCGCAATCTGCCATCAGTAGCTGATGAGTTCATTTAACATTATACTGTATGCCTATCACCTATTTCATCAGAAGCACTTCATGGTTGCATCTGCAAAAATATGATTATTCCTTTTCATCTACAGTACTTGTGCGTTAAGATAAGATTTTAGTCGACTAAATGTACAGTTGATTTTGTCGACAAAAAAGTATTTTGGCAGGCCTGGATGCTTGATGTATTGGCTGATTTTACTCTTGGTTGCATGCTGAAAATAGTTACATGCTGAAAATAGCTTGTAGATCTGCTATTTTAAGCACCCGAGCTAAACCAAACATAAAATGACTTGTCTGTTAGTTCTACTAGAGCTCTTCTCCACTAGTCTTTCCCGAACATTTTAGTCTAGTTTTTATTTGTTGTCGATATTGACAATATATTTTGTCTTAGTTTTAGTGTCAGTGAAAAAAGGTAGCCGACGATTTTTTTTTGTCATAGGTTTAGTCGACGCAATTAACACTGGAACACGCCCTATTCTGGACATGTCATAATAGGTGAACAATCATCCAAAATAGGTGAACATTTGGCGAAAATAGCAGATCGACAAGCTGCCACAATGAGACATGTTGTGAGCTTGCGGATCTGATTTAATCTGAGATCTGAGATTTAAGTTGTTTGTCAACCTGAACCTACAGTTTCTAACTTTCTGAGGTAGGCCTAAAAGTCAGAGTGAGATGTCATAGAGTGAGAATATATACACATTGCACATCTGATGACATAGTAGACAACAGCAGAACATAATTAAGCTAATTAAGCTTACTGCTTATGAGAAAATATCCGTCCTGAGGAAGTGCGTCATTTAAGCTTTTTGAACCTTTAACCATTAATTGATTTAGACAGATGTATCAGGTGAAATCAATGCAGGGACATACATGGTCACCTACATGCTGAAAAATCTTCGATAGCTCTTAGGACTGCTAAACATGTTGGCTTCATAACAAAGAATCATGTTGGTTCTTTATAAAGAACCCTTTCAGCGGCTGTAACTAAGAGAACCTTTTCTGGCTCCATTTACTGTACAACCTGGTTATGTAAGCAGTGTCGACTCGCCTCAGTGTTTGGTTGTCCACAGTCTGTTGATAAGATCTCTTTCACCTAGAGCTGTCTGCTGCTGTACCAATATCTCTCTCTGTGGTAAATCTAAACCATTTCATGGCATCAGCGTTCACGCCTCAGTTTCATTACCCATTCATTCAATTGAATTTTGCAACGTCTCTGTGTCCCGAAGGTGAGCTCACAGCAGAAACTCATCTGTCCTCCTGGAGTAGGTGGAAGGGTCAAGACCATTAGGTATCATGGGAGATGAGATGTTACCGGCTAAATGCAACTGTACTGAATGGACGTATTGAAATAATTCATTAGGAGAGCTTGAGTTGAAGGCTAGAGTGGCTGAACCAGACCACAAAAGTTGTTTTTCTTTGTCTTCTGACTGAATGGCTTAAGTGTTAATAAGTATAATACTGTAGATATTGTGAGTGTCCTTCACACAAGCCATTATGGATAACTGAATAAATGGGGGCCTACACGTTTCTTTAGGTTTCGTTTCTTTTCTTTTCTTTTTTCTTTTTAAGACATTGCTGCCCAAGCGTAGCCAATACAATTAATAAAGAAAAAGGTGATAAACCATGTTGACGGCACGAGCCAGCACAGACACGGTCAACGATATACTGTACAGTAGATAGATAGACTTGAGCTTCCTGTTTCAGGTTGGCAGGAAAGTTATCATCTGCCGTCTGACGCAGAGACATAGTGACTCAGCACTGGTGTTTGAAAACTTTTTATATTAAAAATATTAGTAAATAAAAAGTAGAATGCATGTATTCATAATTCTACTTGAGTAAGAGTAAAGAAGTATTGACATCAAAATATTATCTGCTGATTGTCGCGAATAACATTTTGGAGCATTCAAAAGTGAGTTGCGAGCCCCCGCTTTGTTTTTCATTATTCTGTTTTTGCAGTTTGGCTCAGCACCAAGACACGGAGGATGTGCGATATTTTTTCTTTGAACATCAAAATATAAACCAAATATAAACCAAAGTAAAAGTAGGCTACTACATTTTTAACCCTCAATTTAAAAATAATTTCAAACATTTAAAAAAAAAATTGTTGATCTACAAGCTCACTGCTTGTAGATCACTATTTAAGTGGTTAATGTGTGTTTTCTAATAATAATCTGCAACGTAACTAAAACTGTTAAAACAAAATTGAGTTAGAAGTACAAAGTATAAAAAAAAATGGAAATTCTCAAGTAAAGTAAAACATTTGTACAGTATTTGAGTAGATTAGTAGATTTTCCAATGCTGCTCACATTGCTTCACACTGAGTCACCTTCAGTCAAAGCTATAGTCACAGATGGGCTGACTACTGTTTGATTACGTGCAGAGTCTTAATGAAGAGACTTAAGAAGGTGAGATCAATAAAGCGACATGGCATCCACCTACATGCTCAAAAAGCTTCTATCGCTCGTCCTGTCCTCGTATGTCCTCTAACTAAGTTCCTAGTTCTTTATATTAACCCATTAAGACCTGAGGCCCCCGGTTGTAATGGGTTAAACTAAGTATAGAACATTGTTCAACCCTTTTAGTGGCCAATATTGTAAGTGAAACTTTTCAGGCTCCTCATACAACCTGATTTGGGGAACTCACCTGTTCAACGTAGTTCCTGGCATCTGGAGCAGAGCAGGTGGTGTGGTGGTGGTACCCAGTCTGTTGTTTAAGATGTCTTTCATGTAGCCTACGTGGAACTGGCTGCTGTTGTAGAAATCTCTCCCTGTGGTAAATATGGTGCCCAATAGAACAGGACTGAATAGACGGTATTGAAAGTAAGAAATAATTAATTAGGAAAGATCGAGTTGAAGGCTCAAGAGGCTGAGCCAGACCACAAAAGCCGCCTCACCCCCCATCTCCCCCATGAATGGCTAAAGTTTTGTGTTTTGTTCAGTGTCTCTTTTTCTCAATAACCTTGAGAACATGGAGGCCTACTTTCAGCTTATAAAATCGTATTATATTTAGTTAAAGACAGCGGTTTTAAGTAGGCAGACTGACTGACTGATTGACTGACAGACCGACCGACCGACCTTTATTGTCACATCACAGGTTTACAGGTGGAAAACAGCAGGTGAAATTCCTTTTTTGTGCAAGCCCCATTGTTTTTTCTTTCTCCAGAAGGAGAAAGAAAAAATGAAGGGGGGGCAAGGGCGAAAAGAAAGGATAAAAAAGCAAATAAGGTTATAGATACTGTGTACTTAATATTGCACACGTTGCTACACTGAATCATCTTCAGTGACAACTAGTCACTCAGGGGTCCTCTGGCTGACATGCAGTGTGATTACGTGGCATAATCTGTTCTGTATGAAGAGCCCTGGCACTGTAGTCTGGAGTCTAGTATAAGGTTAAATAGGTTGCATACTTTATAGTCACTACGTAGCGACTACCTGTCAGATTACAGAGTAATCGCTATCTGAACGCTATTGACAAACTTTTAAGTGCGACAGCCCATGTGTGAAGACGGGGCTGTGGTTGTTTATGGCTGAGAATAGCCTCTAATTAGAGATGACATTCTCTCCTTGAGCCTCACAACAACACTGCATTATGTCAGAGCCAAGATTAAAGAGAATGGAAGAGACATGAGGGGCCATATTTTCGCCGGTGCCTCACCCATTATCCCTAAACTTCTTTGCCATTTTTTACTATTTTTAAAAACATTTTCAAACCGTTGAACTATTTGAAAATGTTTTTAAAAATAGTAAAAACTGGCAAAGAAATTTGGGGATAATGGGTAAGGCACCGTCGAAAATAGGGCCCGAGATAAATAATAATAATACATGTATGAATATTCATGTAATATGTAGTGGAAATGGAAGCAGATGTAGCGGTTTAGTCCTTTTTGGTGCCTTATATTCTTCCACCTTTTTACAGCTAACTTTGTATTCATTCTTCTTATTTTACCTTTTTTTAATCGTTAACAAGGTCTACAACCCAAGTTTCCCCTCCAGGTTTTGAACCGAACTGAGGTGTAATAGCATTAGCATTTGGACTGGTTACTAAAACATTATAATAGCATTGATTTATGGACGGATTAGCCTGGGAGGATAAACTGCACGCCTCGCTCTCACGAAGGAGTCAGGCTGGGGATAGCGGGAGCATGGTACTACCCCTGCCACGCTATTGAACTGGAATGTCAGAGGGTTAGCTTCTGTGCTCCTTACACTGGGAGGAAGTTACCAAGCACTTTAAAAGGCTGATACACTTTTGACCTCGGAGCACTGAATCATTGTAGGTCTATAAATCTTTTATATTGTTATGTTTCTCTGTGGCTGTAGTCTGTTTCTTTGATCTCTTTTAGTTACAATAACCAAGGAGATCAAAGAAACAAAGAGACACCGTATCGTAGACAAACATATTATGGTTTCACCATCATCAATACGGTTCTTTTCACTTAGTTCCCAAATTCCCATGGGTTAACTTCTCAGTTAATTCATGAGCTGAGAGGGGATCCATTCCCCTATCACGTGCAATATTAATTATTCCTAAATTCTTATTTCATGTAATTAAGGATGTTGTTTGTGTGTTTGTTCTAGAAACTAAATAAATAGCTGATATTGATGTAGTGAAGCCAAAATGTACTTGCTTTCACTGTTGAGCGAAAGAACAAAAACAAAACAAAAAAACTAACAAGACAAGTCTAATAACGCTGTGGCCTCCCTGTCCAATTAAGCTTTAGTTATTGATAGCATCAATGTATTCAGTTTGGGAACGAAGCTTCACAAATTATAATGTGCTCTTCAGTGGTGAACGAAACAGAATTGATTCGTTTGTCAATGTACCTGCATTGACAAACTGCCTGTTTGTGGTGCAGCGTGTGTCGAGTAGTTTGGTGACTGACGACGCTATTTGTCTCCTTCCAAATGTAAAGTGAGTGAGTGAGTGAGTGAGTCAGTGAGTCAGTGAGTCTGTGAGTCAGTCAGTGAGTCAGTGAGTGAGTGAGTAACTGCTGTGAACCTGTGAGCCTTTGGGCGACTGAAATTCCCCCGCAGGATCAATAAAGGTATCTACAGTATCTACGTACGTCAGCACAGACGTTATAGACTGACACAGAACTCCAACACGTGTTGCATAAAGCGGACACAGGAAGACAGGTAGACAGATACAGAGATCTCCATATATGGGCATAAAACAGACACAGACTACTGTGTGAAACTGCTGCCCCGTGTGAGGTTCGAACTCACGACCTTCAGCTTATGAGACTGACGCGCTGACCTACTGCGCCAACGAGGCTACTGCCTGCCTGTGTCCTTTTTATAATATAAAAAGGACACAGACAGTAGCCCTGATGTCATATTCCATTTATACATATTATGTATAAATGGAGTAGCCCTGATGTCATCAATATGACGTCATAGTACTGATGGTACTGACCTCCAAGCAACTATGCTAATTGGTACTGCACTAAGTACTCTGACAACAGATACAACGAGAACAGTGGGTATTGCATAATCAGAGGTTCATGCGTCCAAACAGGCATGGGCTTTATAAATACTTTATAAATACTTAACCTGTATCAGTACAAGTACCTGTACGAGTGCTAAAGTGAGTGCTTCACAGAAACAATAGTGGTGTAGCTAAGAGTGTCACTGCATGGGGGAAAATAGGTTTTTACATGAAAACATTATCAACTGCGATCCAACTTTCACACTCTTCATGAGTTTAACTCAGGCAGTTGAGACAAATTCTCTGCTGTTTGGCCATGCATGCGAAAAAGAAAAAAAAAGAAAGTGAAACATGTGCAGGTGAGATAAAAAAAAACGAGGCAAAAAAAAAATAGCAGGAGACAAAGCAGAGACAAAATTTGAAAACTACAAAATAGGAATGCATTTTGGATAACAGCATCCACTAAATCACACTGCTGAAGTGACTTTCTCCTCACTAACAAAAGCGTTGGTTTTATGGCCCAGCGGGCAGAATGGGTGTCTGGATGGTGCTGAGGACTGCGCTGGGTTTGTTTAGAACGCCGCACTGCAGCGCTACAGTAATGTGTGGCATTCCCTGCTGGTAAGTAGCTGCTTCACAGTCAATACACTGTGGAGCTGGAGATAATTGACTAGTGAGGAGTCAAGCTAACAACAGTTGTTAACATTGTTAGGGGAAAAAAAGACAATGGAGCTGGAGAGGAAGATAGAGCGGGAACAATTGTCTCGGTGCAACTGTGTGTGTGTGTGTGTGTGCGTGCGTGTCGTGTGCATATGTGTGTGTGTGTGTGTGTGTGTGTGTGCGTGCACGTGTGTGTGTGTGTGTGTGTGTGTGTGTGTGTGTGTGTGTGTGTGTGTGTGTGTGTGTGTGTGCACGCGTGTGTGTGTGCGTGCTGATGCACGTGTGTGCGGATGCGCGTGTGTGTGCGTGCGTGCGTGCGCAGGTGTGTGTGTGCGTGCTCGTGTGGGTGTATGTTTTCTATACAGGTTTCTAGTTGATGGAAAGCATGTGTGGGTATGTGTCCACGAAGGTGTGCGTTCACCTGTTGACAGACTATACAGTACTTGTGGCTGATGAGAGATGTGCAGTTGATGAGAAGAGTGTGTGTGTGTGTGTGTGTGTGTGTGTGTGTGTGTGTGTGTGTGTGTGTGTGTGTGTGTGTGTGTGTGTGTGTGTGTGTGTGTGTGTGTGTGTGTGTGTGTGTGTGTGTGTGTGTGTGTGTGTGTGTGTGTGTTGTATCCAGGAGAATTGCAGTGTTAGACAGTGCTAGACAGGAGCAGTGCTCTAATTGGAGCCTACCAGGCCTGCCAGCTACAATCACATATCCTCTTCCATTTAAACATGAGGTCTCTCTTCAACTTACCTGCCAAATCCAAGTGTGTGTGTGTGTGTGTGAGTGAGTGAGAGAGTATTCAGATATATATCTCTGTATAGGCTACAGTATTTATGTGTGCATGCTAGAGTGTGTGTGTGTGTGTGTGTGTGGGGGGGGGGGGGGTCTTTTATCTCTTTAAAAGCTACAGCAACTTGCATAATGTATCCCCTTGCTCTCCGGGTTTGCTGGCCTAAAGAAGGGTAGTAATGCATTACATACAAAAAGAAATACTGCTTTCTTCGAAGAACCCAACTTTTAATAGCCTCTGAAGAAAAGGGGAATAAATCCCACGAGTCTTCAGAAACTTTCTCCGACATTTGAACTGAGCAACCTTTCAAACGAAACAGAGGCCGAGGCTGATAATTCAAAGTGGCAGGGAAGATAATTATGTCTTGAATGCATCTCTCGCAATATGACGTCTACTCTCTGTGGCCTTGAAACTATGCGAATTCTAAACTTTTTTTCTTCTTTAGTCCTTATTCAGCAGCGAAGGACCACATCCAATTACATTCAGCAAGCAGAAGGACTGGCAGGTGCACACACGCAAAAAAGTCTATATCAATAACTGTGAACCTAAAATTGTGGCATTCATTCTGCAATGCTGTTGCTTAAATCCTGTACAGGCTGACATTAATCTGACGCTAATTATATCCTCTCTAGAAGAAAGCGTGCGCGTCCACGCGCATGCACGCACACGCACACACACACGCACACGCACACACACACACACACACCATCCTACAATCTCTAAAATATATCGAGAAATTAAAATGGCTTTGCAGTTTGCACACAGTGCAATAGCTGAATTCATTTCCTTTGGGATGTCACCGTGAGCGGTCGTGTGTTTGAGGTTGTACGCTATCAACAGCATGCACGCATGCACACCTGCATGTGTCACTCGCCCTCGTGGGGGAAAACTGCCAAAAATAAATAAATAAAACACATCAAAGCGGTGGGAGTAGCGTTTCCCCTCTGTCACTCACGTGTTGACCTCCGCGCTCTCGCCCCCTCTCCCCTCCCTCCAATTTTCACCCCTCCCACTCGCGCCGTTTGCTTCTCCCTGGCGGTGCCGTTCCCCTGCGGTAGCCATTGGTTGTGGCATTAAAAAAAGGAATGTAAGCGGTAGCCGCGAGTCATCAGAGGTCCTTCCACCCGCTCAGCAGAAGAGCCAAAGAGGAGATTAAATGCGAGAGTGGGAGGAAGAGAAGGAAAGAAAAACAGACAAAGGGAGGGGAGAGAGGGAAATGAGGAAAGAATTATGTGGGGAAAACATTATGGAGGGAGAAAAAATAAGCGAATGGAAGCGAGGGAGAGCAAAGAGAGAGAGCTATGGGGTTAGACGGGGAAACGGAGATGAGAGAGGGTGATAGAGAGCTGCTGAAGAGGGAAATTTGAGAAAGACGTGGGAAGGAGGTGGAATGGGTTGATAACAGGAGGGGAGCTGAAGGATTGACGACTGATTTATACTTATTTACTTGTGGATCGGCTATTGCCGGACGCGATGAACAACCAAATTATAAATCTGGTGTGCGGGGAGGTAAAAGGTTAACTGACCTCATCTAGAGCCCTGATGAGAGAGACGTGTCCTGCCGGTCACTGAAGCTTTGTTCATGCTTCCCCGTGGACCACAAGCTTGTGCTGTCGTCCATGCACTCCTTGACTGGCCGCCATGGGGTTCATGAGCCTGTGAAAATGAAGCTGGCTTTCTTGCACACATTCTCAACACGTGAAACTTTGAATCGTACTTTGGGACCTGGACCTGGAAGAATGTAGTGTGAAAACAACAGGTTCCAAAGTTCACAAATTTATAGCACATAGAAATGGTTTTGGCTGCTTGCATGGCTAACAGTTATAGATGGCTGATGGAGGAATTTCTAAACTAATTAACACAACTGACCTCAAGTTTTACTGTATAGCCTACCTTCAGAGATGATCTGTTTTATTTTTTGTGAGCTAATTCAACTAGCTAAATTTCAAGTATTCTATGACCTGCAATTACCTGGTACTAAACTCAGAGAAAATGAAAATGATTGTGATTAGAAACACATTGTCCAATGCCATTCATACTCTGCACGGCCTCAAGAGCCACCGTGACGAACCTGGGACCAGGATTTGTCCTCGCACCCCACAAAAAAAAATCATCTAAAATACATAACATTACTAAAAATAAGCAACATTCTCTCTCAATAAGAGGCAGAAAAATGTGACCACACATTTGTTACTTCCAGGCTGGATTATTGCAACTCGTTAGGCTATATTATCAGGCTGCCCCGACAAGTCTCTAAACACTCTGTAGTTGGTCCAGAATGCTGTTGTGTGTGCTGACAGGAACTAGGAGAAGAGATCATTGGCTTCTCTACACTGGCTCCCTGTATAATCCAGAATATAATTTAGAATTCTCCTCCTCACCTTCAAAGCCCTTAATGGTCAGTCAACACCATATAAAGAGCTCATTGTGCCTTATAAGCCTGCTAAATCATCATTGCTCTCCCAGTAGCCTATGTAGGTTTACTTATGCTTCCTAGAAACTCTAAGAGTAGAATGGGAGCCAGAGGCTTTAAACTAAACTGCTCACAAAATGTAAGGAAACTTGAATTTGGGCCATTATATCTCCCCTTTACTAATACCAATTAGTAAAGTGTTATATATCATCTTTATCTGTGATTAGTCACCTTTACAACGAGGTACAGCTTGTAAGCATCGGGCATTCATGGAATGAGCGACACAGGCAAAAGTGTGGGTAGCGCCGAGCAAAAATGTGCCAAAATGACCTGTTAGACTTTTCTGCTGACATTCAATGTCGTGACATTCATGAGATTCAATGGGCTTCAGGTGTGTGCCAGTCACAGGTGTGTGCCTAATTAAAATTAGCACCTGAGCATGATTTCTGCAGGTTGTTGGGTTTGTGGATTCTCCAAAAAGCAAAACTGGTGGAAAGATGCCACGTTTGTCCCTTCAGGATCGGGCCCGTGCATTAGGGCAACTTGAGGCCGGTGTTCCAGCATTCAGAGTGGCAGCATCATTTGGTGTCAGTCCTGGTACCATATCCAAACTTAGAACTAAGTTCCGTGAGACTGGTGAAGTCAAAGACCGACCCAAAAGTGGGCGCCCCAAGAAGACAACACCCCAGGAAGACCGGTTATTCACTCTTGCCGCACTGAGGACCCTGAAACTGAGTGTAAAATTAGTGAAGTGTATGGCCAACATGTTTCTTTTTCTTATCCTTATTTTGTCCTTAGTACTGTGGGAGAGTGCAATCTTAAATGCTCCAAGCAACAAAGGTGAATACCAACTGAACAGTGACAAAACGAGAGTGAATTCCACCAGAAAAGTCTAACAGGCCATTTTGGCACATTTTTGTTCGGCGCTACCCACACATTTTCCTCTGTTGCTCATTCCATGAATTCCCGATGTTTAGAAGCTGTACCTCGTTGTAAAGGTGACGAATCAACGATTAAAATGATATAAAACACCTTACTAATTGGTATTAGTAAAGTGGAGATATAATGGCCCAAATTCAAGTTTCCTTACATTTTGTGAGCAGTTTATCTGGCTCTTCAACTATGGAGTCTTCTCTCAGTTTTGGTCCGCGAGACAAACGCCCTCTCTACATTTAAGAGTAGGCTAAACATTTCTCTTTGATAAATCTTATAGCAGTTTGGGCTCTGGCTTGCCTGGAACTAGCCCTTAGCTACTATAGCCTCGTCTTCAGACTGCTGGGGAACTTCCCATGACTCACCAACACTCTCTCCTCATCCTTTCTCTTCTCTTCTCCTCTCCCTCTCCCTCTCCAACTGTATGCATTCATGTCACATCAATGCTCGTTACTACCTCAACTTCCTAGAGTTGTTATGCTTTCTCATCCCGCTGGCTCCCGTGGATGGTGATTGCAGACCCCCGACTGTGCATCGAGGGTTTCCATGGAATATGGCTGTGGACTGTTATCATAATTATTATCGTTGTGATTTTCATTATACTGCCGTTATTATTGTTGTGGTTGTTATTTCTCTCTCTCTCTCTCTCTCTCTCTCTCTCTCTCTCTCTCTCTCTCTCTCTCTCTCTCTCTCTCTCTCTCTCTCTCTCTCTCAACCCAACACGGTCGAGGCAGATGGCTGCCCACCATGCGGAGCCTGGTTCTGTTCGAGATTTATTCCCATTAAAGGGACGTTTTTCCTTGCCACTTTCGCCAAGTGCTCGCTCAGGCGGGAAATGTTGGGTTTGGCTGTACATGTAAAGTGTCTTGAGACAACTTGTTGTTGTATAAAATGTAATTGAACTGAAATTACATTTAATGATATAACTTGGGTTTTGGACCCTAATAGCCTAAAAGGCAACTTTTTACATTCTGCTCGTTGCAGCTAACGTTAGTTGAAAAAGAAAACAGCAACTTGGATTCATTGATTTGTGTTGCTCGATTGCAATTCTACGCTGGTGTTTAGGTGTTTCTAGGCTTTGTGTAGCATCGTGGTTCTACAAGGAAGTCGGTGCATTCATTATGTGGTTCCAGAGAATTGCAAGGTTCTGTAAAACAGCAATGCATTAATATGCAAATACCTTTTAATACCTGAGTGTTTAAACTTTTTGACTTAGGACCAGGAGTATACTTTGACTCAAGTACTGGGGTTGAGTACTTTGTCCACCACTAAGTTTGTACACTTGAAATTTTAATGATTAAATCTTATGTTCATCTAAACTTTAGATTGCTAGTTGCAATGCAGATAGTAATCTAGCAGCTTTTAATGTTTTTTTCACTCTTTTATTTTTCTCTTCCTTTTTAATGCCTAACTTCTCTGATCAAAGATTTAAGTCAAAAATAATCGCTTTGTGGAACTGAAGTGAAAGAGCATAAATCCTTTATATTAATGTGTACCGTATATCTTCATATTATATATATTATGTTATTCTCTAGCGTCAGTAGGCTAATTGTTGTATTTGTTAAAATGTTTTTTTGACCAATAAATCTACCAAACTAGTATACTTTATTATCAATTAAGTTTGGTGACATGTGTGTGTGCATCCGTGTGTGGCGAGGGGTGCTCAAACAACGCTGCTCGGGGCAGCAATTAGGCTAAAGCTGGCCCTGCTTGCGAGGACATTTGGTTACAGAAGAGTACACACGCGCACACACACACACACACACACACACACACACACACACACACACACACACACACACACACACACACACACACACACACACACACACACACACACACACACACACACACACACACACACACACGGCACCTGTGGTCTTGTTAATGAGACAAGACGACATGGTGCTATGGGAGTCAGTAATTACAGAGCACCAAAATGGCCTCTCTCCTCTCCTCTAACCTGATTAGTCCTCTCTCTCTCTCTCTCTCTCTCTCTCTCTCTCTCTCTCTCTCTCTCTCTCTCTCTCTCTCTCTCTCTGTGTGCCTGCAATATACTTTCTTGTATAAATTAGCCATTTTATGTCTATTTTTCCCTCTCATTCCTCGTCTCGCTCCTTGTCTGTCCTGCCCTCCTCATCCTGTCGCTCTGTCGTACTTCATTGATATCAAAATGAGTATCTTTCCACCCTTGCCTCACATCGGGTCACAAGTAATGACATCTTCCTCTGAGACCGCGGTCGGGTTAATTGCCAGCACAGTTAATTGCCAGTTTACTGAAGTCAAGCCACCACACCACAGTGCCACTGCCACAGGTCAACTATTGACAACTGGCAGCAATCACCATTAGGGGTCCCTCGCAGCACCCAAGAGTGTCTCTAACGAAGCGATCCCTTTAATCAGCCCCTTTCACAGTCCTCATCCAGAAGGCAGTGACAGTTGTTAAAAAGTTAGAACACTTTAGAACACTTCCCATATTAAAGGCTTTTTTAATTTTAGTTCCCTCTGTGTGGGAGATATTCTCTGCCTCAGCGATTTTGCCCATTCTTCCCCTTGTGCCAGAGAGTCCTTTGCTGCTCGCATTCACACTTCTGGCTTGGCTCGGCTGACTTCTTCTTGCGGGGGAGATGAGGGGTTGTTTGCAAAAGATTATGAAAATATTAATGTAGTGAAGAGGGCTTTGGAGGAGCTAGGGGGAAAAGCATATTTGCATTATTACCTTTGACTGTGTGCGGCCTGGAATGGATGATTTGTGAGGCATGAATTGCTGCTTGGTACTGCTCACTAACTCTCTCTCGCTCTCTCTCTCTCTCTCTCTCTCTCTCTCTCTCTCTCTCTCTCTCTCTCTCTCTCTTTTCCCATTCTCTCTCTCTTTCTGGTTTTGCTGGCTCTCTAGGGCTCCTAATAACTCTCTTAAGACTGACTTATACTTAATTGTGCGCTGGTGTCGCGCAGCGGAAATAGCCGATCTACAAGGTCACAGCGCGTTGCGGCGCGGCCCGTTGTGGGCTTTTAGATCGGCCATTTTCGGTGAGCGACACGACGTGCAGCTAAGTATAAATCACGCATAACTCTCCTCTCACTCTCCCTTCCTTTCTCTGTTCCCCCCGTCTCTTTTCATGCACACTCATGGGCTTGAATATAATCTCGACTCCCTTGGCAGCTGGCTGTACTTTCTTCAAGGGGAGTTTTCACTTGTTCATGCAGACTTTCAGGGCCATCGGAGCATCTGGTGTAATCTTTATTCTTATGCCACAACAGACCTTTTGGCCAATATATAATATATGATGCCAGGGTCTTTGGGAGTGAAAGTCACGCAGGCACCGCTCCTTCTGCGAGGGGAGAGCAGGCTGTGCTCATTCCACATCTAAGACATTATCACTTTGTTATTAAAGCCCAATGGGAGGGTCCGAGACTGACTGGGTGGCTGATAAACTGTGACTGGTCAAGGTTTCTGTTCTGGCTTGACCAGTACTGGTGAGGCCAACAGCAGATAAACTCTGATGCCCCCCCCCCCCCCCCGTTTATTGGTACGAGGAATCCATTGATAAAGACCAGAAGTCAATCCCACCACCGGAAGTGGGTTAAATTGCCATTTTCCCCCCACTATAATCATTTATTTAACCCTACCTCCCGAACACTTAGGGAGCTGCAGGCACATTTAAAATGATGTTTTATCATTTAACAAACTACTTATAACCTATTGGCCATTTGGAATGGATCCACATGTGCTGGTCGATCTCATAAGATGTCAAATATTTTCTGATGTGTTCTAACATTTTCATTTGTTTAGGTGTTAAATAACTGTTACATCAAAGCAACTGCAAAAGTATATCCGGGTAGATAGCGCCGGCAGCATTGCATTGGAGTAGACTACTAGAAATATATAATTTTGTTCTAAATATCCACACATTTACAAACTAGACATAGATAATGTTTGGATCATTTATATTGTGAAAATGTCTATAGACATTCTACCCATATATACCTGTTTGCATACAAACATTCAAACATTCTGATCTGGTCTATTAATATTTCTGGATCATTTGGATATGGAAAGCTTCATTGGCTCAATTCCAAGGGAATGAAACCCTACCCTTAATTCAATTTGTACTGTGCATAAAATGTAATTCTCAATTAAACTACCCTGAAATGACTGATGGACAGTGGCCAAGTCCATCTCTAAATCATGCTGTAAGCTGAAAAATGACTTTCCTGCGCAAGAGATAGTGGATAGTACAGTGGATAAAACTCCCACATTTTGAACCACTTGTATCCTCGCTGGTCTAGGCTTGAACAGTGGTGGGAAAAAGTACTCAATTTCTTTACTTAAGTAAAAGTATCAATACTGCAATGTAGAAATTCTCACTTTCTCAGTCCCACTTCTGGTCAGACGAAGGAGGAGCCATGCAGGCCCGGAGTCAACCCACAGTGTCTAGAGCCTCCAAGTGTCGCCAACATCTCACCTGCCACCCTAAACCCTAACACCCCAATTAGCACTGTCTCTTACTCCCCTCAAGAGACAGTGGGGGCAGTAGCATGCCACTTGGACAAAGGCCGGGGTCTGATCAGCCTCGGTCGGGTCGCCTGGAGGAGGGTGTCTGTTGTTTGCGAGACCCAAAACACCCAGTGACTCCAGGTAACAACACTGATGATGTGTCCAAGTTTGTGCATCAGTAGACGTTTTTATTCACTGTTGCAAGCAGGGCAGGAATTTCAGGGAGGCCACGAAGGCCATGGCCGTCGTTGCCCCTCAGTTTGGCCTTGTGCCCCTCAAAAAAAAATGTCATGCCCTGAGGCCACAGTGGCCCCAGCTGACTGTACCACTTTCTCCTCTGTCTCTTTCTTGTCAATATGTAGACACCAGTGTCTTTCTTGTCAATATGTAGACACCAGTGTCTCTTTCTTGTCAATATGTAGACACCAGTGTCTCTTTCTTGTCAATATGTAGATGCCAGTGTCTCTTTCTTGTCAATATGTAGACACCAGTGTCTCTTTCTTGTCAATATGTAGACACCAGTGTCTCTTTCTTGTCAATATGTAGACGCCAGTGTCTTTCTTGTCAATATGTAGACACCAGTGTCTTTCTTGTCAATATGTAGACACCAGTGTCTCTTTCTTGTCAATATGTAGACACCAGTGTCTCTTTCTTGTCAATATGTAGATGCCAGTGTCTCTTTCTTGTCAATATGTAGACACCAGTGTCTCTTTCTTGTCAATATGTAGATGCCAGTGTCTCTTTCTTGTCAATATGTAGACACCAGTGTCTCTTTCTTGTCAATATGTAGACACCAGTGTCTCTTTCTTGTCAATATGTAGACGCCAGTGTCTTTCTTGTCAATATGTAGACACCAGTGTCTTTCTTGTCAATATGTAGACACCAGTGTCTCTTTCTTGTCAATATGTAGACACCAGTGTCTCTTTCTTGTCAATATGTAGATGCCAGTGTCTCTTTCTTGTCAATATGTAGACACCAGTGTCTCTTTCTTGTCAATATGTAGACACCAGTGTCTCTTTCTTGTCAATATGTAGACGCCAGTGTCTCTTTCTTGTCAATATGTAGACACCAGTGTCTCTTTCTTTCCAGTGTCTTTTGTTGAGATTCTGAATTCTTAACTCCCCTGAGTCCACATCTTTAAACCAATCCAGTGACTTTGATTGGTGCAGGGCTGAGCATGGATCAGATTGTAAATACCATAAATAATTTATTTCACTGCAGATAGTCTACACATTAAATCCTTAACCCTTAAAATTCAATTAATTCTTTCAATGGACTAAAATCTTGTTTTATTTGATGGCCTTCCTGGCCTGGCATTTGTGCCCTCAAAAAATGGACGACACCAAAGGCCAAGTGGCCTTGCCCCTAAAATGACGAAATTCCAGGCCTGGTTGCAAGTAAAAGTCTGTAATTAAATATTTACTTAAAAAGTTACGTAAAAGTACAAAAGTATTGGTATCAAAATGTACTTTCCACCACTGGGCTTGAATTCCAGCAAAGCCCCCCCTTCCTTCGCTTCCCTGTGCTGTCTCTCCCCTCCTTACTTTCTGCCTGTCTGTCTCCATTATGTCACAAAATGCCAGGCAAAGTAGGCAGACCGATGTTTTTGTGGAAACAAAAGGTTTACCTTCAATTTAATGTGTTGGCAGGTGTCTCGCAGGAACAGGTGGTGCATATCACAAACAAATCAGGAGGCAATCTGGAATAAATAAGTGCAGTGCCATTATAGAGACATTACTAAAATGTATTGTCTGTGGACAGCTAAACACGATTAATTTAAGGCTTCTGCAGGACTGCATGACACTAGTGGTTTAGGGAAATATATTTCATAGCAAGACATGCCCCGAAGTTCTGGGTGTTTTGAGGTTTTTAGTTTTATTTTACGTATGAAAGACTGACGGTGAATCTCTCAACTCTAAATACACTGTTTGTCAACAGTATTTCTGAAGATCACTTTGCATGTTATTCCAATTTCCTGGTGCGATGGGGAGAGGGATTCTCAGAGGGCTGTGAAGGACCACATTCATTTTGTTGCTCTGTTTCAAGGGTTTTTGAGATTGTACATTCCTCCCAGACCCAGCTGAGAGCTTATGTCAGGACAGAAATTCTGATGAGAAATGTGTCCTTAAAGGAAAAGATTATTTCCGCACACATTAGTCACTAGATCACCTATGCATTGAATTAATCTTAAAACATGGGAAACATAGTGTGTGCACACATGTTTATGAGTGTATATTCTTCTTCTGGTTTTACTGCTTTGTTTTTACTGCTTTAGTAAAAGTGTGTGTGTGTGTGTGTGTGTGTGTGTGTGTGTGTGTGTGTGTGTGTGTGTGTGTGTGTGTGTGTGTGTGTGTGTGTGTGTGTGTGTGTGTGTGTGTGTGTGTGTGTGCGCGTGCGCGTGCGCGTGCGTTGGGGGGGAACACATTTTGCCTTAATCAATAATGAGACCTTGATAAATGCAATGAAAAAGTCTGCCCTAGCCTGAACCCAGTCTCTGCGAGTGGAACCCCAGGGTGGTGACAGTTGAAGGTCAAATATTCCTGTACTCCCTTGGAAGAGTGTGCGTGTGCACACTAATGAAAATATCCAATCAAAGTAAAGTACCACCAACATGGCATTCAATAAAAATTTCTCCAAAGCATCTCTCTGGACTGTAACTAGTGCTGCACGATTCTTGCTCAAATGTGAATCACGATTTTCCTCCATAAGAATTGAGATCACGATTCTCACACAATTCTCTTGTAAATATAAAAATATTAAGCAATATTTTTTAATTGAAAAAAAAATCGTCATCATTTAAAATCGAGATCGCATAGGTGTCTGAATCGAGATCACGATATTTTTTTTGATGAATCGTGCAGCACTAACTGTAACCGGCAGTCTTGGCATTAAACTATACTCCTAACCTAATTACCCTAACCTTAACCAAACAAATAGTACTTAACCATAACCACATAGTAGTGATGGCACACAAACTGGCAGTTTAAGGCCATACACTCCATATTTCTAGCCTGACGTCCAGACTGATTGCTATACATCTTTTGGATGTTTTTCAGTCCCCATATTATTATAAAGAGTGAAAAAAGGTGAATGTAGCTATTAGGGCTGGGACTCGATAAAAAAAAAAATCTAATACATTTTAGATTTTGTAATTAATTAATCAAAATTAATCACATTTTAATCGCATATAAATGTTTGACCTGAAAAGACACTCAAGCACCTACTAGGAGTCGGATTGATGCGTTATCATTATCCGCACCTACGATAACGTTAGCTCTGGCTTCCACGCTAGCTGCAACATGTTTAGCATTGAGGTGATACTGGAGGCTTGAATTGCTGCAGTGATATGCAAATTCTTTGTTGCACAATTTCCACACAACCGTGTTTTTATCCACACTTCCGTCAGAGACTTTTTAAAATCTAAATTTCCCATCCACTGGGCCAAGCAAAGCGGTCTGATCGGCTTCTTCCATGTTTGCAACTTTGTGTGCACTGGGGTTTGTTGTCTGACGTCACTTGGTGCAGCGGTATGATCGGTACGCCTGAAACTCATCCAGTGAGAAAAAAATAAGCGTGATTAAAATGTGTAAAAAAAAGATTATGCGTTATTTTTTCTGCAATTAATTTATCAAGATTATTCAGTTAAAGTCCCAGCCGTAGTAGCTATCGGTCTGGATTGAAGGCTACCATATTTCAGACTTTCAGTCTCAAAATTGACTTAAGACTTTGGCATGACCATGTGTGTAGGTGTGTGTGTGTGTGTGTGTGTGTGTGTGTGTGTGTGTGTGTGTGTGTGTGTGTGTGTGTGTGTGTGTGTGTGTGTGTGTGTGTGTGTGTGTGTGTGTGTGTGTGTGTGTGTGTGTGTGTGTGTGTGTGTGTGTGTGCGTGCGTGCGCACATGCGTGCATGCGTGTGCATTTTTGTGTGTGTGTGTGTTCACAAGGTGAGTTGTCCGACAGTAAATCTATTGTCACCACAGATGGTTCCTGATGGGGGAATGAACATCATAAATTTTCCAACGCTGACCAAAACTAAGCCAAGGACAACACCACTGAGTGTGCAGACACACAAGTCCGACCATACACACGGAAACACACACACACACACACACACACACACACACACACACACAAAACCCACCACACAAAACCCACCACACACACACACACACACACACACACACACACACACACACACACACACACACACACACACACACACACACACACACACACACACTAGGTGTTGGCTAGTCTGCACTCTGGCATCGCATCATCGCATTGGTGTAAAACATTTGTGGGTGGGCCCTATTTATTACAATGATATGAAAATCATATGAAAATCATGATACAATGATATACGTATGATATACGGCATAGCCTATATCATCCAATCAACCGGGGGCACCACAAATGTGCACCGTACGAGTACATCCTACCTCATGCCATGATGGCTACAATCCACCCAAGTTACACAGCCCTGGCTATAGGCAACCCAGCCTGGCGTAGATGCATGTATTCACCTGCAGGGAGAAGTGAGTGACGCATGGGCGAGGTTTGAGACCACACGGCCACAGGGCCCACTAAAGGTGAGCAGTCAGTCTGAATGACTAACAGACTGACCTAGATTCAAACCAACGAGAGAGAGAGAGGTGGGGGGGGGAGAGAGGGAGAGGGAGAGAGAGGAATAGAGGGGGTGACAAAGAGGGAGTGAGAGAGAAATGGATCAAGAGAGAGATGGATAGACAGGGAAAGAGAAACAGAGAGACCAGAGAGGGAGAGAGAGGGAAATGAGTCAGACAGTGAGGCAGAGATCGTGCCCCCACCTCTGTGCTATTGTCCCTGTGTGTGAAACATCATTTTGAGTTGTCATCTCAGACACCGTTCTTATTTCACGGCTGACGTCCTCCATTTTGTCATGCGGGCTGCCAAAGGCGGGGGGGACAAGGGAATGGAACAAGGGAGAAAATGGCAGGCCACCATCGACGATGAAACCATCTTAAAGCGCAGGTCACATCGCTCCCTCCCAGCCGCCTGACAGAATGACGCATGTGTCCACATGATGGCTTTGTTCAGCACATCTCTGCTTCAGCTGTGAATCGTACGTGGATAAAATTGCATTTACTGTACCTAAAGCCCAACTTGGCTTTTGAGTCGGAGTGTGTCACCCATCAATGTGTGATGGGACTGATGTTGTGAGGTGCAACTGCCTGGTGTAAACCGTTGAAATCGCCTCGGTCGATCACTGGGATTGGATCGTTTTCAGGCAGTGGACTGGATGAATAAATGTCATATTTGATTTTCATGGACACAGGATTTGCAGGTCATGCCAAACCTGTGGTGAACGAAACCTGAGCTGCAAGTGCCTGCACATGGCCATGTTACCGCCATCAATTGCATTGATTGTTAAAGGGTAGGACTTGCCGACGGGGAAATGAAGCCTCCAGGTCTTATTTGGTTGCCGTTTTTGATGTTAATGAAAATATAAAAAAATAAAAAATTGAAAAAATTTGAAAAAGTGCTCCTCAGAGCACAGGTCTCCGCCAGGTCAGGTTGGTTAGTGTGGGCCAGCAATGTTCGGAATTCGCCAATCAGGCTGGAATGTGAAAAATCAGATCGGACGGATCCGTCTTGATCACTTAAATTAAGAGATAATATGTGCCTATTTGCATGATGTTTGGACAACATTTGAAGGAGTAATATTACATTTTTTTTCTTCAAAAATCGGCCTCCTGGTGGCGCTAACATAGGGCAATGTTGAAAGGGTGGCATTTGTTCCTCAACGTAATGCGAATGTGCGTGGAAAGTTTCACCGCAATCGGACGCTGCGTTCATGATTTGCGTCATTTTGTTCAAAACGAAAACGGGCCACTCCTGCAAACTTCAGATGTCAATCTTAGCCATTCAGGATAGAATATGAAAAATCTAACAAATCTTGATCACATGACTATAGAGATAATGTGTACCGATTTGCGTGAAATTTTGATAAAATCTGAAGGAGTAATATCCAAAAATGTGTTTTACATAAGTCGGCCTCCTGGTGGCGCTATGAAAGTCAGATGTGAAAAATGCAGGGCAAAGGTTTTTCCTTGGCCTCTAGGGAGTGCACATACAAAGTTTTACACAGATCGGTGCAGTTATAGGTAAAAACACGAATCAGCCACCATGAGGCTGATTTGAAAACTTTCAAGTGGCATTTCTTCCTCAGCCTAGTGAGAATGTGCGTTGAAAATTTCACGGAAATTAAATGCTGTGTTCATGATTGGAGGCATTTTGTTCCAAACGGAGCCCTCCTGCAAACTTAGTAAGCCATTCTTAGCCAATCAGGATGGAATCTGAAAGACCTGTTTCATATACTATGTACCGATTTGTGTGATTTTGGCGGTATGTAGTTGTTATGGTCGAGAGTGCTCAGTGGAGAAAGAATAAGGCAGATAGCCAGAAAGAGAGCTCTTCCTCTCTACTGTGGCCATGTGTGTGTTTTTCTTCCTCTTCCCCTCAATAACCCCCTCCCTCCTCTCCTCTCTCCTGTCTTTCTATTTTCTGCATGACATTTAAGTGTCAGGAAGAGAGATGGGAAGGCGAGGTGGTAATGAGCCCGTGGGGACTTGCTAAGTCACCGTGGAACAACCTGAGGGTGCAGCTGCAATTAGAATAGTCTTGAGTTTATTGATGGGTTTCTTGTTTACAAACATCACTGGATGGCTGCACATTCCGGGGGCGAAAAAGCTTTGGTAGCCGGTCACAGGATTGCAGTCAGCTGTTGTAATCAATGTAGGTCTTTGTCAATTCTTGTTGACTTGATAAGAAAATGCCATTTCAGGGCTGGATCTGTTTGTTTATCTTTCATTTGCATATCATTATGTCAAATGTTAACCGTAGTTGACTAACACTATAGTCATCCGGTCTCTAAATGACATTTGCCAATTAATTTGCTATTCAAATAAAAATGTAATCAGATGAATTTCACTATTGGTTCTGTTGGTTGTTGAGCCTGTCTATCCTCTGCTTATTTGACAATATCAGGAGCATGTAGGTAACGTTAGTCTCTGAGCTATAAGTCAAGGTAATGTTTATGTCAAGGCTACTTTATGACATGCTGCAAATGACAGCTACTGTAAACAAGACATCAGACACGCATAGTGTATATTGGACTAGGACAGTTAGGAAATGGCTGGTGCCGAATAAATTGAAAGCCTACATAGCGCCGACAGTGGCAATTACTGTACATCAATACATTTGTTCTCAGTAATGGTGAGAAATAACAATATCCCTGTGCTATTTAAGAACGCAAATGGGTTTTAGATATATCCAGGTGGCCAGCATGGTCCTATACTGTATTTACAGAGACGACCAGTGTTTATACAAAGAGAATCTGTGTGCATAAATCCTTAGATTCATATAATCATACACTTTGTGCAAGAGATAAAGAATTATGCCACAGAATCAAAGTTTAGCATTGTGAGGATCCACAAACGTCTGTTCTTACCAAAGGCATGTTGGAATATTGGAAAATGTTCCATTCTTTCTTTTTTTTAGATGGACTCTGTGGAGAGTAATCCTCAAAACAATACTGCTGTCATGACTAAGACGGCTACAACATAAGCTGCCCTTGTTGTTATGACCATAGACTAATTGTATAACTCCATGGATGGATGTATAATGTTATGGTTATAACCCCCCCATGGTGTCAGTAAAATGTGTAAATTGGACTGTCTAGATATATACTTGCACATACAGAGTTAACCACTTTCAACCCTGAATCTCTATTTTGGTCATGTCGGCAAAAAATGATTATTATTATTTTTATAATAGCAACAATAGCAGATATACAGTACAAGCTTGTGTCGCAAAATGACACATCGCGGCACTTTGTGAGCTTTAAGATCATAGATCAAACATTTTTCACTATTCTGTCAACCCAAGTTCAATTGTATTGTCACATCACACGTTTACAGCTGTAAAGAAGGTGAAATTCTATGTAGGGGTTAAGTGTAGCTGGAAAGTCCTTTTAGTTTTCAAGATAAACATCTTCCCATTGAAGATGTAATTACGTCTACATCTTTGAAAGAATAATTCAATGACTCCGTTTGCCGTTCCTGCCAACAGAACGCAAGAGATTAGATCACTAATACTGTAGTTGCTGATGGACAATATCGTGCTGGTTCTATTGGTTGTACAGGCTGAATGTAGAATTATGTAGAATTGTAGTGCGACTGCTCATCTGCTAAGGGCTGTTTCAGATTGGCCAACTATTCATGATGAACATATTTCAGACGTAATAAGTGATTGTCAGGGACAGACACAGATTTCAGTCTTTCACTAATACAAGCTAAGCGACTATATTTGAGTCGGCCGATTGTTGGGGGGTCTTGAGCCTTTTACACTAGAGGGTGATTAGAGCCTACTGTCGAACTCCACTGGCTCCTGTTGGCTTGAACATGGGGGAATTATTTAGTGAGAAACTTAATGTCACCATGAGGATGAATAAGATACCTACCTACCTTACCTACCAAGCTTTACTAGGGCAACTTCCATTGCAAAACCTTTAACTTCTTCTAAATGGTAACATTTTCTTGACGCCGCTCTCATTAAAAGGCAGTCTAAGCCTGTAAGTCAGTAAGCTAAAGTGAAACTAAAGGTGTTTTTTCTCCAATCTTTCCGCCGTTGTTGAGGATTTAAGCGATGGCAGTCAGGAATCTGTCCAGCTGAGTTTCAAAGCGTGGTGCAGACATCTCTGTCACGACTTCAGTAAAGCGACTGACATACAGGGGAACATCGGTGTCCTTTGGTTGTAGGCTACACACCAGCCTCCGACTAATTAGCTTGTGTCAGCCACTGAAGCAGCTCTGAAGTCCCTCATGAAAGTCTGCCATTCATCCCATATGCTCTTAGTAGTGCCCCAACATTGCAGACGCGTGCACAATCTTTAAGAAGAGGTCGCTAATAGGGTAAAACACAGCACAGGGCGCCCACGGGCCATGGGGGAGCTGTACATGAGTGTTTATGGGGGCACAATGGGAAGGCAAGTGGGGTCATATAGGACACCACACTAAAGAAATGTCCATCTAACAAAAAGAGCTAGACTAAGATACTAAAAGCCTTGCTAGCAGCCACTTGAGGCCACCCTGCTCCTTACACCAAACTGGACTTGAATTATACACTTTACAGGAAAGGCATAGGGTCAACAAAATCAGTTGGGTTCATCCTGATATCGCCCTATTAGATTATGGTACAGTGTCTTGCGTGCATGATGTGATGCGCTGTGAGCTTGTAGATCTACTGTATTCTCTACTTGTGAGCGAAACTTGTACAAGAAAGTAAAAAAGTGAATGTAAAAAAAACTAGAAAATGTGCTCCTCTGAGCACAAGTCTCCGCCAGCAGACCCGTGCTATTTTAATAGCACGGGTCGTCTTGGTAGAATGCGCGTGGTTTTTGGTGTTCTGCAGGGGCGACTGAATATGTAGTGTCTGCATCTATAAAATGTTCTTCTTGAAGCAATGTGTCATATGGGAGTCGTCGTAATTGACTGGTTTGTTCAAATGCTTGTCTGTCTTCTTCATCTTCATTGTCTTGAACAGTTTCAGCAGTTGATTGGTGTGTTTGATCTATGTCAGTTTTCTCTAGTGCAGTTTGATCAAGGTGGCCAATTGTTACAGTATTAAGACTTCGGCCTTGTTGTGGGATCAATTCAACTCTATAGTCCTCTTCTGTGTTACTGTTGTAGATGAGTATGCTTTCTTAGCTTTGGCCTTCTGCGCCTTTGCTTGACCAATGTTAGGTGTTCTCAGAGACACACACACACGCACGGACGGGTGATTTGTACTGGAAGGTACTGTTCCAATCAAGACTGATTGATCCTGTCTTAACTCACTTCAAAAAACATAACTTTTTGAAGTGACACACCTATTTATAGGATTTTATTTCGTCATGCGTCCCTCTAGCCAATCAAAGGCATTGGTGTCAACATATTGACACGTGTCACGTGGAGCTTGACCAATGTTAGCTTGGCTAGGAGGGAGGTGAACACACAGCGGGACGAAGCGAAAACATACTCTCCGCCTCCGGCGGAGACAAAAATCACACCCAGTGTGAAGTGGGCGGTGTGGTCACAGTGGTCATCACAGTGATGGAAGTTCACTTAAAGAAAAGTAATATTGTGGACCAACCATTGTACACCCCTAACTTAAAAAAAAACATAAATGTGTTTTTTTAAAGTGCATAGTCCTATTTATAGGGCTATGCACATGTGTCATGTTTCACTAGCCAATCACAGTCCTGAATAGACTGTGATTGGCCAATTACGGTGCAGGGTTAGGGGGGTACAATGGTGGCCAATCACAGCGCGGGGTTGGGGGGGTACAATGGGTGGGGGGGTACAATGGTGGCCAATCACAGTGCAGCGAATGTCGATGTCCAAACCTCACATATAGGGGCGGTTTCACCGCCCAAAAAACTGAAATATTGAAATGTGGAGATACAAGGTTTATGACCAGCATCAACAATATATAACCTGAAAAGCAAGAAGAAAAGACAGTTAAAAGAGGGATTGTTAAACCCTGAGACGAATAAATACAAATTGGTGAGCTAGGACTGTGAATTTAAATCGTTCTTACCAGTCTGCCCACATAAATGCTTTGATCAGCTCTGCTCAAGTTGTAATTATCAGGGAAGATGTCAGAGGTGGCGATAGCCTTGAGAGATATCTGATTCAGTCGCTCCCTCTCCCTCTCTACGAGGAGCAGAAGTGAGGAGGAGAGAGATGACACAATCAAAAACTCAGCATCCCTAGTGCCATCAGAGGCAGCAGCTCCTCTGATGGCACTCAAGGACTATGGAACTCGACCATCACATCGCCTGAAGATGGAAGAGGAGGGATGCCACTGAGTTGGAGCAAAAAAATAATTGATTTGTAAGCCTAACTTTTTCTGAGCATGCATTCAAAAACAGTAACTCAAGCGGGAGCTTGTAGAGCTGAGGACTTTTGACTTGTTGGAAAGTAATAACTACTCCACCACCAAGTTAAGCTCTTCCATAGTAGGGCCGAACAGTTCTGATCACGATAAGTAACTGCACCAATACAAATCTTTATTAGTTTTTTCAAACAAGATTTAATTTGTTTTATTCAGATTTTTTATTAACGCAAGAACAATGGCTTCCATTATAGCATGCTAGGTTTCCAGGAATAGATAGCCTGCTGTTTCTATTAGCTTGGATTCCCCATTGATGATGTCACTGGTAGGCGGGTTTCTGAACTGTCCACAGCCCTGCACTGAGACAAGGACCGAGTAGAGACAAAAGTGGTACTCTATTATAATGAGCATTAGTGAGGACCAATTATATGAGGATAGGTTGAAAATTTGAGAAGTCGTACTTTAATGACGTACGTATTCCATGGAATTGCTGAAAAGTTTAAAGGACGATTGCTGATTTGTTGTCCATCCTCGGGGTGCAACGCACGTGCAAGTAGTTCAGATAGAGGATTCAGAAATGTAAACACATTCAGGCTGCAGAAAGACAACGCGGTTTGAGGCTAACAGCGTGAGCGCTAACGTGACAGCTGGCATGGTTAGCCCGGGGACCACTGTTGAAAGGGTGTGTTCCACCCCTGCAGCAGCACGCTCGTCCTCTCAAAAACAGAATGTGAGGAGGGCGCTAAAGAGGTTGAAAGGAAATCCTTGTGATTATTGATTCTTGAAAAGCAGGAAAGCCGATCGCTTCTGTGACGTCATCGCCATTGTGATGTACCTGCTGCTTATGGGTAACAATTAAAACAATATCACAGTACAGTTCAAGAAAACAGTGGGTGCAGTAGTGAGTGGAAAAGATATGGCATACAGATGAAGTTGCTGATGCATCATGAGTTGTTAGGACTGTTAGGCACTTAACTGGACTTCCTTTAGTTTGAACAGGGATTTTTCCCAGCTCTTTTCAGGCTTCAGGCAAAAATCCTTCTCATCGTATTTATGTGTTTATACAGTAAATAAAAAACGAAAGTACGTTCTTAGGGAATTACAAGCATGAATATAGCATTTGGTGCACAGACCAAATGAAACAAAATGATGTTAAAGTTGTTACAGTACTGTATGAGGTGAGAAAGGGGATATATCTTTTTTTAATTAGTAATTAGATTCACAAATCATAACTTGTAATCCTCCTAGCATTCACACCCTTTCAGTTGTTACATTTGAAGTGTTTGTCTCTCCTACTTTTAATCTAATTTGTTTTATCATTCAATACTCCGTAGGGGCTTTTTGTGACAATTTGGTTTGTTAAAGGAACTTACATGTTGCATCATTAAAGGGCACACTGATTGGCAGCTTGTTTCACAACAGCAATTTGATTAATGAGATGGCCCCCTAGCTAAATCACTCTCTCTCAGTCAACCTGGTAAATACTGAAAAACAGACAAACTTTAAGAACTACTATAATCCGGGCGCCAGGGTGGCGCAAAAGCAAAGTTCCTCCCTACCACTTTGGAGACTGGGGTTTGTAAAATGTTACCACTTGAAAAGCTCTAGTGTGATGGGACCGTACAAGATCTCCACAAAAGTTTAATCAACTATCCCAAAGCTGGCTCTAACCACAGACGCAATGGACGGCACTCACCATATAATATTAGTCACCACGCACACAAAATGCACCTACAATGTAGCTAATTATTCCAGCTGGTACGGTTATAAATAGCTCAAATAGTTTTCAATCCAAAATATTATGCTGTAACTGTGTTTAGGCTACGTTTATGCATCTGCTTGTTATTCATTCATTGGAAATATACAGTATATGGCTGTTTTTAATATCAGAGGTCCGGTAAACTGTAATCATTTCGGACATTATGGTAGGCACTTTAAAATCCTAGCGTGACCTGTGTGTGTGTGTGTGTGGTGTGTGTGTGTGTGTGTGTGTGTGTGTGTGTGTGTGTGTGTGTGTGTGTGTGTGTGTGTGTGTGTGTGTGTGTGTGTGTGTGTGTGTGTGTGTGTGTGTGTGTGTGTGTGTGTGTGTGTGTGTGTGTGTGTGTGTGTGTGTGTGTGTGGCTGCGTGTGTGCTGCGTGCGTGGCTGCGTGCGCATGCCTGGGTGTGAGTGTGTGTGGGAGGATGTAATTGTATTTGTTTTCTGTAATGTTGATAGTGTTAAGTGTGATGGAGGATGAGGTTAGTGATGTAATTTTATTTATGTATGCATGTATATGAAAGCATGTGTATACATGTTATGTAATTAATATCAACCCCAAGGAAGAGTAGCTGTTGACTTGGTAACAACAAATAGGGATCCAAATAAACAATAAACAACAACCATTAAGGGGAAGAATAGACAAACGATTCGGCCTTGTGCCTTCATCAGTGTAATTAAGCCTTCTCATTAAGGCACCAGCTTATAGAGTCACACATCAGTCTAATTGCATAAAGATGTTAACAGATTCACATATCGGGAGTGAAAGCATGCGCAACAAAAAGACACGCATGGGTTAATAAGTTCATTTAAATTACATCTCATCTATGGGGTGTAAACACAATCAACATTCCTCAGCAAAATGCACTGAGATGCACTGTGTACTAATTAAGTCAATGTACTGTACAGCCATGCAAATTCCACAACTGTTGTATTAAAACCTTTGGGGGAAAACATCAAGCCAGGTGGGCTGCTCATAAAAGAACTGAGGTATGTTACCACTAGGGGTGTGCCGATATACCGTCCAGCAATATATTGCGATACATTTTTGTGACGGTATGTATCGTTTTGGCGTTTTTTTTTGCAATAATTATAATGCAAAAACAGAAGTATGTGTTTGCATTTGTTTTTTTTCCCCCCATATATTTTCATAATAAAAAAGTGCCATATATCGTATCGATATCGTGAGCCCAATATCGTGTATCATATCGTATCGTGAAATTAGTCGGCACACCCCTAGTTACCACTAAACTTACTTAAGTCCTCTACAGCTAATAGTGAAAATAGCCAATCTACAAGCTTGTTGCAATATGACATGAGAGCTTGTCGAACTGCTATTTAAAAAATAGTCAAAGTTCACTTGTAATGACATGCCCAGAATAGTGATAGTGTAGGGTTTAATGTGGTTAAAAAAATGATGCTGCTGTGGGTCAAGTTCTTTATTAATGTCCTGAGGATATGAGAGTGTAATGTGAGAATCCAAAATTACTCTCTCCTTAAAGGGTTAGTTCAGATTTTTTGAGTATTTTCTGTAGGAAATACTTACCATTAATGTAGTAGTTGCAAAGGTATTAATTGATTGCCCGAGTCCCGTGGTCAGAGTTATGGTCCGTTTCTGATAAATATGAAGTAGTTCCGGTAGATTAGTAGATTTGGTGGGGGCCGCTCATTAAAAATAAATTAATTTAAAAAACTAGCGTCATTTGTATTGTTGACCTATTTCTACCATATAGAGCAGGTTTCGTTCAATTTCGACCCCTCTGTCACATGGTACTAATGTTTGTGTCCAGAATCACTGCGCCACGGCAGCCTACTCACGCACAAAATATATGACACAAAAAATAGTACCATGTGACAGAGGGGTCGAAATTGAACGAAACTTGCTCTATATGGTAGAAATAGGTCAACAATACAAATGACGCTAGTTTTTTTAATTCATTTATTTTTAATGAGCGGCCCCCACCAAATCTACTAATCTACCGGAACTACTTCATATTTATCAGAACCGGACCATAACTCTGACCACGGGACTCGGGCAATCAATTAATACCTTTGCAACCACTACATTAATGGTAAGTATTTCCTACAGAAAATACTCAAAAAATCTGAACTAACCCTTTAAGATCAAACGAGTCCATCTGTCTGCCAGAAGGTACTGCTCTGCTCCTATACCACCCCTGCAAAAGGGCTGATCTTTATTTTGAACCAATAACATTCATTTTGTTAATAATTAAAGAGTAACATGATTAGCTTGATTATAATTATTATGCAGTGCAACTGCAGTCAGTTATACAGGCCAAAGCATAACTCTGTTAGCCTGTGCCACAAAGTCAATGCCACCTTTTGTTTCCAATATCTCACACTCACAATATCTCACAGGATAATGAATTGGATTTGAAGGCAATTTATTGTGGAACATAACAGAGATTGTATTTCTTATCTTCCTTCCCATCATTAACTTAGAGACAAGTTTGCAACTTCCTCTGTTGGACATTTTCATCTCTACCCCTGTCAGTTTAAGTGCTTTTCACGTTCTTGTCGCATACATTTGTAAAATGATAAAAAGTGACTGTGTTTTCGTTCGGATTGAAAGAACATTGCATTCATTTTAAATGTCCCAGTTGCCATTATAGTAGTATTTAGCTGTATTTTAGCTTTTTACCGTATGCATTTGTGACCTTACTGTATGCATGGTAAATCAAACGTTAATTATGGTAATTTTTTGTTTAAGTGTAGCCTTCAGAATTTAACCACTTAAAACCCTACTGCCTACTTCATTGGCTTCCCAGGGGTCTAAACGCCCCCCCCCCCCCACCTTCTCCACATCTCTTGGCCGAGAAAAGCTGATATAAAAGCCCACAACGCGTCACTGTGTGTTCTGAGCTTGTAGAAATGCAATTTTCGCCAAAATGTTTTTTGTTAGAATGTTTGCCTATAACGATGACATGCCCAGAATAAGGACACAAGGGTCCATTTGGTTAAGGACGTTGGACTGAATTGTTTGATTATGATTATATGAAGAAGCGGGGAAAAAAAGCAATGGGAAAAAGCATTAGCCTATCTATTAATATTATAGCTGATACAGCTTTTTTATAAGCCACTCATGTCCTCTTTACATCCCCACCACATCATATACAGTATGGGTGCTTGTTACTCCACCACTCACTGTGTCTAATGAAGGCTATTTGTTTGTGCTCTCATGTGAAGCCTGTGGTTTTTAGTTCAAAACAGCAGCATTTTTAAATGAATGCATCATGGCTTTAGTTAATAATGCAATTTGCTTAGTGAACAAGTTGGTTGAAGTGAATGTCAAGTCAAATGTATTCATAGTACATTAAAAAACACAAAATACAGCATTATATATGTGATGATATGTACTGTATATGTAGGCTGGCTCACGTCTTGGACCCCAAAGCCTGTAGTACTTCTTTGGCCGTTTATGCAGCACATCTCATGCTGCCACGCATGCAGTGGTGGACAGTAACGGAGTAAATGTACTTGAGTACTGTATTTGAGTACAGATTCTGAGGATCTGTACTTTACTTGAGTATTAGATTTTTTTGATACGTATTACTCTTACTTGAGTACATTTCCAAGACAAATATTTTACTTTTACTCAAGTATATTTCTAGGAAGGCTATAAAGTACTGAGTACTTTTAAGCCCACTCCACATCCACAACAATGTTTCGCCATGCATGTTGCAAGGAGTTGCAACATGCAACTACTTGCAACCATTACCCCCAATGGCAGTTGCAAGGAGTTGCAACATGCAACTACTTGCAACATGCAACTACTTGCAACTACTTGCAACCATTAACCCCAATGGCAGTTGCAAGGAGTTGCAACATGCAACTACTTGCAACTACTTGCAACCATTACCCCAATGGCAGTTGCAAGGAGTTGCAACATGCAACTACTTGCAACTACTTGCAACCATTAACCCCAATGGCAGTTGCAAGGAGTTGCATTGGTGCGGTTTGGCCTTTAGGTTGGCTGTTTTTTTTCTTCCCTAAAATGCAATTGGCCTAACTTCTGCTCTCACACTAGCCGTGTTTCTGGCTTCCCCTCCGCTCGCCTCTTTATTACATCTTGTATGGGTGTATAGGAGTAAAAGTATTTAGTTCTGGTTCCTCAGTCATTTCTATGTTTTTATAGGTGTTTCTGAAGGCTTTGTATAACATCTACAAGCAAGCACACAGTGCATGCAGTGTAGGTGGTTTCAGAGAGTTACAGTACTTCTCTGAAACAAGAGTTATAATATCCTATATATATATCCTATAAATTCATTGTGAAAACATTACAGCAATTCATTGATATCAAAATTAAGAAATGTACTTCTACTTTTACTTTTACTTGTACTTTAAGTATTTTTCAAAGCATGTACTTTGGAATACTTAAGTATATTTTAAAAAAATACTTTTTTACTCTTACTTGAGTAACTTTTTGACTGAGCTACTTTTACTTATAGTGGAGTGAATTTGACCAAGGAGTATCTGTACTCTTACTCAAGTACTGGGGTCGAGTACTTCGTCCACCTCTGCACGCATGCAACATGCCCATACGACGATACTCCCATGTTTCTTTCATTATTTCAATAAATAACCATGAATCAATTGTGTTGAAGGCTTGATCTTTCCTAGTGAAAAGAGTGTCATCGATATGATGACCAGTGAAAGCAGCCTGTAGGACCTTGATTGACATGTAGGTTCTCAAACCTTTTAATTTCAAGGACCCCCAGTTTGTTATGCATTAGCTCACAGACACCCATAATTATATGAGTGTGCAAATGGAGACAATTGTAGTCCATTTGGTTCCATCTGCGCACTTTCAGAGGTATACAGACTTGTAAGCGTCCATTTAGCTGGAGACCCCCTGGAACCCCCTCAAGGACCCCTGGGGGTTCCCGGACCCCATGTTGAGAACCACTGATATGATGATTCTCTGTAGAGAGTCCCCCCCTCCCCTCTGCAGAGTCCCCATCCCCTCCCCACCCGAAAAGAAAGGAAAAAGAAAAAAAGGAACTTCACACTTAGAAACTGAATTAGAAAAAAAACACTATAAAAGAAGGCGCTAACAGCGTATTAATTACTGGAGATCAGTTGTAGAAACAAGAGAGGCTAAAAAAAACTAGACCCAGGCTAACAAAGGTGTATATACATGGCTGGTAATGATTAATAGATAAGCCCTAAGAATTCTGACCTATTAAGCTGTTAAAAAGCCTTTCAGAACCTAGCAAGTCCACACTTCTGCTAATATGATAGAGCAATAAAAGGCACTCAATCAGCACTTTTTCCTTGTGCTTTGTTTTGCAGAGAGACTGGAGCCTTCCCACTTGGCTTATATAAATACTGATTCCCTGCAAAGGCACATAAAAGACTAACTGAACCCGCCCGCAACAGCTCGGCTGTATTTTATTTTATCTTAATGAGCTGCCTTATTCTGAAGGACATTTCTGCTGAATAAACTTGTAATGTGGCTACAGCTACACTGTGTGAGAATTGTGTCCAGACATTCATCTCTTCTAGTAACTAATGTGTTAACGGTTAACATCCATGAATGCTTCCATGTTTAAGTCGTGTTCTTTAACCACATGAATGAACCCTATATAGCATCCCTATAAATTATGGTCATGTCATGATAGGCGGTGAACATTGCTGAACATTTGCTGAAAATATCTACAAGCTCACAGCACGTCACAATGTGGTGCTTTGTGAGCTTGTAGATTGGCTATTTCCAGTGAAGAAATTTTGTGTAGAGGGGGGAAAAGTAGGAGGCCAGGAGTGTAGAATCCTGAGGGACTCCAGTCAACCAACGTTATTGTTTAAGTGGTTATGTCTCAGATCAAAGTAACAATGAAAGATCAAGCATGTCATGAGAAGAATCGATGCATACAGTAGCAGTGGTTTAAAATGTTTAATTCAACATGTTAACAGTTTGTGATATGACTAAGATTACCAACATGTCCTTCCGGACAGGGCTACATTTACAAGAGCACCCACAGGAGGTATTTGGGGCTTGAATTTTCACATAGGTAGAGCAGTGATTCTCAACATTTTCAGGCTGTGACCCCCCAAAATAATCATTTTTGAACTGCAGGACCCTCCACACCGACAAGCACTTAGAATTGTAGGAGTTGAGGCGTTACATTTAGCTTGACTCGGTTCCACAGATAAATATTGTGAAAATATCGATCTAAAATATCGATCTACAGTACAAGCTCACACGCGAGGCGTTGTGAGCTTGTAGATCAGCAATTTTCACAATATTTGCCTCTTTCTTATATTATTTGACAATTTGGCCAATGTTTGACCAGTTTTTATAGTATAGTTTGATTACTTTTGATGCAGTAATATATTTCTTCTTTTTTTTCCTGTATTTTTCTATAGGTATTTGTCACTTTACTGTCATCTGGGGACCCCCCCCCCCCAAATCATGTGGGGGTCTCGACCCACATGTTGAGAACTGATGGGGTAGACACATCTAGCCTGGCATTGCCTCACAGACTGATGACGTGGATTGACTCACACGTTCCTCCTCCACGGGGAGGCACGTGGGAGTGATTCCGCATCATCAGTCTGGCAATGCCAGGCTAAGATAAATCACTGATATGGGAGATCTTGACTGGAATGAAATTACATTACAGGGCTATAAAAACAAAATGGAGTGCGTGCCAGATCAGAAGATAACAAGCTAACGAGTTTGTCAACAGCTCTCACACATGTGTTTGATGTTTGATGTGTTTTGTTGTCTGTGACTCGTGGGCAGGCAGCGTGCAGTTGCATAATGTTGCATAAGAACAATCAATGAATTCCCATGAGGAGTAAATAAAAACTATGTTGAATGTGAACGTCGTAATGGGAGCTCCTTCAGACTCCTACGTGCCATCAGCTGTGCGATGTGACCAGTGGTGGAAAGTACATTTACTTGAGTACTGTACTTAAGTATTGTCCTAATATTAGCCCCATTTTATACATAGGCTATTTGAAAATAGCTGTCGCACCGTGACGCGTTGTGAGCTTGTAGATCTGCTATTTTCAAACATTCGAGTACTTTTACTTTTGGTACTTTAAGTATATTTTAATGCCAATACTTTTGTACTTTTACTCAAGTAACATTTTCCGAACTTTTAGTTGTAACAGAGTACATTGCAGTATTGATACTTTTACTTAAGTAAAACATTTGAGTACTTTTTCCACCACTGGGTGTGACTGTAGTTGACTAAAAATAGAAAGACACAAAACTAAGACCTAACCAATAGTGGACAGTAACTAAGTACATTTACTTGAGTACTATACTATTTTTTGAGTATCTGTACTTTACCTGAGTATTTGAGCTTTTGGATACTTTTCACTGAATTTACTTTGCAATGGATTAGAGCAGAGTTGTGTTTTTGTTCGTGTCGATCCAACAGCGAAGGCACAGCCATAATGAAAGCAACTTTTGACCTCTCTCTTCTGACACTTGGTCCCTCGCTCACTCAAATCTACCCGTCCTCTCACACACACACACACACACACACACACACACACACACACACACAGTCACACACACACACACACACACACACACACACACACACACACACACACACACACACACACACACACACACACACACACACACACACACACACACACACACACACACACACTAACTGATTAGGTTTAATAAAGGCCAGTCTTTACTCTTTACACTGTGGGGTTGGTTTAATAGCCTGCCCTCGCCATTGTTCTCTTAGGATTGTAAGATAAGATAGAACATTGCTAATCAATATGTGTACGCTGAAACAGATAAAAGCGGCATTCTTTAGTTGGCATTTGGGCTGGTACCAGTGTACAGTACATGATACATGATGAGAACGCCGACAACTTCAGCAAAATGTACTTATGGGTTATGTCTGTTCCCTTTGAAAATGATCGCCATGTTTATGCTGAAAAAACTGACACTTTTGACCATCAAGGAACATGACATCAAATGTTTATGCTTCAATTGAATTTGTTTAAAATATATTAAGGAATTCATTTTGTGTCTTCTGATAGTTAATTATAGTTGCATAAACAATAATGTGGATATTTTCCCATATTGACCCAAATTGTCTTCTAGACTATTTGAAATCTACATTGCACTTGGTAAATGCTGCATTTATATAGCGCTTTTATCCAAAGCACTTTACATAGATTGTGCATTACATTCACCCATTCACACACACATTCATACACCAATGGCGGAGGAAACCATGCAAGGCACCAACCTGCTCATCGGGAGCAATTAGGGGCCAGTCAGGGGCGTCGTTACGCGGGGGCTTTGGTGGCTATAGCCACCAATGTTTTATCCAAAGCCACCAATAAAAAATAAGAAAAATGTTTTTTTTTAAATTATATATCTATAACCCTAACCTAACCCTACCCCTAACCCTAAAACCGAAATAAAGTAACACAAAACGGGGGAAAAAGTACCCAAATCCGCTGAAATCCGTGAAAAAAATCGCGCGAGCGGGGAGGAGGGACACATGCACACGCCCTGTGCGCGCGTGCATGTGTCCGTTGCCTGGGGGGCTAAGCCCCCAACCTAGTAGAGACCTAGCGACGCGTCTGGGTCCAGTGTCTTGCTCAAGGACACTTCGATTTAACTCTGGGGGAGCCCGGGATCAAACCCGGTTCCCATCCGGCCACTCTACCCCTGAGCCACTGCCGCCCCTATACACTTCTTTACTTGTCTATAGCAGGGGTAGGCAACCTTCGGCTCTAGAGCCGCATGTGGCTCCTGGGCCCTCTCCCGTGGCTCCCAGTTGCTTGGGCAAAGAAGTATGCAAAGGAATAAGAGGTTATTTTTTTACTTTAGGCATAAAGTAAAAAAAAGTTTAAAGTTATTAAAGTAAAGTTATTAGTAATAAAAAGTGTCGCCCATACACCAGATAAAAATAAGAACCTAATCATTGAAGGAAAATAAAGAATGTATTTATGCTTGGTTTGTTTGCTTTCACCGCCATCGTTTCTGGCTTACTGGTACACTGTATAGATCTGCTTTGAGAAATTAGCAAACAACAGTAACAAATAGTAACAATAATGTTATATTGAAACACAAGAAAAAGCAAACAAAGAAAGCAGCTTCAGACAGATTTTTAATAATCTTTTGGGCCAAAAATGGCTCTTTTGATAATAAAGGTTGCCTACCCCTGGTCTATAGGCTTTAGAGTGTATATACGTAATCCTTCTTTAGTACTTGAAGTCACTGTGTGTGTGTATGTTGCTTGTGTATTAGAGCCCTGCACGGGCCGAGAATGTGGGCCCAAGCCCGGCCCTGGCCCATGGTATTCAGCCCGGCCCGGCCCCTGGCCCGATAGGTGCCGCAATTTTACAGTCCGAGCCCGGCCCTGGCCCTTGGTATTCAGCCCGAGCCCGGCCCTGGGCCCGTGTGTCAAATACAGAATCAGCCCAAGCCCGGCCCGTTTTGGCGGGCCGGGCCGGGCCGGGCCGGGCTTCAATTATCAATTATCTGCGCAAAATGTTCTGTGAGCCCGAGCCCGGCCCTGGGCCCGTTTGTCAAATACAGAATCAGTCCGAGCCCGGGCCTGGCCCGTGGCATTCAGCCCGAGCCAGGCCCTGGGCCCGTGTGTCAAATACAGAATCAGCCCAAGCCCGGCCCGTTTTGGTGGGCCGGGCCGGGCCGTGGGCGGGCTCTGGCGGGCCTGCAGGACTCTATTGTGTATACATACGTAAAAACAAACAAACAAACAAACAAAAAACTGTATGTGTGAAATACATGGTGTTTAAATCAGGCTCTGGTGCAAAGAAAAAGTTAAATGAGTTGAGTCTGTTTGATTTGAGAACTTTTCATTTTTTTCCTCTTTCCTAATTGCTTGTTTAAACTGTCTTCCATCATAAATCTGCTTTTTTATGCAAAAACACGTCTGTGTGATAGACAAATCTATTAATTCCCATGAGGGGTAAGTCAACATGTGAACATCGTAAAGGGAGCTCATTGGGAAGAGCGTAGGGTCCAACTCCTACGCACCATTAGTTCACTTTCCTAATTGCTTGATGAAAGCCTTTGTTTTAGAGGAATCCGTCCCCCACCCCGTCTGCGTCTGGTTGCAAGTCATGAAAACAATATTCACAGGAATATCGTAGCCGTCGGGCAGAAAACTCTTATCTCCATATTTAGTTTTTCCGTAAAAGAATGCCCTACTTAATCATACTACAGCGTCTCACACAAGCTTCAAAAGCAGCAGATCTGCAAGCTCGAAACGTGGCGCGAAGCGACGCGTTTTGAGCTTGTCGATCTGCTACTTTTGCTACTTTTGAATTTGAATCCTGAAAAGTAACAGTTATTGCCCCGTGTATCCAGAGAGAGAACATGACATCACACCATTGAAAGTAACAGTGACGAACCTCGCAAGATTGTGTCACCTGTCCATTGAACTCAATTGGACGGAGAGGCGGCCATGTTGTGAGGTTGCTCCTTGTCTCTGTGTCTTCTTCTTTTTCCCAACTGCCCACTATTGGAAGAATAAAGTGAAGGAACCTCTGCTAATTGGTGCTATAGTCTCACATAGCCATTTGTTTTTATCATTTATACTTATTCCACTAGATCTCAGAGGTATTGTACTTTTTACTACCACTACAATTATCTGACAGTTTTAGTTATTAGTTACTTTGCCGATTTAGATTATTAATACAAAACACGCATTAACTGATAAGTTATGATGTTTTACGCTACCCAGCAGCACTTTATGTAATTAAAATCATCTCCACATTTATCGGCTTACATTAAACAAAATATGAATGCATTACTATGATCCAATAATATGAATGTGAAAAGTGCCATTCTATAATGAGTACTTTTATGTTTGGTACTCTAAGCTTATTTTGATGCCAATACTTTTGTACCTTTTCTAAAGTAAATCTTTGATTACAGGACTCCTGATTTGTAACACTACATTGTGGTATTGATACTTTTACTTAAAATCTAAGTACTTCTTCCATTCCTGCTCCCACAAACACCTTAAAAGCTTGATTCTACAGTTGCCACTATATGCAAATGTTAACTTTCCACGCTATAAGAATAGCAGTGAATGGTCCCATCAAGTATTTTTGTCTCCTGATAATACAGGAGGAAGTATTAGCAGAGTCATCTGGGGGGGCACAGAGCTAATCATTGAAGCTTTACGTTTACGGCATCAGTCTTATCACAGTAAGCCTTGTCTGCTAATCAGTTCTATAGCGCTCTCCCTCTCTCTCTCTCTCACACACGAACGCACGCACACGCACGCACACACACACACACACACACACACACACACACACACACACACACACACACACACACACACACACACACACACACACACACACACACACACACACACACACCTGTGTTTATCTCTCAACCCCGACCATATCTGCTCAAACACAGAAAAATGTGCCTTTTATAGTTTCCTCAGTCTGGAAGCTTTGGCAATATCTTTCTTCTTCTCTGATCCACAATAAAGGGGGCATTTAAAATAATGTAGTGCTAACTGTTTTCTTTTTTTGGGGCGGGGGCAGTCTTTATCTTACAAAGCTTGCACCCTAAGTTCTAATAGATTTTTAATGGGACGATGTTAGTTGTGTTGAGAGAGAGATACAGACAGACAGACAGACAGACAGACAGACAGACAGACAGACAGACAGACAGACAGACAGACAGACAGGCAGACAGAGGCAAGTGAATGGAATTATGATGTGGCCCATACAAAAATGTAAAAAATAATTAAATGGATTGGAAATAAGTCTGCTAAATATTGCTATGGAGGCACTCTATTGTATAAGTAACATCAAAACAATATATACTATATTAGGAGTACCATGAAATGCACTGACATGGAGAATGTGTGCGACACTTGATTCCTATAGTTGCTTTCACCGATTTCAAGTCATGAAGGGGAGGGAATTTTCATTCACTGTGACAGGATAATAAGGACAGCACAAACCAAAGGAAGGTGGTTGTGATGTTATGTAACCTATATGCATGTAAATCAATTAAACTTACGTTTTTAATTTGCTGGGCAGAAATTGTGACCACGATTTTGGGGCAGGTCACAGCAGTACTGGTGATTCAAATCTCAGTGATGGAAAAACACCAATCTGTTGAATCGAAGCATGACTAATACAGAGCCAGCATACATGTTTTTCTGTTCATTCACGTGCACACACACACACACACACACACACACACACACACACACACACACACACAGACGTGGGGCATCAAGGACACGCTTTGGGTGGAAAAGCACCAGATTCAGGAAGGATGGCCGACAGAGAGCAGTAATAATGACCAGACAGAGACAGACAGGACGCGAGAGACAGGAAAAAGGAAACCGTATAACGGAGCGAGGTGATTGGCGGAGAGAGAACAGAGGCGTCCTTGGGTCAGTCCCACAGAGATTGAAAGGATGGCGTTCCGTCCAGATGGCTGGGTCTGATAGGTGCTGTTCAGATCACCTTGATGACTCAGTGTGTGTGTATGCTTACTCACTGGAAACTCACTGGGGGGGAGGGGTCACTTTAATGTATTATTTAAAGGCCCTACTTTTTTGTACGACGAATAGTGAAAATAGCCGATCTTCAAGCTCACGACGCATCGCATTGACCACAATACGGACGCCAGGTTGAGCGTGGTTATCAAGTTCATATGGTGCTCTTCTTTGTCACATTCGAATTGAGAGGAAGGGAGCGATTATAGCGATTAGGTGTGTGCTTTTACTATCCGTGCATATAAGCCACCAGCATGCTCGTACTGTAGTTATCTTTTATAGGCTACCTTTCTCTCAGTCTGACAGTTAAGCCTTGGCTTGCCATCAAATCTCCTTCTCCATGCTAATTCCCCTCTCATTATAAGAGCTTCCTGGTTTGATCACTGTGATTATATTAAAACGAATGCCGATTAGTTCAACTACAAAAAGAACTAAGGCTTGCAGCATGGCAGGTTTCTGTACCACGGCAACCAAACAGGAAAATGAGGAACATTTCACCAGACTACTGAGACTGAGTCTGAACTCACCACGGAGGCTCTTGTTTGTCACACTTAATTGTGAAGGGTTGTAAAGTTGCTGTAGCGTTGTAAAAATTCCTGTCATTGTGTGTCTGTCTCTCCTCTCTTTGGTGTTTCTCGTGGCTGCCTAGGGAGGGCTGTGGGAGGGGGGGAGGGGGGTTACCGAAAGTGCGAGAGTGAGCGAGGGAGGAAAAGCAGGGGAAAAGGAGAGTGAAGGAAGAGAGAGGGTGGCAGCAGGGGGCCGCAGGCAGCCCGGGGCCAAGAAGGAGTTGATAGTGGGGGTCTAGACTAGAGAGAAGGAAATAGGGAGAGAGAGGAAGGGAGGCAGGGGGTTAATAGTGGGGACCGAATGGGGGGATTATCCCCCCCTCAACTCTGGATTTAAGCTTTAAGCCAGCGGGCCACCTGAAAGAGCTCACGCCAGGCTTACTGTTCAAGAAACGCTGCCCAATGATGCAACATATTCAAAGAGCATCCACTAGCTCTCTCTCTCTCTCGCACGCACGCACGCACGCGCACGCACGCACACGCACGCACACGCACACACACACAGAGCTAGCATGTGCGTGTACTAACTAGCATGTGGGCATCATGCATGTGTCTGGACACGTGTGTGGATTTGTTCACTTGATTCTGTGAAGATTTCTGAGGATTTCTGTGTCGTGGATTGTCAGCAAAATCCCCTGCAGTCAGTCAGTCAGACACCCCTGTCTGAGGCATGGGGAGAGAGAGAGAGATAAAGAGAGAGAGGTGTGTGCGTGCGTGCGTGCGTGGTCCTCATCAACTTATGAAGTAACGTGTTTGCCATCCATACATGTTGTAGTGGGGCAGGCCCTGTGTTGAATTTGACAGGAATAGCTGGCTGACGGTGACGACGTCACATGTTTCACTTCTCTAGGAAGACTGTCGTTCAATAATCCGTCCTTGGCTGTGCCAAGCATGGATAGATTAATGGCAAAAGCCCAGATATTGGGCTTATCAAAATGCGAGGGGCAAAGTCACTTAGACCTGCTGTTTTTTTCTCTCTTTTTTACGGAGCGCGGTCACGAGAGCGTTGCCGGTTGCTTAAGCTGGCAAAAAAGGCATTTTCCCCTTGAAGCTGAAGTTCGGCTGAGTGGGATACGCCCCCCCCCCCACACACACACACACACACACACACACACACACACACACACACACACACACACACACATGCTGACACATACATCAATATTACTAGGCCAAAAAACTGCAACTCAGAGAAGAGTACTGATGAGCCCTTTTTTTGCAATCTGCATCCACTTTAGTGCCAACTGACCAATTTGTTTGAACTCTTTCTCACGCGGGCATGCACCCCCACACACACACACACACACACACACACACACACACACACACACATTTGTATTACTATACTTGTGAGAACGTCAACATTTTAGGACAGAAATTGTATAAATGTTTTTTTACCTTTTTAACCCTAACCTTAAAGTAATTTGCATTCATTCAGACTGTTGATTGTGTTATAAGTAGGCCCATATCCAGACAGAACACACATTTTATGAGGTGATAAAGCGATGTCATTACTTTTTTTTAAACCAGGTCAATGTTTAAAAGCATCAACCTGTTTGAATGAGGCATGAGGCAAATGAATAGTTTGATGCTAAATATTGGCTGATGCATTTTCAGATTGCTTATTTGTCCCACTGTACTGGTGTGTAAGGACCTTTACTCTGATTCTTTCTTTTTTAACCTTGAAACAAAAATCTGTCCTCACAATGTCTACTTCTTCACATACTTGCCTGTGGGGACATTTGGCCCTCACAAATAGAGCATTGTACAGACACACACACACACACACACACACACACACACACACACACACACACACACACACACACACACACACACACACACACACACACACACACACACACACACACACACATCAATTCAAAGGGGCTTTATTGGCATGAGAAAACATGCGTTTACATTGCCAAAGCAAACACACACACACACACACACACACACACACACACACACACACACACACACTAAATCACTGGTTCCCAAACTTTTTAGCCCGTGAGCCAAAGGAGAAATTCTTCCCAGGACCCAAACGAGTGAAAATAGCAGATCTACAATCTCACAACACACAATGTTGTGAGCTTGTAGATCTGCTATTTTCATTACTTCTTAATAGAAATTATTTGATTTTTTGATTTTATTCATGAAATACTTTTGAATTTGTTTTTATAGTTTTTTCCTTTGTTGAAACTTTTTTTTTTTTAAATTTGGAATAATACATATTTCTTTTTAAATGTAGGAAACCAAAAATGGGGGATATTTACTCGCGACCCATAACAATTATGTCCGCAACCCACAAATGGGTCCCGACCCACTGTTTGGGAAACAGTGCACAAAATGGTGTAAGTTACAGCCTTACAGTCTGCTGCCTGACCAGACTGCAGAGTATTTTGCAACATGGAAGGGGGATTTAGCATTGGTGGGATGGCAGGGTCCATCTGTGAAGACAGAGGGAGGTCTCTAATCTCTGTCTCTGAGCCGGACGGGTGATTGACAGCACACAATACATAGACAAGGAGGAGGAGGAGGAGACTGATATTTAAAATGACGGCTGAATTTGACGGCTCTCTGTGTTTTTCCAGGGAGCTTAAGGATAAGGTGTCTGGATTTGATATCAGTAAAGGGCAGAAGACCATGCAATGACTGACTGGAGGTGTGAAATATTTAATTCTAGTGAGAAATATTGAACCCTTGGGTAATGAAGCTCATTAGAATATACGGTATATATATAAGGGGGTGGGGAAAAAAACTTCCTTGTGTGATTCACATCCAGTCAGTTATCAAGTCACTCTCTCTCAGTCTCACTCTTGAGAATATGACAGCTCATCATGTCATGTCTTCATGACACAGTGTAACTGAACTTACACTGTTCTTTCTGTACGTGGCAACTCATTATCACCTTTAACACCGGTTTTCAGAGACATTCTCAATATAGCATTCAAGTTGTCAGCACTAATGCTTGATAACTTACTTTTGGCAGAGATGCTGTGCTGCAGAAAAAAAGTTTTTGTACTTTACGTAATCCTTGTTCATTCAATAAGTCCTCTATCATGTCCTTGGAACATGCATTAATCCTTATTGATGAAGGTCCACCTTTATTTCTTCACATGAGATGGTTGATATAGAAATGTTCTGCAGTATTTACCAATTTACAGCCACTAGCTATAACCCAAATGAGCCATCAATAGAGCTATGCTGAGCAGACCACTATATATTTTTTTTTATCCCACGATTTTGTAACCCCTATTTTTCACCCAGTGCCAATACATAAGCTTGTAATCCTGGGCGCTACTCTCCCTCTGCCAGCTTTGGGAAAGCCCCAAACTCAGCTCATGCTTCCTTCAATGCATGAGGAGTTAGCAGACCGCTTCTTATCACCTGACAGGGGGAAGTCGATCTACAAGCACAACGCGTCACGACACATTGTGAGCATGCAGACTGACTATTTTTGAATGAGCTATTATTAGAAAAAAATACTTGAATACGCTTTTCCTTGTTGAAATTATTTTTATTTCATTTTTATTTTACAATATATCGGTCAAAACATGGGTAATCAGTGGTCTAGGACCCACAAAAAAATCTGGATTGGCATTGGTCTGAAAACCTCTATCTGTAGCTGTCAAACTAGGGGCTGAAATGAGGCCTGGATGTCAGAAGAAAGCAGCGTGGAGAAGAGCAAAGTGTCACTGATGTTATCAGATTCAGAGACGCACCTCCTCCCCTCCCGTTAGTGTTTCCTGCCATCCCACAACCCCCCTGCTGTCCGCTGCTCTCAGCGATGCAGAGATCCACAGACAACATTACAACACACACATTGTGTAGAAGACACACAGTAAGGAAACAAACACACACCCATTAAGACCTGACGAAACACTTGAAATCACGTCATGGGCTCGGTATTTGAAAATAGATCAATGTGTTATTAACAGCCCTTCTCTCACAAAGAAATCTGTGTAAATCTGTCAGACACTGCTGGAAATATTTTAAAATCATGCCTATCATTTTTGCACTAAGTAAATATTTAGAATACTACATCTCATTACATGAGCCGTGTCACAACATAGAAAAAACAATTCCTCCTCACAGGAATCTATTGATTGCCTCAGTGTCACACAAGGTCTGCTGCGTGTGTTCTATTCTCAAGTGGAAAAGAGAGAAAATGTATGCATGCAGCGCTGTTGACAAACTTATTAGGTTACCTTTAAAAGCATTCTCCACTCGCAGCATGCCACCCCCACGTTTAGCTCCGAGCTTCAAGCACAACATTTCTCATTTGATAATATTTACTAAAGATTAAAGACTTGTTGCAATCCTATTGAACCCAGACAAACAGACACAAGTCAAGATTGACTTTCTAAATGAGTTTCAATAATATCCACACTGATTGCATTCGTAATTACCATAATTGTATTTACACTTCAATAACATTTCCAACTTGTTTTCCTATTCTTGCATTTATTTCTGAAAATGTTGTATTTGTATTTTCTTTAGTAGTAGCAGTACTAGTAGTTTTACCAATAGTAATGATTGGCAATGCCATTCACACAATCAACCCTAGAAGTCATGGTCAGTACAACAATTACTCTTAACAACTCATTCACAGTTCTGTGGTCAAGTGCATTGCTGAAAGGCAGTTCAGCTCAGTGCATACGCACGCAGTCACAGAATTAATTCTTCTGGTTACAGAAGGCTGCACTATTTATTTTTATTTTTGGTTTGAGTATACATGCTTATATAGCATACTGGTAGAACACACCACTGTGTGCATTATTCTATAAAGAATATGGCTATGGTTCAACAGTCTGTTCTGCCCTAATGAGGTTCAATTGGTCTGAATATCCTGGTGAGTTACAGTATAACAGTTAATTAAGTGGGTGATGTTGCCTACCTTGTTGCAGATGTGATTCAGACTCACACCTGCATGGCTTTGCCAAACATTTTCCTTTCACTTGTCTTTATTCAAAAGAATACTTACTTTATTATACTTTGGATCACCTTGGAAAATCTATGTCATAATGTTCTGCCTAATTTATTTGGTGAATCAAACATTTGCGGTTTAGTTAGGGGTGAAAGAAACAAACAGCCTTTAAATGACCACAGAGCAGGCTTTTCACAGCCAGAGTACATGCAGACATCTGGACATGCATGACAGTAGACGCTGGGCTGTGAGCTCAGGTGTGCCTAGAGATTGTGCATCGGTCAAATAAAAGTGAAGGTGTCATAAAATTAGATCAGCTTGATGCAATTTCAACCAAATTGGCTTTGGATCACATAATCTTTTCCCTGATGAGTGCTTTTTTGGTAATTGTTCAGAATGTCTTTGCATATAATCCCCTAATTATGGAATTTGCATAAGGCCCTGCGGTTTACGCGCAGACCAGTCAGCTCCAAATGGTCCGTAACGGGAGGATTTAGTGTCTGACCTGTGTGTGCAGAAACTCCAAAACGGTATCCTCTGATCTGAGCACAGCTTGTAGGCAAAAGCAGGGAGCAGATGGGCACTTCTTTAGTTATATATAAAATAAAATGAAAACACTTTTATAGGGTTTAGACTTTAGAGTCTAGACAAACGCTTGTTTAAACCTCCCCTGGTTACCCACCTATGAAAGTCAGGTTATATCCTCGACTGGCCTCATTTAAATAAAGTAGGGCAAATTTCTCTCAAAAACCCAGAACTTTAACGTACATACACAATACAAATGTGTCTCCATTTACATTTTAGGTGGCTTGGGCGGTGTGCTTACCCCAGGACGACTTGGAATGAGCGGTTCCGGTAAGGGTTCAGTGGGCTCGCTCAAGGACACTTTGAGAGGAAACACAATTAAGTGGCGACCTTTTGCCATCATTTGGGCCGTATCCTGGGACCCGGCTGACAAATGAAAGTCTTTAATGTAGTTACATTCCTCCAGTAAATAATTAGAACTGCAGTGACACACACTCCCCTTCATTAGTTGTGAAACAAGTCTCCCCAATTTACCTATTCATCTGCTGACAGTGTGTGTCGCTGAGACAATAGCCAGATCATAAACGAACGAGGCAGAATGCAGTGACAACTGTTAAAGAATTAGCATGCAAAGGCAGAAAAGCTGCTGCAAACAACACACACTGTGTGTTGACAGTCACTGTGTTTTGTGTCACTAAAACTGTGGTTTATTTTATGTATGTAAATAATTTTCAAAATACACAACCTTTTTAACAACACAAACCACAACTGTCACATCACAGGTTTACAGTTGTAAAACAGTGGGTGAAATTCGTTTTTGTGCATGCTCCATTGTTCTTGTTATTTCCATAAAAAACTAACGGGACGAAGAAGAAGGGGGGGGCCACAGGGAAGAGAGATCAATCAATAAATACAATCAATACATCAATCAATCAATCAACAATCAATCAATCAATCAATCAATCAATCAATCAATAAGAAACAAACAAATTATCTACATATTTACACATAGTAACTGAGATAAGGTGCGGAAAGTACCTGAGGTAAGCTTCCATATTCTGGGCATGTTATAACATTCAACAAAAATAGCAGATCTACAAACTCACAATCAGATATTTTCGTCGAAGATATTTGGTGTAGAGAAAAAAGGAGGCCAAGCTTATTGGACCGCGGTCAGCGATGGTTAAGTCATATACTTTGTCTAAAAAGTAGGCAAAAACTCAACGACAACAATATGAGTAAATGAAAAGGACGTAATTTGAGTCAATGGTCGAATGGTTATTCATTTCACGTGGATGAATGATGTTACATTATCTGAAATAGTACCCCAGGAATATGAGGCTGGGGAAAGAGAGAGCCAGATTCATGTCACAAATTTCCCCAGTTGACCATAGAATCCAAACTGGCCACGTTCTGATCGATAGCTCAGTCATCTAACCGTTGAGTTATTTACAGGCACAGTCATCGATTCCATTCACTTCGTGAAGTCTTGGTATCATGGACATGATGAAGTCATAGTCATGCAGCTCATTTGACCACATATTTCCTTCAATCAACTAGGGCTGCAACTATTGATTATTTTTCAAATCTTTTTCGACTAATCAAATAATCGAGAAGCACAGTTTTTTTGTTGTTGTAATATATCAATGAAACGATTAACCACTTAAGTATAACTTTTTACTTCGGGTCATGCAAAAATAGTGAAAATAGCCGATCTCCAAGCTCACAACGCGTCTCACCCATTGTGAGCTTGTAGTTTGGCTATTTTGACTTTCTGTAAAAAAAAATAACTTTTTGAAGATAATGACTTTGAATATATATATTTAAGCTAACATTCGTAACTAAATAGGGATTGATTATTAATCAATTATTTTATTAAATTATTGATTATAATGTTTTGTTTTGCAATTGACTCAATCAATTACAGTAATTGATTAACTGTTGCACCCCAAATACAGTCAACATTCATTTCATTTGCTCATGGAAACTAAGCCTTTGGCTACTTTAATAACCCCTTCTCCCAGAAGTGTTTATAATGCTTTGAGCGGCTGGCAAAACAGATACACAACACATTTTCAGATGTGACACGCTGTCAGGCGTTGCATCATGTGTGGGCGGTAGGTTGGTGAAGTGAGTAGCCAAGCCACCCGATAACAGCAGGGCCTGCATTCCAGTCTGCCTCGCTGAAGAAGAGGCCAAACCCAATCTCAGCCTTTACACAGAAGATGGTGAACAGAACAGCAAATAAGACCATTTTATTTATCAAATAAATCAAATGAATAGATCAGTATTTTAACAAAAACAGTTAGTTTGACATCTTCACTCAAGCATAAGGCCTATTGTTGAGTGAGGTTTCCTTTGGGGTTTAGATAAAGAAAATCACAATCTACGGTGAAATCTACTGCGTTTTGCACACAGAACAATCTGATTTCTTTACATTTAGTTGGACATTTCGTACATTTTCTCCAAGTAGAGTTTGTGTTTCAGTCTGAAAGTTTCAAAAGAGATTATTTCCCCTTCATCATCGTGGTCTGCCCTTCTAAAGTCTATATACTAAAGAATTGGTATTCTATAAGTCCAACAGAACGGAGTCCCTGAAGGAGCGTGCCCAATGCCGCTCTAACTCCTCTGCTGGATTGCTGTGGGCCTCAAGGGACACGAGCTGGTTGGACACCATGCTGGTGTGTGCGTGTGTGTGTGTGTGTGTGTGTGTGTGTGTGTGTGTGTGTGTGTGTGTGTGTGTGTGTGTGTGTGTGTGTGTGTGTGTGTGTGTGTGTGTGTGTGTGTGTGTGTGTGTGTGTGTGTGTGTGTGTGTGTGTGTGTGTGTGTGTGTGTGTGTTCTCATGGCCCCTGGCCATTTCTCTCTCACTGTGAGGGGAGATCTCATTGGACATCAGAGGGTTCTGAGTAGTTCTTCACACTCACCGATTAGCTGTGCTCAGCAAGACATACAGGGAGCAAGTAAGTCACAGTCAGCCAGACACGCACGCACGCACGCACACGCACACACACACACACACACACACGCACACACACGCACATGCACACGCACACGCACACGCACACGCACACACACAATACACGCACGCACGCACGCACACACGCAGGCACGCACGCACACACACACACGCACAAGCTGACAGAGGGGCAGGCAGAAAGATAGACAAACTTGGAGGCCCACTCGTCGCTGGTTAAACTGATGAGATGACGTGTGTGTGTGTGTGTGTGTGTGTGTGTGTGTGTGTGTGTGTGTGTGTGTGTGTGTGTGTGTGTGTGTGTGTGTGTGTGTGTGTGTGTGTGTGTGTGTGTGTGTGTGTGTGTGTGTGTGTGTGTGCGTGAGCACGTGTGCGTGCGTGTGTGCTGGTAGGCTTGCATAGTGGGGGGTCCAGCATGGCCACAGGGTTTAGTCACAGTCTTTTAGAAACTGACGTCCATTAAGCCAGCCAAAGCCTCAACAATGACCTACTGTGATCGGCTTCACATAACTAAGAGAGAAGAACTTCTATTCTCCTATTTAGTCGTATTAGCATGGATCAGGCCGACTGGCGACTGAATAACCAAACGTATGACTGTACCTCGTGCCGTTTGCATTTCTGTCTAATAAATGTCTTAAATATTCAATCAATACTTCAATACAGCATCCATAATTTACCTGGATCGATCTACACCCACAAAGGGTTTTGCATTCACAAATTGAGCTTCGATAAGGTTTCATAACATAACGAAACTCAAATAGTATACAGATCTGTTGCTCTGAAATACTGATCAGAAAATTGTATTAGGACCGTCAAATAATCCATTCTTAAAACTGTGAATAATCTCAAGACTTCTATTCGAAATCATGATTCAGGTCATGATACATCGCTTTTACAAAGATTCCATACACGCACAAAACCAATCGGTCCCACGGTGCACCGATGCTTGACCAGTGACTCACTATTCTGCTGGATACTTTTACAATACCAAATATAAAGGGTAAATTTGGTCCAACTTGGTAGATACAGTAAACTACACTTCTTATGTTTACAGAGGTAATAAGAATAATCATCACCAGCGACTATCATTGATGTTTGCCTTGATGCTAAACTAAACAGTATGTGCTGCATTTTTCTATTTAAATAAGTAGCTAATATACTCAGTGCTGTGGGAATCGTTGGTTTTGGCTGTCTGAAAACCCATTAACCCATTTATACCGGGAAAGAATCTGTGTCATCATTTCTTTGGGCTATTCAAAAAATAGCAGATATACAAGTTCATAGCGCTGCACCGAGTGCCGCGCTATGAGCTTGTAGATCTGCCTTTTTTTCTTTTTTTTTTAATCATGAAAATGTGTGCAAATCTTTTAATATATGTTTTTTAAGCAAACATTTGTAAAATATTTTGTTCCAGGGACCCCCCCAGAATCAAAGATTTTTGTTACGAATGTTAACTTTAAAAAAATATATATTTAATGATTTGCACAAATTTTCACGATTTTTTGCTCTCATAGCAAGCTCATAGCACGGCACCAAGTGCCGTGCTATGAGCTTGTAGATCTGCTATTTTTGAATGGCCCAAAGAAATCTAAAATGACAGAGATTCAGGATTGAATGGGTTAAATAAAAAGCATTCAGGAAAAGAGAAGATGCCGTCTGTACACTTCAATCAGTCCCAACATAAAATGTATGTGCTTAGCTTTCAGTCAATAGACTTCCATCAGAGCATGTCTACAGAGAAGCAAACAGATAACACACATTCAAACGGTGGTTCGCTTGTTTCCCCACAACAGGGCCCTGAGAGTGTCAAATACAGGAGGCCAAGGCTATATTTCTGCACCTGAATGTGACCAAAATACAATTCATGGCAAATGATTTTAAGCAGAGAGCTGTTCCCCGTTGCTAACGTTTATGACTGATATACAATATTGAGTGTGTGTTTTGCACAGAGGATTGAGAATGATGAGATTTTATCCAATTAGTGATCACATTGTCGACAGCAGACTGAAAAATCTCAATGGTGATTTTTTTAAAGTTCCTTCAACAGACAAGTTCATTTGTGTCACTATCTTTAAGTCACAGGTTAGTTCAGGCAGAACTGTAAAAGATTGAAATGTACTTTATGAAACCATCTCTTTCATGGCCTGTGTTTTTATTTGCTGTATCTTGAATTAAGTGTAAGCTGTGCTCTTGCCCTAAGTTGAAGCATTGTCCAAATCAGCACACATGGATAAAGACAACCCTATACGAAAAGTTTACCACTTGAGCCCTCTATAGTAACTCTTAGTAAACTGGACCTGTGTTGGCTCTCTACATGAACTACTTTTTACCATCTGCGCCAAATGTCATCACCAACAATAGCTGATCGACAAGCTCACAATGTATCGCCACGTGACACGTTGTCAGCTTGTAGATCTGCTATTTTTGGCTAATATTCTCACTAGAATAATGAATGCTGTGGTTATAGAGTGGTAAAATATCATAACATAAATTGTACCCTTCCTTTCTTATTAGCAGTTATGATTTGTTTGTTTGTTTTTTCTTTATCTTGCTAAGGCACAGTAAACAGCATTGCTTGAGCCAGGCAGCCAATATGTTATAACTGATTTAAGGCGGATTAGGGATTCCTGCACTAAGCTCTGAGAGAATCCTCTCAAATATTCACAGACGCAGTCCAAAATAGCCTAAGAAACAATAGCCATTTTCAACCTGCCTCATGTACAGCAAGGTGTGCGTGTGCGTGTGCGTGTGCGTGTGCGTGTGCGTGTGTGTGTGTCTCTTCTGAAAACCTTCACATAATGCTCATGTATTATAAAGTATTTTGTTCGTCCCCTATTGTTAGAAGGGCAAGAACATGCCGAACAAAGACACCCCATGGAGTGTCCTGCAAGAATGTTGATGAATCAGAATTGCGTCTACAATGCAGCATTTGAATTCTTGGCTTCAGTAACACTTGGCCCTGCATTTCTGAGGATCCCCTTGAAAACGAGATGATACATCTCAAGGGGTTTATCCTCTAATTTATTAAAATGTCTTCTAGAATAGGTTTGATATGAAACTGGAAATTGCTCACAGTTCATAATTGACAAGTTCTTAAGTCAGGACCGTCATAAAAAGGTAAAAGAGATCATTATTCATGGGACGTGAGGTTACATGGGTCCGACAGTATGAATGTGAATTCTTGTGAGTTATGTTTTGAGGAGCTGGGTATCATAACTTTTCACTGGGGCTAACAATTCCTGACAACGTCCGTGTCTGGAATTGACCTTTTCTCTGGCATTCAGTCCCCTTTTTGCTATTAACAAATAAATGCTCTTGACAAATAAAAAGGCCTCAGCTAGCTACTGATGGGTTTTGTTACCAGTGGACCTTTATAGTGTAAGAGGTCGATGGAAAAAAAAACGTTCCAGACAAATTGTATTTCAATTGCATGAGCTGAAAAGTGTCAGAAAAAGGTACAAAGTTGGAAAAAGTACTGAGATTGAGGTCTGGGGTAAAGTGTTCTGAAATGGTCTTGACCCGTTGCTCCATTGACCGATATGATCCAGTGAGTCTTTCAGTAGCTATAGACTAAATTGTCTCAATGTGTCAGACATAAAGGCCATGTTGAGTAGAGGATTATTGTTAAATGTAAGTTATTGGCTCACATCTTCAAGGTCGCCACAACAAAATAACCTCTGGCATAGACTGTGTACCATGAACCATTCATTGTATTTTCATTGTGCGTTTGACAGCTTATGGTTTGTTTGTTTGTTAGATTTTTCTACATGTTCGTTCATTTTGTTTCAGTCCAGGCACTAACGACTGGGAAGGAGAGACCTTTACTACTGATACCTGAAATTTGTCAGACAGACTTGCATTTTATAATGCAATAATAGTACAAAAACATTATTTTGCCTGATAAGAAGACGTTTTGGTCACAACAGTTTAATAATATATATATTTGTTTTTAAGTAAATAAAATAAAAACTTTAGTTGGCTTTTGACTGCACAAATGCTAAAGCCTTTTGCCCCCCCAAGAATATTTATTTTAAATGCATTTAAACTGAGCACCTCTGTTTCTCCAACTGCATCCTGAAAAACATCAAATCTAGGAATTGCACTCTTTGTGAACATGACTTCTGTCAGCAGTCAAACAAACTGTTATTGAATTACCATGACTAAATATGATACATGGAGTGATAATTCTGGGTCATTGCTGAAAACGTTTGTGCACCCTTGGAGTGTAAGGCATTAAAATCATAGAACTCAATGGACAATGGACTTTGTAGAACCTTGCCTCCCCATGGCCATGCTTGACCGTCCATTATGCACGCCTACTAGCAGTCACATCATGCTGTCAGTGAGCAAAAAAAAGAAAAATAGAAATGAAAAATGTATGTGTTTGGGTGTGTGCATGAGTATGGGCATCATTGTGTGTTTGTACAACCTGTGTGTTTTCTTGGAGATAAAACAACAGAAAATGAGGAAAACTAGAGCATAAGAGATAAAACAAATATGACTAGGATGTACCCTATAACCCTGTACAGATCCAATAACAGCCCTGTCCTCAATTCCTCCCACCTAGACAACACTTGGAGATACAGCACATTGAGCTGGCAACAGAGAAACTTGGACAAGCCGGTGTGAAGCCCCAAGCGATTAATTCATTATTCCATTAATCGTCTTGCCCCTAAATTGATTTTTCTGACAGGAAAGAGGGGGTAGAGAGATCCGCTGACACGATGCACCACGTCATGAGCAACCAGCGGGTAAAAATAACTAATGGAGACTGATTTTCTCACTTCTGACAGGCACACACAAAAGAGCCAAATGTCTCAACAAAGATGGTCTAGCTCAAGTCCTTGACCTTTGACTGTTTTTAAATGTTAATGGAATCATTGAAGTCAATGAAAGAAATCATTGAAGTCAAAATGCCCCAAAAGCATCACTTTTTTGTCGTCAAACTCTAAAATGAGCAGTTCTCCCTCTTTTAATTATTTCAGGTATAACTACTATTATGACTTGGGTTTTTAAAGAACACATAGTATGTGTTTCCATTTTCTAATGTCCATAGCCTGTTGAAACTATGATCTTTGCTTTTTATTATGAAGCACAAAGTGCTTATATAGCAAATGTCCTTTGTATATAAACTGGACTGCCAATCGAACTTGTTTTCTTTTCAGCTAAAATTGTCTCCCTGGCAAACACTTGAATCAACATTGAAATGTGTCATATGAGGTTCAGCTAAATGTTCCATACAAGTACTATTTTTAATGTTTCAAAAGTCATTATTCTGCTGTCATGTGAAAGGTTGCACTTTATAGTACACTTTTTGTCATCTAATATTACTTTGGATGTCAACTGGAAAATTATAAAGAAGACACCTTCTTTCATCTTGCGGACAGCTGTTTGAGAAAACATTTAATATCCTCAGATGAATAGATAAATAATTATTTCAGGAAGTGGACATTTACAGATGCACATGTATATTCAACATTGTGTGAGTATTCTGAAACAGAGACCACCTGATCTTACAACTCTTATGCTATTCATTCACTATCCCAGGACTCTGAAAACAGGCCTTTTTTGCGTGTGTGTGTGTGTGTGTGTGTGTGTGTGTGTGTGTGTGTGTGTGTGTGTGTGTGTGTGTGTGTGTGTGTGTGTGTGTGTGTGTGTGTGTGTGTGTGTGTGTGTGTGTGTGTGTGTGTGTGTGTGTGTGTGTGTGTGTGTGTGTGTGTGCGTGCGTGCGTGCGTGCGTGCGTGCGTGTTTTTCTCATTTTACAACATTATACAGTTGTTTCGGTGGCTAGGCTAGGGTAGCCAATTCAATTCATACATTCATGCAAGTGCAAACATTTCTGTCTGTCTGTGACTAGTGGTTAGAATATGGATGTACAGTATTAGGAGTTAGAAAGGGGAAGGTTTGTCACCAAGTGGACTGAAATGTAGAAGTCTATTTCATCTTGGGAACCGTTTCATTTATTTTCAGCAGCTTTCAGCAGAAACTGAGCACAGTGGGTTTGAATGAGTGTGTGATGAGTGGCACACATCAGGCAGGGTTGTCTGCACATGAATGCACTGCGCATGAAATCAGGAGATTAACGGGAGAAAATACCAATCAGGAGCACAGCTGGAGAAAGGGTTAAAATTAGGGAGTCTCCCGCAAGAATCGGGCGTGTTGGCAGGTATGGTGAAACACAAGTAGAGCACTGGAAACTTTTTGAATGTGCTTTAAATATTATTTTGAATAGGTAACGGTTACGTGATTAGTGCTGCTAGTGTCAAACCCAGCCCACCCTCCCTCTCAATCCATATTTGGGCATAATTCGGGCACAAAGACTGACCTACAGACAACTTGAACATGTTTAAGCTACAACCCGAGCCAACCCATTAATGTGCCTTAAATAGCTGACTTAGTCAAACAGCTAACTTGTGTAGTTCCTACTTCTAGCACTCTTAATTTAACTTGGCATCTCAAGACACAGGTGTGGTGCATGTTACTGTGGCTCTGGACGACGCATGTGCTCCGGTGCTCCAGTCCTCGTCCGTTGGGAACGATACCCAATGGGAACGATTATTTAATACTGGTGAGTACCTGTTTTAACTCTTGTCAGTATTGTCAGAGTAGTGCAGTACCCATTATCCATCATAATTGGGGTCCAGTCTATGTTGTCAGCACTATGATGTCATATTGACATCAGGGATCTCCATACATACGCCTATCCGACTGACTTGATGCTCGGCAACGCACTCCCTCGGGTCCATGGCCATACGCACGTCGAGTCGGACGAGTTTTGGACAACCAGATCTCCATATGTACTAGGATAGGCCGGATTCTGGACAACCGCCTAGCCGACCGACTCGACGGATGGTTCTCGAGATATGTGAAGGACACAGATACACAAGATACACAGAGATTTCACACATTTATAGTACGACTAACAGGTTAAGAATGCAACACTAATACAAAAGTTATTAAAAAATGTAAGACACATATGAATAGATTGCTATGGTTGCTGGTCCCCTAGCTCTGGTCCATAGCGTTAAGGAGTTCTCTTTAACGCTACGTTAGAAAAATAGAAAGATTGACCAGAATTGTAGGGGGCACAGTGGAGTAACTAAAAATATTTTCCACCTGGTGAAATATTTTCTTTTCTGCACAAAAAGTGTATTTTAGACGTGAGGTGGGAGGCTCGTAGTGTTCCCACTAAGGAAAGTAAGCTTTCAACATCTTAAAACTTTGTTTTGGTGAGTAGCTAAAGTGTGTTTTTTACTTTTTACTACAGACGAGAGGCTGCGCAGCCTGCGCTACCGGGGGTGTGCGGGCAACGGCTCGAAAGTAACATAGCGTTAAGGAGTTCTAACGCTATGGACCAGAGCTACCGGTTCCCTGGAAATTCATGTTAAGTACTGAGCATATGGGTTTGTTTATGGTTATGTCTGAGTCAGAGTGACATGGCTGTGGTCCGTTGGCCGGCCAGCAGTATATAGAATAGACACAGATCTCCATTGGGTCGCGTCAAGTGGGGGACCTGGGGTGGTATGGTCAATGTTTCACTTCACCTTCCCTTACCAGACGACTGGATGAATGTTCCAATTTAACTTTTACTTGCATTGTTAAAAACAATTAGAAAACCTTACGTGACTGTTAACACCACACAGGTGCACAGGTAATGCAGGTAAACAGGACGTTGCATGCGAAACAGCCCCCTTACAGAAAGGGGGGAGGGTGGTGGCATCGCTGAGGAAACTCATCTGTGCCCAAACTCCATGAAAGGAAAAAGGGGGTACAATAGCAGTACTTGAACAGCATAAATCCCTTCTGCCGTGCTGCTGCTGGGTACAAGACCGTCACACAGTCAGCTCACACACCACCTGCTTGAGATGCCAACTGTTAATCTAAACGGGACTTATTAATAACGGAGCGGTGACTTAAACCCTTATGATTTTGTGCAGAATCTATACACGGATTAGCACTTAAGACATGAACACCCAAAAGAACTGGAAGCTTGTGTCTTCAACTTCTCAAACAACTAGGCCTACCAGTGTCGCAAAACAGAGGAAAATAAAAGAGAGGATTTAGTATAGCTTAGACAGCTTTGTGAGGAAATCAAATTAATAACTGATTTTCTCTCACCCTATCAATGAGCATTCAGTGCAAGAGATATGTGACCGGCAGCACATGCACCGAAATAGCTCAGTCCACCAGGCCAGTTCAGGTCTGCACTACGTAGTAGCCTAGCATCCATTGCCTTGAGGATATGATCTCCAGTGGTTTGAAGTAACTAAGTACATTCAAGTACACTACAATTTTGAGGTACTTTTACTTTACTGGAGTTTTTCCAATTTTCTATACTTTTACTTCTACTCCACTACATCTCAGAGACAAATAGGCTATCGTACTTTTTACTCCACTACAATTATTTGAAAACTTTAGTTACTAGTTACTTTGTAGATTTAGATTATTATTACAAAACATACATTAGCCACTTCAGCCCTATATACACTTCGGCTATTTCACGCGTCATGATGCTAATTTCAAAAGATTTTTATACATCTTGAAAATGGGACATTCTGCATGATGAATACTTTTTACTTTTAGTACTTTAGGTATATTTTGATGCCAAAACGTTTGTACTTTTACTCAAGTGAATTTTGAGTAACAGACTTTTACTTGTAACAGAGTATTTTTACAATGTTGTATTGATACTTTTACTTAGGTTAACAAAACATCTACTGCATGGTGCACAAACTTGGACACATCATCAGTGTTGTTTCCTGGAGTCATCGGATGTTTCGGGTCTTGCTACAGACACCCTCCTCCAGGCGACCCGACCGAGGCTGATCAGACCCCGGGCCTGTGTCCAAGTGGCATGCTACTGCCCCCACTGTCTCTTGGGGACTTAGGGCGGCTGGTGAGCTGTTAGCAGCGGATGTTGGCGACACTAGGAGGCTCTGGGCACTGTGTGGGTTGCCTCCGGGCCTGGCTCCTCCTTCGTCTGACCAGAAGTTACTTCTGTGCGCTGTGTCGTCGTTGCCGCAAGGCAGCAAACATCTCACTCTACCTTGCCGGTTTTACAGCAGTCTGTAGCTAGCTTTTGCAGGTTCTTCCTCACAGAAGAAGTGGTTTGGGCTGCCAACCCTCTCCACCCCGGATTGCCGTCTCTCCTCCCGTCCTCTGTCTCTCCAGATGTCACCACACTCTTCGTGGTCGAAGTTCTACTTAAGTAAAACATTTGAGTACTTTTTCCACCACCGGTAGCCATAGCATCCATTTCCTTGAGGATAAGGATCTCATAATATGAGTTGTACACAAACCAAGATTTCCCTTGACCCAGTGACGTTAAACTGTGTTTTATATCTATATATCTATACACGGTGAAAGAAATCCACAGATCATCCATTTGGAGTTTAGTAAATAGAACTCTTTCTATAGCCTCTGGTAAGAATTCTAATCATTCCAGGGGCCAAGCTATAGTTGTGTGGGAGAAGCAGCAGAGACCTGAACAGTGACACACTGTGTGTGTGTGTGTGTGTGTGTGTGTGTGTGTGTGTGTGTGTGTGTGTGTGTGTGTGTGTGTGTGTGTGTGTGTGTGTGTGTGTGTGTGTGTGTGTGTGTGTGTGTGTGTGTGTGTGTGTGTGTGTGTGTCATCATTATTGATGTGTATGCTGGTTTAGGAAATGTGATTTCACCTCATGCGAACTGAGCAGCTACAGCCTACACACACACACACACACGCACACGCACACGCACACGCACACGCACACACACACACACACACACACAAATCTCTTGTGTGCTTGTATGTGTGTAGTTTACAAACAGAAACCCCAGAATGCCCATTGGGGGAAATACAGTGACAAACAGTTAGTCAAGTCAGACCAAAACAAATCCATGATCAAGAATGAAGGTGTTGACTTCAACAGGACTGTAATTAGACCTCTCTCACTGTCTTGGTTAGAGATCACAGGCATGAGAGACCTCGGCCAATGGGAAACAACATGATAAATGATGAGGTGCAACCTGGGTTCTCAAGCAATTCTCACTTCTCACAAATTCATCATGGAAATAAAGGTTAATTGAATCTTGTCGGGGTTAAGACAAGGACAACTATTTAGCTGGAACACGAGTTTTTCCCCCCTTATTTTTTCCTGTGTGTGTGTGTGTGTGTGTGTGTGTGTGTGTGTGTGTGTGTGTGTGTGTGTGTGTGTGTGTGTGTGTGTGTGTGTGTGTGTGTGTGTGTGCGTGTTGACACACACACACACACACACACACACACACACACACACACACACACACACACACACACACACACACACACACACACACACACACACACACACACACACAATCACACCCCCCCCCCACACACACACACACACACACACACACACACACACACACACCGCGCGCGCAGCAACACAGTGTTGTGCACTGCGTGTGTCCCTTTAATCGCAGACACAGTAACGACCAATCAGCGGTCGTCTCAACTTCTCTAGCTGGAGAGCGGAGGTGATGCCCGCTTTTGAGAGTCAGTCAGTCTGTCTGAGAGAGAGAGAGAGAGAGAGAGAGAGAGAGAGAGAGAGAGAGAGAGAGAGAGAGAGAGAGAGAGAGAGAGAGAGAGAGAGAGAGAGAGAGAGAGAGAGAGAGAGAGAGAGAGAGAGAGAGAGAGAGAGAGAGAGAGAGAGAGAGAGAGAGAGAGAGAGAGAGAGAGAGAGAGAGAGAGAGAGAGAGCAGCAGCAGTGATCGGTCGGTCAACTCAGTTGTTCAGTGACTCAGTCGCGTCCACTGGATTCACACGCAGCTCGTTTTTGTTTATTGATGAACCCTCATTTGTGAAAACCAAAAAAGCAACGGTAAGTTCTATTACTATTTCTCATGGGAAAACTAACTTATATAGTTTGTATGGACGCATTGGACGGCCTTGCATAGGCTATGTATGTATGTATGGGAGATTTACGCATTATTCCCATTTCGGAAGGATGCCCGGTTGGTGCTTCTTGGACAGCAAAGCAACGCGTAAAACACACCATGGATCAGTTACTGTGATGAGGGATGAGAGACATGTGGATGGAGTGGGTTAGACTGGTCTTATTGGGGAATATAACTTAAACACGTTCACTCCATGTGTTGAAATGAGCGACAATTATTTTTTTTGAAATAACTTACCGTTATTTCTAGGCATCACAGTGTCTTCCTCTGGTTGGAGCTACGATTCACATGGAAGCTTGTGATTCTCGGAAGTTGTTGAAATAGATAGTTTTTCCTTTCTAAGAATACTTTAAAAAAAATGTTTTATTGTTATTTGTTTTAATAGCTATGCTGTTTGATGAGGATTGTACCTCGGTGCGCTTGTCTTGTCCAAACTGGACTTATGTCCCCGTCGGACAGTGGCTTTTGTCTTGTTGTTCCACAAACCATTCCAGTTTTTTGAAGAGGTTGATCACTTCTATTAGAGCGGTTGATTATGTCGGCTATTTGGAACAGGCTACTTTTTAATCGTTTCATTCTGAGTGAAATGTATGAATGAAATAAATAAATAATACGTTCCAGAATGAAACTTAGGCTTTCTTTTATAGGCCAACTAGTCTATTTATATCGTTAAATGCACATGAAAGTCAGAGAGGCAGTGGCAGTGCGGTTGCTTTTTTTTTTTTACCCTGAGAGAATAACGGAAAGTAACGGTCCAGCGGAGCCCATGGATAGGCGCTCTAAGTAGCTCAATTCATATCACAGTGGTTTTCAACCCTTTTCATATCAAGATCCATTATGTATTCGGCATTTGAGCCACGGAACCACCGTTTGATGAGATTTTGACTCTCAGACCCAAAACTTAGAATATTCTGTTATCGTTGGATACGATTTTGTCCGCAATTCCATGCTGTATTGATGTTGGTATACCATTATGAGAGATAACAGGCAGGCGTTGATCAAAAGAACAATTCTTCTACATTCTCTAATTGTGTAGACATCTTCTAAATCAAGTAGGCTAATGCAGATGTTTAACAATAATCTAACTCTTGAGAGCGTGACATTTTACACTCTCAAGAGTTAAAGATCTAATAAGGGTACATTTGTTTGCCAAACTCTCCATCATTTATACCTGGGGACCACCCCCTTCAAGGACCACTGGTGGTCCCCGGACCACTGGTTGAGAACCGCTGCCATTTCATTTGAAGACCGCAAGTCCTCAACTTGTTTAGATATAAATGTGTCTGCATGGAGAAACTGCCTCTCGGGACTCGGGTAGAAGCTATAGTTGTATTTAGGCAAATCCTTCTGCTATAGTGAGTGCTTATGGGAGGCTGTGCTTATTATCCTTGTTTTTTTTTCAACGCACGGATTAAGTTCATGATGGAATTGCGATGTTTTTTTTTATTTGTCATCTTAATCCAGATGTTATTTCATTGAAGGTATTTGGCCAGTAGCCTATAGCCTGGTATTAATCGGGTGGTTATTATTCTTTTGCGGTATTAGTTTATGTTGTGAAGTTTTGTGTTTCATGACACATATTGCACCGATGTGTTCATTCCGGTTGTCCTATACTCCCTAGCCGTTTGTCGCAGAGTCCTAACGGTCAAAATGGCCATGGAACGATGATCTGTAGCTATCTTTAACGTAGCCCAGGGGTCTTCAACAGGGGGTCCGGGGACCCCTAGGGGGTCTTCAGAGTTACTGTAGGGGGGGGGGGGGGGGCACCAAATCTTTGTGTGATAGGAACTTTTTTCCCCCCATTCACCACATGAACCCTAGGATCCCTATTCTGAGGGGAACATTAGCGGGAAATAGCAGATCTACAAGCTCATAATGCCTTGTGCTAGGAGCTTGTAGATCTGCTATTTTCGGCAAAAGAGGTTTGATGTAGAGGGGGGGAAGAGCGGACCATGTTTTGAGGGTTTAATGGGTTAAGTGTCTGAAAATACATGTTAACATGAATCCAACACAACAAGTCTATGAAGCTGGGTATGAAATCTATGAAAAAGTTGAATCTGCAACACAATTTATACAATAAAGTGGGGGTCCCTGCTTCATCTCTCTCTCAGCTAAGGGGTCCTTGGCCTGAAAAACGTTGAAGACCCCGGTCATAGACTATACTGCGAGAGAGGGAGCGGGATGGAAAGAGAGAGCCCAATGCGTAATGATGCTGATGTGTTCTGACTGCCTTTGCAATCTCTCTCTCTCTCTCTCTCTCTTCTCTTCTCCCCTCTCTCCCTCTCTGTGTGTGTGTGATTGAGTTGGCCTGCGGGCAGTCAAGGCTGCACAGCCACCTGTACCTCTATTTCGCGTCTATTCTCCACCCACGGGGTCTTCATCATCGGTTTAGATGAGTGATTACTCGTCAGATGAGAGTATCCAGGGGTATTTCTCAATGCCTAATTAAAACCAGTAGCCTTAAAGCAGAAGACTGGCAATGATCACAGTGCAAGGTTCTATAGTTGCTGTTGCTTCCAATATGCGGGGGGAGATGTGTGTCTATAATGAAATGTATAACCTCAGGCCACTTGTCAACATGGGGAAACTGCAAATATGACTTTTTGCGTGCGGCTGAGAAAAAGCATCTCCGCCCAGGGTCTCTAACCTGTTTCGGTTGACATTTTGTGTAAGAAAAATCCCTCTCCTAATTGCCGGTGAGAATTGATTTGCTCCGCCTGTCTTAGTATCTGATTAAGAAGGGTTTTGACCCTCCACGTAGGCCCACAAATTATGATTAATTTATGTCTATCGGCCATGTTGAGTTTTTGATGGTACCCGAGGGCTGATAATGAGATCTGCTGTGTTCATTAAAGCTTCTGTCAGATTCCGTTAGGGAATTTGGGGCAAACCCTGTGTGTGTGTGTGTGTGTGTGTGTGTGTGTGTGTGTGTGTGTGTGTGTGTGTGTGTGTGTGTGTGTGTGTGTGTGTGTGTGTGTGTGTGTGTGTGTGTGTGTGTGTGTGTGTGTGCGTGTGTGTGCGGAGAAGAGGTATAGGCCTATGAAGCTGTAAATACAGATTTTACAGACAGACAGGGTATGTGAATGCTAGAGGACATACACCAGACCCATTAGACATGCATCAACACCAATGCATCAGGGTGGAGCCCTCACCCATGTCAAGGCCATTCAGTTAGTTGCCTATATCTGCACGATTTGTCTATCACCCAAAAGTTAGCCATGCAATGCATGCTTCCTGCTTTTATCAGAGCACAATGGAAGCGCCTCTGGAGTCTGGAATACCATGTAGAGAGACCACGTGACACACATTACCCTCCACTGATCACCGTTAACAATGGAAATCTTTGATACCCAATTAGATCATATGACACTGACCTTCTCCACTTCAAGGAAACGGCACACCATCTGGCTTTTATAAGCTACAAAACAACCCCCCCCCCCTCACACAAGTATGAGAAGTGAGCGTGACTGGTAGTATCTGATCACCCGCTTAGTATAAGGTACCACAACCTTGAAAGCGCCATCTTGCGCGTGCATTGGTGTTTTACTTACTGTCATCAGCCTCAAAACTGACAGTTCTGAATTACTATTTGGTCACGGCTCATCACAGGGACATTATTCAAATTAAAATGGAACATTACTGTATTTTTGGACATGGTCCCAAACCTGATTTTTTTTAGCACTAGATAAGATGATGTCCTCCTTCAGCTACAGTATGCTAATGCTGGGTGTGCTGAGTCCATTGTTTCAGTAATGCTGTCATGCCAGTGCTATTGTTCAGCCAAACCCAGAAGGGAAGTAGTACCAGGCAACCTGCATCACCCAAACATGTGGGTGGGCGTGAGGAGGAGGATGAGGAGGAGGGGGATGCAATGTTATTTGAGTCAGGTCAGGACATCCAAACTTTGGAGATGGCCTTGAAGATGCACTTATCAGTGAGTCATACAATCTGGTCCCTGAGTTATGGGCTCACATGCATGAAACGTTTCTTATCAAATATGGCAAATTGCCAGTGGGTTCCTAAAGTATTTAACGTACTAATGACAAAAAAAGATGAAAGTTTAAAAATTCAAACATAAATATTCTAAATCAGTAGGCTAGTTCAAACAATGCACCTGATCCATTTGGGTTTTAAGAAACTGAGTTAGAAAATATGGGTCTTAGCAAAGTAAAAAATAATGGGAATGACTGAACTTCAACTAATAGCAATAAGGTCTTTGAACTGTTATTTTTACGTACCCAATCAAACTGAAATAAAGAATATGGTGTTGAATTAGGCATGAATGTCTTTCTACATACATTTGTATTGCATTTTGTATTGCACTTTGTGCCTTGCGTAGCCTCGGTTGAGTGCTTTGCGATCATCAATGGAAACGTGCCTAATTTTCACAACAGTGTCGTTACAAAATGTAAATTTATTGATGATGATTTTTGCTCTGATTACCTGCTCCGCTCCGTCACACAGATTTATCTAGTGGAGCCAGCCCTTTGTCGTGAGTTCAATTGAACAAACATGCAATATTATCATAATTGGAGCCATAACCATCACGCACCAGTCGAACACATTGCCCTCGTGTCATACCATGCGATCATAAAATTAGTTGCATCGTCTCCATGAACCGTGGCGCCATCTATCCTTTGGTGAAACGTCCCGCCCGTCGCTCATCGTCAACCGCATTGTCACTGTTTACAATTCATGAGTAAACAGTTTCTCTGTGAGTCCAGGGAAATGATCATATTACTTACTGGCTGACATGATGTAATCTCAGAAACAGCAGTCACTGACCTCACTCTTTGAAATTCAATTATAGAAGCAGGGATGTATGCAGATGCAGGCCTAAAACAGTTCTGTATGCTAATGTGCTTGTGAGTTCTGACACCTAATGTGTCAATGAGCCATTGTTGTGTGCGTGTGCGTGTGCGCGTGTGTGTGTGTGTGTGTGTGTGTGTGTGTGTGTGTGTGTGTGCGCGTGCGTGCGTGCGTGTGAAAGAGAGAGAGAGAGTGTGTTTGTGAGAAATGGGAGGTGATAACGTTGATTTAACCCAGGTGCATCATCAACTCCATTAAATAGATTAAGTAGTATAAACATGTGATAGGTAAGTGTGTCTGTCTGTCTGCGAGAGAGAGACCAGCCACTGAGAGAGAGAAAAAGAAAGAGAGAGAGAGAGAATCTTCATAGCATAGCCAGTGTGTGCGCGCGTGCACTCCAGAGCTGTACGGGCACGTATATTTTGTCACCTCACATATTTCGTCCCCCTGTCATGGCAACAGCTCATATCGGCACCACTGGGGTGGCGGTGGGGGGGCTTTTAACGAGATGCAGAAACCATTGCAGTCAAATTAACAGCTTTCCTTTGACAAGCATTCAGCCGCAACTGTCTGGAAGAGAGCTGGTAAATTGTTGTTTGAAGGCAACTCACGGCCTTTCTGTGTGCCGGCTTGACAGCTCCTACAATTACACCTCTCTTTGGACTGAGAGTGCCGTGTTTGCAAATACCCCACCCCACAATCAAATTGGACACCCCAATTCAAATCTGGCTCAAAATATTGGAATTATGGTAGCCATTTTCCTATATGGGAGTGAGGTCTGAGGCCCACTTGCCAACCAAGAGTTTACAAAATGGGAAAAACACCCAATTGAGATTGCATGCAATTCTGCATGCAATGTAGCTCTGCAAATCCATTCTCGTAAAATAATTCATAAAGAGTATGATGCCCAATAATAATCAGAATTCAAAAGAGAACCTTAATTTTCAACCTAAGAAAGTGACCCAGACACCAGACATGCTCCATAACAAAGCCGCCACCTACAGAGCTGGTTCTGTGACTCTGTAAGCAGAGTCACCAGACAGAAACGCCACTAAATTATAAGAAAACAAAAATATATCTGACACATTGGAAAGAATCAACAACAACAAAAACAGAGCAAATTGGAACGCTATTTGGCCCTAAACAGAGAACACACAGAATATGCAGAGTATCTCTGAGCACAGTGACTGATTTAAAACTAAGGAAATCCTTGACTATGCATGTACAGGCTCAGTGAGCACAGCGTCGCCATTGAGAGAGGCCGCCACAGGCAGACCTGACTCCCAAGAGAAGACAGACTGTGCACCCGCTGCACACAAATTTAGGTGGAAACCAAGCTGCTCTCTTTTAACTACCTGCCAAGTGCTAAGCTGTACCAAGACATCAGAGACTATACTTCCCACAGATTACAAACACCCAAAAATATGACTTAAAAACAAAATAAAACTGTTCTATCTGCTGGGTGAAGTACAGCAATGTGCAAACACAGCAGCAATATGTGTGAGCTGTTGTGACAGGAAAAGGATGTCCAAATGGAATGATTACTCTGTGCAGATACCCTCCAGTTCATCACATTTTAAATCCTAAATAGTTCTTTCTTTCTTTCTTTCTTTCTTTCTTTCTTTCTTTCTTTCTTTCTTTCTTTCTTTCTTTCTTTTTCTTCTTCATCTTCTTCTCTGATTTACCTTGGCTTCATTCAAGGTTTCACAATTTTTTTCTTTGCACTGTCAGGAGGTAATCAAACAATTCTGCAAAGCAGCTGGTTCCCAACTCACACTGTGAACTGAGTGATGTTTTGACCATGAAGTCAGAAAGAAACCAATATAGAAAAAAACACAATAATTAACAACAATAGTTGTTTGTTGTCTATGGCCCTGCAGAGCACCTTGTACGCCTTTGTACTCGGAGAGTGCAAAAATGGCCCTGTAAAGGCCAGAGTGACAGTAATAAGCCAGAATTGACTGGGTCTAAAATCCCATTCCTCTTTTATAAGCCCCAAAAAATACATGAGGGGAACAGGCAGCCATGTTGTGAAAAGCAATATGACGGAGACAAAGCTTTACAGTGTCCTCAAATGACAGAGAGAGAGAGTTGCAAATGTTTCACACATAACTTCTTTATTCTTGCAAGCCTATATTTTAGTTGTACATGTCTTGGTTATAGGATTGTTTTGTTTCACACTTGCTTTGTCAATGTAAATGTATGTTTCTCATGGCAACAAAGCCCCTCGAATAGAATAGAATTGACAATGGTGTCATCTTCTGTGACCTGCGTTATTTGCCTTCACCTTGTTGTCACTAGGCTGTAAAATGGTTTAATAGCGGGAGAGCCTTGTCTCACACCACACTAAACAAACCTCATGTTTATTTCCTCTGTCTCGGTTAGCCATACCACAAGCTAAAGTACACAATACACACAAAGCAAGGTGGCAGAACACAAACTGACAAAGCTCCCCCTTCACACATGAAGCTGTTATTTGTTTAGTGATAAGTGGTGCTGATCTGCCATTGTCTGTCTTTATTGAAGGTGAATAGAGAAACAAAGGAGGTTGAGAGAGAGAGTGGCCATTGATGTTGTTAGGTAAAACTGGTTTGAAACAGAATGTTTAATGGACCTGCTGCAGATACAAGCCCCTTTTGCTGTTTCTTTTTCTCGAACATTAAGTCTTTACGGGAAATAATTGGTTTGTATTTGGCCATGAAGACAGGGTTGAAATTGTTCAATTTCGTCTGTTTGACAGTGGGTCACTTCCATTATACTGAATTGGACAAGACAAGCTGCCTATGATATTAAATCAAATGAAAGGGTGCTGACTTTTCAAACAAAGTTGGAGCTATTTTCACCAGAACACAGATGGAGGCGTAGCGCTTTCCATTTAATGCACAGTTCAAGTTCAGCAGGATATATTTTTGTTCATTCTCGTTGAATAGTGGAATATTTTGCCAATCATTCAGTCACTCACAGTACACTGCATGATTTTGGCCACCTTATACGATCATTTCATGTCAATGTAGAAAAGAAAAGAAAAAAGCCCAGAGAACTACACATGTTCAGATGTACAAGCTCGCACTCTGTCTTTCTTTCTTTCTTGAAAAGGTTACATGGATTCCATTCATGTCTGGCAGCATAACAAACAAATTAAATTGGTACAATGTCATGTCATATACACATAGGAACAAATACTTTTACAGTGGGTTTTGTGTTATGTGAAAGATTGAATAAAAAAAAATAGGTAAATCTGGAAATAATATTAAGATAATAACAAATGGCAGAATACTTTGGAAAATTGGTCGCCAGTAATGCCAAAAAAAATGTGTGTCGTAGTCAATAAACATGCCAGACCACTGGTATTGTCCTTTAAGAGCTTCATGATGGTTCAATTACAAATTCCTGCCTTTGATGCTAGCTAATGACCTTGTGAAGGAGCTGCATTAATTCTCTCACTAATCACACCCCAAAAACACTGCTCACCACACATCATGCTCTTTTGTCTGCATTGATTTTTGTCATCCTTTATTTGTCAGCTTTCAGTAGTATGCATAGACTACAAATAATCTGGTTTACACCAATTAAAGGGATAGTTCACCCCCCAAATTCTATCAATTAGTCGTCCCATGGAGACTTGAATACTTCATGGATATTGTTTTGTTTTTGTTGCATTTCTAAGCCAATAATTTGATGACCGGCAGCGGTTCCGGTAGGAGACACAAAGCGTCTCCTTTGTGTCTCCTACTGGAACCGCTGCCTACCGGTCCGCTGTTCATCAAATTAGTGGCTTAGGAATGCGTCAAAAACAAATAAATATCCATGAATTCAAGTCTTCATGGGGTGACTAATCAATAGAGAAAAAAAATGTATTTGGGAGAACTATCCCTTTAATAAAACTATTTTACTCACAACTTCCTGGTGTGAGTTTGTAGGATAAATACTACAGGCTGAATTTCTATATAAATAATGTGTCTATGGACCAATGATGCTTTTGTTTCCCACAGTCCACTACTGTAGTACTCCCAGTCCACTGCTGCCCATCACCATCCTGGTAGTAGGCAGACTGTCCTCATTAGATAAAAAAAATGGCAGCTGTTCATCCGATAATTAAACAAACATATGTGAGAGGGAGTGCTATACCATGAGATATTGGCATTGGTGTGCTGCAGTCATAGGCACAACTGGGCTCAAGGCCGCATGCTGTATATCTGGTATAGCATATTCTTGAGTGTGTCATGTCAAAAATAATGATGACACAAGCTTATTATGAAAATGAATGACCCCATGAAAAATGGTTCCCTCATTCCTTTCTCTTTCTTGTGCTTCCAAGTCCTCTTTGTAAGTGGGAGAAACCATTGATTCAGCCCATGTGGGGTATTTTTGGGTTGCAGGCATGGTCATCAGTTGTAGGTTCATTATCATTAAAAAATATAATTAAAACTAATTTGTTCAAAGCCAATATCTCTCATTGTTAATTAATGAATACATTTTTTTGCCCAGTAGCAAACTGATACTGGTTAATATGTTACATTGTTTCTCAAAGCTGGTGGCTGTTGCTAGGTTACAGGTTTAATAAGGTACAAGTGATACTTTTATGATGTCTGAGGGCTGCTGTAAACGTTGGCACTCGTTATTAGAATGTCTGTCAGCCAATGGAAATGTGAAGTCTGAACTAACCGTGGCATAATAAACACCATTAGTTTCAGGGCATCTTTAAACCGGTCTGTTTTTTTTAACGGTCTGGGGACAACGAAGGTTGAAGAAAAGAGAGCCCTGCATTTGTCAGATTTCTAGACTCCTCTGCAAACGCCTGTGGTCAGAGAAGAGAGAGGTTACATCGTGGACTTGACCGTAGCGGTGTGCTTTAACCTGTTCAATCCGGGAATGCATCACTGTCAATTTAGATTTCTTTGGCTATTCAAAAATAGCAGATATACAAGCTCATAGCGCTGCACTCGGTGAGCTTGTAGATCTGCAATTTTTGTTTTATTTCCCAAATCTTTATCCCACGATTTTGCAACCCCATATTTTTTTTCACCCAGTGCCAATTGTCTAAGTAATCCTGGGCGCTACACTCCCTCTGCCAGCCTAGGGAGAGCCCAGAGCCGAGCTCATGCCGCCTTCAATGCATGAGAGCTAACAAGCCAGGACAGGGGGGAGTTTACCCGGCTGGACGTAGAGCGTGGAAGGAACACGTTATTCCGACCAGTTCCTTTCCCCTCCATCAAGCGCCCTGGCTGACCAGGGGGAGGCAGTATAGAGACCAGGATTATTGCATGTTTTTGTGAGGGTATTACCTACCCTAGGGGACACAGGGAGAACATGCAAACTCCGCACAGAGTAGGCCCTTTTGCCAACCCCACTGATCTGCTATTTTTGAATAGCCAAAGAAATCTAACAATGCACACAGATGCGTTCCCGGATCGAATGGGTTAACTGGAGGTGACCAGAGATAGACACACACAGGGACACTTCCTCCATCTTAATCAGCACCACCCCATTGACCTCAGAAAGGTCACTGAGCGCTTGACCCCACAGCTCTGCTGCTGCTGCTGCCACCACATCATCAACACATTCATCTTCATTCTATATACCACGTTGACTCTCATTCCGTCCCTTCCCTTCCAGAAGGGCGTACATCTCATCTGCTTCTCCCTCTCTATCTTGTATTTCACTCTTCACTCTGTCTCTTCAGTTCAGTCTTTCTGACCCCCCCCAACCCCCCATCCAATTCCAGCTCCCTCTCTCAATCTCTAGCTCTCTTATTTTTGGTCTCCCGCTCTGCTCTTGCCTTTGGGCGTGTGTGTGTGGGTGTGATCATACTTAAAGACAGTTGAGAGGTCGTTGTATTCAGACAGAAGGAGTACTGAGGTCTAGATTCTTGGCAAAACACCCCCCCGCCTCACACATACAGTCAAGTGATGGAATACGGCACAGCCAGGCAGCAACCAGCTTGCCAGCACTCTACTAGTGCTAAAGTATATTATAGCACTATAAACTTTATAGTGAAAACTGATCACTTTTGGACATCAAGCTGGAACTGGGCTCTGAAACACACCCTCTGGCATTTTGAACTAGTGGATGCATCATGCTTGCTTTTCATTGCCAGATTCTTGAACAGGCTCCAAATTGGACTCTATTGCTTCCGAGTTAAAAATTCAGATATACAATAGTGTATATGTGAACTCATTGCTTGTAGGATCAGATTAGACTAGGTTGACTACATGATGTGTCAAACACATGATGTCCAAAATGTCCTTAAAAAAGCTTATCTAATGACAATGTGGGGGCTGCCCTTGGCTGACAGACCATAATCAGAAGTAATAAGAAAGTCATCGGTTCACCTCCTGGCCCGCCGAGTGATACGCGTCGATGGTCCCGGAGGCGTGCGTCCCTGAGTAAGACACCGATTAACTACCCCCCCCCCCCCATCAGCTGGGTTTAGTTTAAACTGGATTTCCCCGTGGGATTAATGAGGTCTACAAATGTAATTAGCCTAAAAGACTAAAATCCCTCGTTTGATTCATTGTCTTTCTGTCATCATTGTCTGTCCTTATAGTTTCCAAAGCATAACAAGCTGCCTGAGAAATAACCTTAAAGAAAAACGAAAAAGGAAAAAGTTAATATTTGTCCCCGAAACTTGTCCTCAGATCCTACATTTAAAGGAGGCTATTTTCCTTTTCAGCTTCATTCTCCCAGCATGCCATTTAATGGCTTGCTGACATTGTTAAAGAGATATGTCTTGGAAGGCTTTGAAGCTATTGTAGCTCTCCATGACACCCCCCCCCCCCCCTCCCTCCCCCCCTGCAGTTTCAACGACCGGAGCTATAACAATTCTCCCTGTCCACTTAAAAGGAGTTTTGAAGGACATGTGAAAAACTTCCGGCAAAAAAGAATCAATTTAAAGAAAAGTTCACTACATAATGCAGAGAAGCCAGTTAACTCATTCAGTCCGGGAAAAAATGTAAATCCTAAAAGTTTTCTAAAAACCGTATAATATCAGTGGTTCTCAAACTTTTTCATGTCAAGGACCCCCCCAATATGATATGTATTTGGCCGCGGACCCCCATCTCAAAATATTTTGTTCCAGGGACCCCTCCAGAAGCAAAGATTTGAGTTACAAATGTTCGCTTTAAAAATATATATATTCAAAGATTTTCACACATTTTCACGATTTTTCAAAAATAGCAGATCTACAAGCTCATGGCGCGGCACTCGGTGCCGCACCATGAACTTGTATATCTGCTATTTTTGAATAGCCAAAGCATAAAATAATGGCTATAGCTAACTAAAATGACACAGACGCGTTTCCGGATTGAATGGGTTACAGACAGCCGCAGAGAGAGCACATCACAACCTGAAAATCCACTGAGCGGGTGAATTCAGGTACAAGCTGTGAACCCCGTATCGATTTCAAACTGTTAAATCCACCTCAGTCATGAAATTCATGACTATTGAGAGAATGGATTGTGCAAAAATGGGGTGCAAGGAAGGTGGTGATATATCCACGCAAATATTGCATATACAGTCTATTAATGTAAGGTACGGTAAAGCTTCCATAGCTGTCAAGGTTTAGGAGGTGTCCTCGTTCTGGATGTGACATTGCTTAGTTCTGTAAAAAGTGATTGGATTTTAGCGGAATGCTATTGGCCAGGCCAAGATTTTATTGATCTTGGAGCACTCTATTAAATATACTAATGTTTAATTTTTTTTGTTTGCTGTTCATCTTCTTTCTATTTAGCTCACAGACACACAAACACGCACACAAATACTAGACACACAGAAGCTACATGCTGAAATGTTTTCTCTCATTAGCATAGTAATGGGTTGCCACATTCCAAGGGCTGGTGACAAAGCGGGGTCCTGTCAGACGTGTGTGCGTGTGTGTGTGTGTGTGTGTGTGTGTGTGTGTGTGTGTGTGTGTGTGTGTGTGTGTGTGTGTGTAATGTGCTGTAAAAGCGCAGTTCTCCCATTAAAACCTACTTTTTAAATGGAGGAACCGGAACTCTCCCTTTATGCAACTTGACACGAATTAAGGTACAGACATAGCCAGTAAATTGATTGGTGACAGCCCTGAATTCACACTGGGACCGAAATTGTCCCTGTTAAGTCTTTTCAACACAGCTCTAATATTCCCTCTCCTCTCCTCTCCTCTCCTCTCCTCTCCTCTCCTCTCCTCTCCTCTCCTCTCCGGCTCTATATCGACCATTGCAAATAAAAAGATGTCTGTCATCTTATCAATCATGCCATTCTTTTGCAAGAAATGACTGTGTTCCATAGACTAATAAATAATAAATGAGTGTTTGTGAAGTGCCTGCATATAGTCCTTGCCCTCCCCCCCCCCCCCCCCCCACACGCACGCACGCACACGCACACGCACACGCACACGCACGCACACGCACACACACATCTTTGCCTCTCTCCATCTTCCTCTCTCTTGGGTGTGTACTGTACTGTCAACAGGCAATACACAATTACAGCTATCCAAACCAATGACAATAATTGTTTTGTGATTGGTTGGGGATGGGGGTGGGGATGGGGTGAGGGATTATAATAGAGGATTCTGATTGCAAAAAAAAGTTTGACTTGGAACAAATTCTCTTTTACTTTGGGATTGAAAAGATTAGGATGTGGTTGTAATCTTTACTTGCACACTGTGCTCGTAAATTATTTGTCCCGGTTCACACATATCTGTTTTTATGGGCAGATGCGTGAAATACTTGCACTGTAGAGCCCATAGTCTCCTTATTTCCTTTCCCCCTCGAATCAGGAGAAGCTCTCTCATAGCGCCGCACCAGGAAGGGCTGAAAATGAGCGTGTCACCCTGTGTGTCATGTTTCTATCAGTGCCGATCAGTGCCAGAGCCAACAAATACCTGTGACTTTACAGAGTCATTTGTCCCGGGAATGAATTCTGATTGTAACCTTTACTACTAGAGAAAAAAAGCTGTATGTTAGTGGGTGTTGGTTCCCCTCTCCACTCATCCTCCCATCCACTCCATCCTCAGTTCTCACAGCTTAATCTCTGTCTCCTCTCCTCTCCTCTCCTCTCCTCTCCTCTCCTCTCCTCTCCTCTCCTCTCCTCTCCTCTCCCCTGCCTACATGATAATACTGTAATACCCACAGTTCCATCTGGTGCCAGTGACACCCTGCAACACTAATTGTTGTGGATGCACGTGGCATCAGTACACAAAGCTCTCTCTCTCTCTCTCTCTCTCTCTCTCTCTCTCTCTCTCTCTCTCTCTCTCTCTCTCTCTCTCTCTCTCTCTCTCTCTCTCTCTCTCCACGAGACACACACACACACACACACACACACACACACACACACACACACACACACACACACACACACACACACACACACACACACACACACACACACACACACACACACACACACAGCACACACACACACACACACACACTTCTCTGTTATCTCTCCCTTGTTGAGATTAAAGTGGCACACATGTTGCATAGAGGATTATGGGTGGGATGGGGCTTTGTAATTGATGGGAGCAGGTCACCCAACCCTCTGTGTGTGTGTGTGTGTGTGTGTGTGTGTGTGTGTGTGTGTGTGTGTGTGTGTGTGTGTGTGTGTGTGTGTGTGTGTGTGTGTGTGTGTGTGTGTGTGTGTGTGTGTGTGTGTGTGTGTGTGTGTGTGTGTGTGTGTGTGTGTGTGTGTGTGTGTGCATGCGAGTGTGTAGTGGGGTCAAGTGTACAGGAGGGGGGATTATGTGACCCGTGTTGTAGGTCTCAGGTTGCCTCCTTTGTGGAGGCGTTTTAAAACGCTGCGCCACTAAAAGCATGGTTTTAAATGCCCTCCCATGCACTTGGCTATACACCATGCACCCCAGAGCTTTATCAAACACTTACTGCCCACTTGTGCCAGCCTAAAGCCCAATTATTACATACACAGGATGCACAGAGGGCAGGCTATCAACTGTGTCTGCAACAAGCTCAAACCTAGAAAACAATTCCTGTCCTCAAAATACCAGTGGTCATGGTTTTAACTCCTTGAACGCCTTGATAGTAGAATCCTCTGAACCCCGCCCCCCACCCCTCATGTCTCTGTAAATATACCTTATGATTCTACTGAGCTTTATTCCAATATGTTTTGCATTGTGATTGTATTGTATGTATGTACTGATTAATTGAGTACAATGGACCACAATGGAAACACGCCCATGGGGCTTTTTGTGTTATCCGTTGACTGTACCACCTGTACTGTTAATAATCGTGTTAATACTCACAGTATTCAATCAATCGATAAAAGCTAATGAACTAAGAGAGAACTGGACTCAAACATTTACCTAAAGCTGATTCTCATATGATGGAATTCAAGTTTTATTCTACCATCTAGTGCAGGGGTCTTCTACGTTTTCAGACCAAGCACCCCCTAGTGAGAGAGAGATGAAGAAGGACCCCCACGATATTGTATAAACATTTTTACAGATTAAACTTTTTTTTTCTTTACTTTCTTTACTATCTGCTCTTTTTCCCAAAAATAGCCGATTTACAAGCTCACAATGCCTCGCAGCGCGAGGCGTTGTGAGCTTGTAGATCTGCTATTTTTGGCTAAAGTTCTCCTAAGAATAGGGATTCTATAGGGCTCAAGTCAAGTGGTTAATGTAAAAAAAATAAAAAATCCTATCACACAAAGATTTGGCGCCCCCCCTGAAGTAACTCTGAGGACCCCCTGTTGAAGACTCCTGATCTAGTGTACAGAGGATGAACCTCCGCAGTATCCGCACAATCTAAATGACTATAGCCTGTGTGTGAGGTGTCTGAACATCACACACCATGCGTGCGTGCACAGAGAAGCGGGACTATAAACAAGGCTTAAAGCTTGTGGGTAAAAAGCCTTGGCTGCATGTATGTTATGCGCTTTACAACACAGAGAAAGCTTAATGTCCATTTGATCTATATTGTCCCAAAGTCTGCTCTACTGCACTCTATATGTATGTAGGTCATTTTGTATAGCGACATGCCTTTGAGTGGTTCAATGTGTATTGTGCACTATATAGTCTGACAACAACCCCCCCCTCAATGTTGAATGTATGCTGCAGGATTTTTGAAAAACGTCCACTTTGGGGGGGGGGGGGGGGGGGGCACAATAGCAGTGCCCCATGTATACATTGCGTATACAGTTTCTTTATTGGGGGGGGGGGGTGCCATATATCAGCTTTTGATAGCCGCAGGCATTAGCCTGCTATTAGCTGGCTAGTTTGCTAAGGCCGACAGAACTGAGATACTGGCTTTGATAGCATTCAGACAATTTGGCTTTGATTTAATAAGCCGACATTTTCACTCAATTACATCTGTGGAACAGTAAGGATGTCCTTGACAGAGATTAAATGCCGGCCAGCGATCCACTCAGCAGTGGGGCTCACTCTCTGAATCGCACGGAGGCAACCGAGATGGCAAGGTTGGCATCTGGGCGTATTTGATTCTATTAGAGGGGCTGCTGTAGAACTGAACCATGTCTCTCTGGAGAGCTCCAAAGTCTTGTGCTGCTGATGGAAGTACATCTATCGCTGGGGCCTTGTCAGTCATGGAGCTGAGGTTCACGTCCCACTTGAGTTGCTGGGAATTTATCGTTCTCCGAAATCTAGCTCACCTTAACTGAGGGGGTCGAACCGTGTGCCGTATATGGCTGAGATTGAATGAGATTGCTCACTTTGCGCTGGAAGCGATGTAGCGTGAAGCGGTCTTGTGTGTGAGTGCAGTCTGGCCATGATACAGACATACACCATACTGCAGGTAGCATTTTGTACTTATCTGGAAGAACTCTCCATCAATGAAAACCCTTCGGCCGAGCTCTTTCTGATAGATTGTCTTGCCGTTGAAAATGAGTCTCTATCGCTGTAGTTTCATCTACAAAAGAGGGATTGGTTGGGGTTCAAGTGCACACATCCCTGTGGAGTTTAAGCGCTGAGCCAGCCAGAGCCATGTTTTCCCAGCCTCACTTACTGTTTCCTGTGAATGTTGGCAATCCACAGGCAGATGGAACAAGGTGTATTCAGCTGGTTCCATTCGAACGTATAAGCTGTTCGTTCGGCGACGCCTTTTAATAACGTGTCGAATGCTGAAGCCTCAAATTTATTCCTGGCATATGTGTTATGGTGCTTTGAAGAAGAAATGTGAGTGTGTGTGATCAATTATATTGAGCATTGTTTTGTTTTTTTTCTCCTTCATGTATGGCCCTATTTTTCTCTGTAATCAAACTGTTCAGGTTCAAAAGGGTTATTGGCTGAGGCTATGAGAATTAAAGGCCCAAATGCAAATGGATTAAAAGGATGCGTAGGAAAAGGATAAACATTGGTAATCATTGCATTATTGTCCTCCTGTTCATGTGCTGTGTCATCACTCCATGCTGGATCTTCCAAACAATTGTTCTTTCGGGGGAAGAACAGCAAGGACATCAAGCACGTAGAAATAGACTTTCTTCAACCGATTCCCTTCGTCAATAAATGTAAATTGGATGGATTGTTGGACCTGGAATGTGAGGGTTATACCTTTTCTCACGTATCGATACGTGTGTATAGATGATTTGAGATTAGGTTTGGTGTTGGTGGACAAGATCTGTGTTCGTGGCTTGCTGCTGTGTGTTAAGATGTTGGTCAGGTGTAATATGATCTCCAATGATCCATAAATGCAGATATGTGAGCAGTTGAAGTGGGGGAGCAGTAAATAAAACAACACGTCTGCAGCAGCAGGAGAGCAACATGACGGCGGGCTGACATTATATGGCGTGTGAATGATGATGCATTTGCTTGTAAATGTGCACTACTGAGAGAGGACCAATCAGCTTAACGACACACACCCTAGTGTCTCTGTTCTGGGTATAGGGTTGGGATCCGGAAACCTGGAGGAATTGGAGGAACCGGATCCAACATTGAGGAACCGGAATCGGTTCCATCACATTTTTAGAACCGTTTCCAGAACCGGTTTGTATCACATTGTCAGAGCTGGTTATGTGGACTTCCACGTCTGCTAGACGATTAGAATACCGGTGGTTCTCAAACGTTTACATTTCAAGGACCACCATAACTCTGAGAGTGTACAAGTGGAACCAAATGGACCCTTACGGGTCCATTTGGTTCCACTTGTACACTCTCAGAGTTACAGACCTGCAACGGTCCATTTGAAACCCCCTATAGGAATCGTTAAGAGGGAATCGTTAAAGGGATAGGTCACCCCCAAAATGACTATTTTTTCCTATCGATTACTCACCCCATGGAGACTTGAATTCATGGATATTGTTTTGTTTTTGTCGCATTCCTAAGCCAATAATTTGATGACGAGCAGTGGGTTCCGGCAGGAGACACAAAGAGGCTCCTTTGTGTCTCCTACTGGAACCCACTGCTCGTCATTAAGTTATTGGCTTAGGAATGCGACAAAAACAAAATTCAAGTCTCCATGGGGTGAGTATAATCGATAGAAAATACGTATTTTTTGGGGTGAACTATCCCTTTGAGGAACCAGAATCATTAAAATCCTAAAGGATCCCAGCCCTAATTCTGGGCATGTCGTATAATGTGAACATCCGGCGAAAATAGCTGATGTACATTCAGAAAAAAACAACAAAAAAACTATGTTTGGCAAACAGATTTGTAGAGGGAAAAAAAGGAGAGTACCTAGTATAAAGATGAAGAGCTGAACAATATAAGAACAACAACAACAACGACAAAAAACACTCTCTGAATTACAAGTGGATAAATTAGCACAAAGGATTACACTGTGTATATATTCGAGAACACACGTGTATGTAAACGGTTGGTGACCTGAATTGAAATGAGCGAATGTAGAAGAAGAGACATTTATCTGACCTCCCCTAGAGAAGCTACTCTAATCCCAATCGAGCGGTGGACTGGGCATTTAGTGACGGCTGTTAGTGGTCTTGTATCCACCCATCGTTTGGAAGCCATGTAGCACTGGGAGATGATAATGACAGTGCCAGCTACACTGACTTTATCTTGATCACAGTGGGAGAGTCGAAAAACAGAGCTGGATTGATGTGTTGTGCTGGCCTGTGGACTGCACACTGTCTAGACGCAATCTGCCCTTCAAACAAGCTATGGCTGATGTGTATGTGTGTGTGTGTGTGTGTGTGTGTGTGTGTGTGTGTGTGTGTGTGTGTGTGTGTGTGTGTGTGTGTGTGTGTGTGTGTGTGTGTGTGTGTGTGTGTGTGTGTGTGTGTGTGTGTGTGTGTGTGTGTGTGTGTGTGTGTGCGCGTGTGCGCGTGCGTGTGCGTGTGTTCATGCGTTCATGCATGTGTTTGTGTGTGTGCGAGAGAGAGGGAGGGAGGGAGGGAGGGAGGGAGGATGAGAGAGACCACTGTGTGCATTTGTGATCGATATTATTGATATTTTGTCTAGTGGGCCTGGCTTGCGGGCAGGCAGGCTGGCTGCTAGACTGACTGCCTTATTGATTGACTGACGGACTGCATGACTGACTGACTGACTGACTGGTTGACTGACTGTCTGTCAGGTGATCGTCCTAAAGACTATCTGACTGGGAGTTTGATTGACTGGCCGACTGACTGACTGACTGACTGATTGATTGACTGACTGACTGACTGGCAGTGGTGAAATGTTTTATTAAGTAAAAGTATCAACTGCAATGTACTCTGTTACAAGTAAAAGTCAGAGATTCAAAATTTACTTGAGTGTATGTACAAAAGTATTGGTATCAAAATGTACTTAAAGAACCTAAAGTAGAAAGTACTCATTATGCAGAATGTCCTATTTCACAACTTTTCAAATGTATAAAAATCTTTTGAAATATAGCAGATCTACAAGCTCACAATGCGTCGCATCACTACGCATTGTGAGCTTGTAGATTGGCTGTTTTCAAATGGCCGAAATGTATATAGGGCTGAAGTGGTTAATGTATGTTTTGTAATAATAATCTAAATCTACAGAGTAACTAGTAACTAAAGTTTTCAAATTATTGTAGAGGAGTAAAAAGTACAATATTCGCCTCTGAGATGTAGTGGAGTAGAAGTTAAAGTACTGAAAATTGGAAATACTCCAGTAAAGTAAAATTACATCAAAATTGTACTTAAGAACAGCACTTGAGTAAATGTACTCAGTTACTTTACACCACTGCTGGCTGGCTGGCTGGCTAGCAGTCACCACCCAATAAACTAAACGACTTATTGGTTGATGGTTCAGTGTCAGGCTTACTGCTTGACTGACTACATCAGTTACTATATATTATATGGACTTTCTCACTAGTTAAATCGACCACAGGCTAGTTGACCAGTTGACTAATTGGCTGACTGACTGTGGCTGAACAACTCACTGGTAGATAAATCTCCCATCTCCGCTGGTTATTAAAGAGAATGATTCATGGAGATGTCAAGCGTATCAGAAAAAGTTGCTGAGAAGTTCAGTCAAGAACTTGTGTCTCAAGTCAAGGTGCAGCCGGGTTAGTCCAGCTTTATGGTTTATTCATAATGAGACTTCACACTCCGAAGGACTCAGGGACCACACCGCCTGATGGATGGGAAGGAAGTGAGAATGAGAGAGACAGAGCGGCAGAGAAAGAGAGATGGGTGTGTGACTGTGTGTAGTGTATTTTTGTATGAGGGAAATAGAAAGAGAGCTAGAGAGAAAAGTTTGTGCATATGTTCCAGAGAGAAAGAACGATTTTGCGCGCGTGTGTGCGTGTGTGTGCGTGCGTGCGTGTGTGTGTGTGTGTGTGTGTGTGTGTGTGTGTGTGTGTGTGTGCGTGTACGGGTGAGACTGTGCGCTCACACCGGCAGCAACCTTGTCGCTGGGTGTCGCCATGTCGCTGTGTCCCTGTCACCCACTATGCCTGGATTCCCTGTCACTGCAGTCAGCTTGTGGGCGTTGCTATAATGTATTAGCTGTTTTGAGGAAATGGAGTGCTAAAGATGACAGCTGTCAGGTAACAATTTATATTTCACCTGCATATATAGTACAACAGAAAATGGTTTCTGATAGCATTTTAGGAAATACATAGGCCATGCAGTTGCTCAATATCGATTCATTTCACATTTGAAATGGCTATAGTTTAAAAGTTTGTAAAATGTGTTTGATTGGGGAGTCATTTGAATAGTACCCATACGGTTTGCTTCTAGAGTGTACATACTGTCCTGTTGTGGTTCACAATTAAAAAAAAGAGAGAAGAGAGAACTCATAAATTGTGATTTATATCTGAATGGTTTAATTAAATTTGATTCACCATGCATCTAAAATATATGAACACATAATCCTGCTCACAATCATTCAGATTCAGTATGTACTGTTGGAGGAATTTTAGGAAGCATAGTTGACAACTACTTGAATTTGACATAATGACTTGGTCTCGGTGTGAGCCCACGGTTATCTGGACAGAGACAGGGGGAGAAAACGTGTGGGTGCATCTGTGTGTGCGACTGTGGGGACAGGCTGTGTGGATGCTCTTGGATGCTTTCAGATGGTCACTGGTCTGTTCTGATGTGGAGAGGTGGCTGGGATTGCACACACACGCACATGCGCACACGCACACGCACGCACGCACGCACGCGCACACGCACACACACGCACAGCTGGCTGACATTTTCCTTTCTTCACCTCTAATTGGTCCCCTGAGACTTGTCGGGGGTCTAGTGGTCATCTGCAAGGTGGTGACACACACACACACACACACACACACACCACACACCACACACCACACACCACACACCACACACCACACACACACACACACACACACACACACACACACACACACACACACACACACACACACACACACACAGGCACACACACTGGGACTCCCAGGCTGCCTGTCATCCAGACAGGTGTGGCATGAATCTGCCCACAAAGAAACAGCAATTGCACACACAAACATGCATCACACGCCCGCATGAACGCACGCACACGCGCGCACACACACACACACACACACACACACACACACACACACACACACACACACACACACACACACACACACACACACACACACACACACACACACACACACACACACACACACACACACACACACACACACACACACACACACACACACACACAGAAACGGTCCACAGCTACCTCCAATT